>NC_088295.1:94019508-94377911 GCF_032854445.1 Liolophura sinensis | reverse complement strand
AGGATGTAGATTATCTGTGGATTTAGCCATTTAGCCAAATGTAGGTCCAGCTACATTTATCTTTAATGTTAACATCTTGATTCTGGAGTGAATGACACGAAGGTTAGCACAGAATCAGTCTTTTACCTGTATTACTGGATACCTACATGTATATGGACAAAGCTGATTACGTTAAGATTCTTCTCAAAATCCCCCTTGTTATAGCTGCTCCTCTGAACTGTTCTTACTGCAGATGTAGATGAGTGTGAATCGGTGCGTTGTGATGGGTCGTGTGTGAACAAGCCCGGTAGTTATTACTGTCAAGGAATGCCGGGGTATGGCAAGGGACCCAACGATGAGATCTCCAAACGTACGTGCATTCTTAAACTCTCTGTTCTTTTATAACTGAAGAAATGAGCATGGGTGAGATTAATTCACCATTTATGCAGAAAGAAATGTGATGTTGTTTTCCACAACGAATTTGAAAGTGTAAATTGTCATGAATTGTTGATCAAATTTCAAATTTGTCACTGCAGTAAGTGTGGGCCCTGTGAAGTAAAATGTTAGGATCACAGCTTCCACATACCTGGATACACCCTACTCCTATGACCTTTTCAACTGCCTCTGCAACCAATATTTTGAAACATGCTAAGAGATCTATGGGGTGTAGAGAAATAATTTACACAGTTGTATGATGCTTGTATTTGAAACAAATAACTCCTTTTTGACATCATTTTCATAAGAATTATGTGCATAAATTCCATTGTGCTCTAGTGGTTGAAATGGTTGAAGATTAATAGGTGATGAATGCGTCATGTGAGTGGATTACAATATTTCTAAGGCTACTAGTGAGTTAATACCTAGAAATAGGCGTCTGTAAACACTAGAAATAGGCATATTTAAACACTAGAAATAGGCGTCTGTAAACACTAGAAATAGGCATCTGTAAACACCAGAAATAGGAGTCTGTAAACATAAGAAACAGGCATATTTAAACACTATAAATAGGCGTCTGTAAACACTAGAAATAGGCGTCTGTAAACATGAGAAATAGGCATCTGTAAACACTAGAAATAGACGTCTGTAAACACTAGAATAGACATCTGTAAACACTAGAAATAGGCACCTGTAAACACTAGAAATAGGCGTCTGCAAACGCTAGAAATGGGCGTCTGTAAACACCAGAAATAGGCGTCTGTAAACACTAGAAATAGGGGTCTGTAAACACTAGAAATAGACGTCTGTAAACACTAGAATAGACATCTGTAAACACTAGAAATAGGCACCTGTAAACACTAGAAATAGGCGTCTGCAAACGCTAGAAATGGGCGTCTGTAAACACTAAATTAACAAGCCCATCAAACATATGAATGTAATAATATAGTGCCTTAGTAAGATACTCACACAGTCTACTTTTATAAGCAGGACCTAGTAAAAAGGCTGTTATTAATATTGATGTGTGAATGTTGTTCCAGTTGAATAAAAACCGCATTTTCACATGTCCAGCTGCATCTGTTTTTTCTGACCACAGCCCTTTGTGGGGACAACATGCCTGGTGCGTGTGATAACGGAGGAAGCTGTATTCACCCAGGGACCTGTGTGTGTCCTCCAGGTTTCCGACTGCCACTCTGTACAGGTGAGTGATCTCCCTTGCCACGGTGAGGCAAACAGCCACACCTGTGTATGAAGTGCAGCACTTAATCTTATGCACGATCTGAAAGTACTTGTATAAGGCCAACATGTATGTCAGAATGTTTCTGTGAAATTGTGGGAATGCTGGGCCTGTTCCGTAAGTGATTTCAGCCTTTGGCTGACTCTAAAATTATAATCCAAATTAAACTCTGGAACAAATGCATCAAATCGATAACATTTTGACCACTGGTCCGGCGGTAGTGTTTCAGCCAACATTTGACCATCAAGCTTCAGACACATTTGTTGGGATTTTTGGCCAAAGTGATTTTGTGAAAGAGGCCATGGTGCCATGGTAACACGGTAACACCTGCACCGTACAGGTGTCACGGTAACACAGTAGCAGCTTCATTGTACTGGTGTCATGGTAACACAGTATCACTTACATTGCAGTGGTGTGTTTTGACACTCATAATTACACATTGTGAACAATCATTATTCTTATTAAGTCACATTTATACAATCCTATTTCCTAGAAATATCAACATGACTCGGAACCCCCACTCTTTTCTTATTAATAGTGTATATAGGCATATATGGTGAGAGCCAGCTTATTAAAATTTTGAGTACCTGTTCAGATTAGTTTGTAAAGATATCAGCATATAACCAAAAGTGGGTAACCAGGATTTTGCGTGTTGCACTGCAGACATCAACGAGTGTGAGGGGCCGAACAATGGTGGCTGTGGGGAGGACATGTGCCAGAACACTCCGGGCAGCTACGTGTGTGTCTGTGCCGAGGGCTACGGATGGGACGCAGCCAAACAACTCTGCTTACGTAAGCATTAATGCCAGCCGTAGAGCAAGTCATCATCAAAATAACACGGTGATAAGATATGTATCAATTCCTCACGTGTTTGTTCAGGTGTTCTTGTAATTTGTGATATCGTGGATAAGTTTTGATCTAGTGGGTGAGCGACCTTTCCAGCCATAAGTCACTCAAACCTAAACTGTGGACCCCTTATTCATGTCACTCAGTCCTAAGCACTGGACGCCTCATTCGTGTCACTCAGTCCTAAGCTGTGGACACCTCATTCGTGTCACTCAGACCAAAGCTGCTGACGTCTCATTTGTGTCACTCAGACGAAAGATGTAGACACCCCATTTGTGTAACTCAGACCTAAGCTGTAGACACCTCATTCATGTCACTCGGACCTAAGCTGTGGCACCTCATTCATGTCCATCAGACCTAAGCTGTGGACACCTCATTTATGTCACTCAGACGAAAGATGTAGACACCCCATTTGTGTAACTCAGACCTAAGCTGTAGACACCTCATTCATGTCACTCGGACCTAAGCTGTGGCACCTCATTCATGTCCATCAGACCTAAGCTGTGGACACCTCATTTATGTCACTCAGACCAAAGCTGTAGACACTTCATTTGTGTAACTCAGACCTAAGCTGTAGACGCCTCATTTGTGTCACTCTGACCAAAGCTGTGGACACCTCATTCATGTCACTCAGTCCTAAGCTGTAGACGCCTCCTTTATGTTACTCCGACCTAAGCTGTGAACGCCTCATTTGTGTCAATCAGACCTAAACTGTGGAAACCTCCTTTGAGTAACTCAGATCTAATCTGTAGACACCTCATTCATGTCACTTAAACCAAAGCAGTGGACACCTTATTCATGTCACTCAGTCCTAAGCTGTAGACACCTCCTTCATGTCCATCAGACCTAAGCTGTGGACGCCTCATTTATGTCACTCAGACCAAAGCTGTAGACACTTCATTTGTGTAACTCAGACCTAAGCTGTAGACGCCTCATTTGTGTCACTCTGACTAAAGCTGTGGACACCTCATTCATGTCACTCAGTCCTAAGCTGTAGACGCCTCCTTTATGTCCATCAGACCTAAGCTGAGGACGCCTCATTTATGTCACTCAGACCAAAGCTGTAGACACTTCATTTGTGTAACTCAGATCTAAGCTGTAGACGCCTCATTTGTGTCACTCTGACCAAAGCTGTGGACACCTCATTCATGTCACTCAGTCCTAAGCTGTAGACGCCTCATTTATGTCACTCCGACCTAAGCTGTGGACGCCTCATTTGTGTCAATCAGACCTAAACTGTGGAAACCTCATTTGAGTAACTCAGATCTAATCTGTAGACACCTCATTCATGTCACTTAAACCAAAGCAGTGGACACCTTATTCATGTCACTCAGTCCTAAGCTGTAGACACCTCCTTCATGTCCATCAGACCTAAGCTGTGGACGCCTCATTTATGTCACTCAGACCAAAGCTGTAGACACTTCAATTGTGTAACTCAGACCTAAGCTGTAGACGCCTCATTTGTGTCAGTCTGACTAAAGCTGTGGACGCCACATTTGTGTCACTCAAACCTAACTGTAGATGCCTCATTCATGTCACTCAAGCCTAACTGTAGACGCCTCATTCGTGTCACTCAGTCCTAAGCTGTAGACACCTCCTTCATGTCCATCAGACCTAAGCTGTGGACGCCTCATTTATGTCACTCAGACCAAAGCTGTAGACACTTCATTTGTGTAACTCAGACCTAAGCTGTAGACGCCTCATTTGTGTCAGTCTGACTAAAGCTGTGGACGCCACATTTGTGTCACTCAAACCTAACTGTAGACGCCTCATTCATGTCACTCAAACCTAACTGTAGACGCCTCATTCGTGTCACTCAGTCCTAAGCAGTGGACACCTCATTTCTGTCATTCAGACCAAAGCTGTAGACGCCTCATTCATGTCACTCAGACCTAAGCTGTGGACGCCTCATTTGTGTAACTCAAACCTAAGCTATGGATACCTCATTTATGTCACTCAGACCTAAGCTGTGGACACTTCATTTGTGTAACTCAGACCTAAGCTGTGGACGCCTCTTTTATGTCACTCAGACCAAAGCTGTCGACGCCTCATTCATGTTAATCAGACCTAATCTGTGGACGCCTCATTTTTGTAACTCAAACCTAAGCTGTGGATACCTTGTTTATGTCACTCAGACCTAAGCTGTGGACGCCTCTTTTATGTCACTCACACCTAAGTTGTGGACGCCTCATTCATGTCACTCACACTTAAGCTGTCGACGCCTCATTCATGTCACTCAGACCAAAGCTGTGGACGCCTCATTTGTGTCACTCCGACCTAAGCTGTGGACGCCTCATTCATGCTAATGAGATCTAAGCTGTCGACGCCTCGTTTGTGTAACTCAGACCTAAGCTGTAGACGCCTCATTTGTGTATCTCAGACCAAAGCTATAGACACCTCATTTGTGTAATTCAGACCTAAACTGTAGACACCTTTTTCATGTCAATCAGGCCTAAGCTGTAGACGCCTCAATTGTGTAACTCAGACCTAAGCTGTGGACGCCTTATCTGTGTCACTCAGGACTAAGCTGTAAAGACCTCAATTGTGTAACTCAGACCTAAGTTGGGACGCCTCATTTGTGTCAATCAGACCTAAGCTGTGGACGTTTCATTTGTGTAACTCAGACCTAAGCTGTGGACGCCTCATTTGTGTATCTCAGACCTAAGCTGTAGACACCTCATTTGTGTAACTCAGACCTAAGCTGTAAAAACCTCATTTGTGTAACTCTAACCTAAGCTGTAGACACCTGCTTTATGTCATTCAGACCTAAGCTGTGGACGCCTCATTTGTGTAACTCAGACCTAATCTGTGGACGCCTCATTTGTGTCACTCAGATCTAAGCTGTAAACACCTCAATTGTGTAACTCAGACCAAAGCTGTGGACGCCTCATTTGTGTTACTCAGATCTAAGCTGTAAACACCTCAATTGTGTAACTCAGACCTAAGCTGTAGACGCCTCATTTGTGTCAATCAGATCTAAGCTGTAGACACCTCATTTGTGTAACTCAGACCTAAGCTGTAGACACCTCATTTGTATAACTCACACCTAAGTTGTACACACCTCATTCGTGTCAATCAGACCCAAGCTGTGGACGCCTCATTCATGTCACTTAGATCTAAGCTGTGGACGCCTCATTCATGTCACTCAGACCTAAGCTGTGGACGCCTCATTTGTGTAACTCAAACCTAAGCTGTGGATACCTCATTTATGTCCATCAGACCTAAGCTGTGGACACCTCATTCATGTCACTCAGACCTAAGCTGTGGACGCCTCATTCTTGTAACTCAGACCTAAGCTGTGGATACCTCATTTATGTCACTTAGACCTAAGCTGTGGACGCCTCATTCATGTTAATCAGACCTAAGCTGTGGATACCTCATTTTTGTAACTCAAACCTAAGCTGTGGATACCTCATTTATGTCACTCAGACCTAAGCTGTGGACGCCTCCTTTATGTCACTCACACCTAAGTTGTGGACGCCTCATTCATGTCACTCACACTTAAGCTGTCGACGTCTCATTCATGTCACTCAGACCAAAGCTGTGGACGCCTCATTTGTGTCACTCCGACCTAAGCTGTGGACGCCTCATTCATGTTAATGAGATCTAAGCTGTCGACGCCTCATTTGTGTAACTCAGACCTAAGCTGTGGATACCTCATTCATGTCACTCAGACCTAAGCCGTGGACGCCTCCTTTATGTCACTCACACCTAAGCTGTGGACGCCTCATTTGTGTCACTCAGATCTACATGTAAGCTGTGGACACCTTATTCATGCCCTGGCAATGACGTTTTGTGGATGACTGGTAAGGCATACCCATACATTGGAAGAGAAAAGTGCTGGTCATTTCAGCATGGGCTGGAGTTACCCAAGAGTGTGGTTAGTCTAATACAGAACAAGGTTAGCCTGTGCGTAATATGTTTTCATCTTGCTTAATGACTACGTTGCGTGAATGGTTTAATCTTTACCTACAAGGTAGGTGCTTAGTAAAAAGTCTAATAAAATGCAAAACCTGTAACAACAATGGCACATGTACAGACACAGTCGTTTGTTCCTGCTCTCTTGAGCCTCCGCTTACATGTGGTTTTGCTGTTACAGCTGTGAGCTGTATGAACTCTCTGGCTTCAGTACAGACACAGGCGTCTGTTCCTGCTCTCTTGTGTCTCCATATTTCCCAGCCATCACACTGTTGTCGAGTATTAATAGACAAGTGACGTCTAATACATTGCAGTTAACATCACTGCATTTTTTTACCCAATTCTGCTTAAGCCATGGTGCTAGGAGGCGTAAAATAAAACCATGACTGAAGTAAACTCACAAGAGGCCATGTTTTTCCGGTTACGTGTGACCATTTGCCAACTTTTACACTGTCATCGCCTCTCTAGTTTTACTCTCTGTGCTGTACGTCTTTACCTATGTCCCCTTAACAGTGGTTTTGCTGTTACGGCTGTGAGCTATGTGACCTTCCCTGTGGCACCTGTAACAACAAGGGCATCTGTACAGACACAGACGTCTCTTCCTGCTCTCTTGTGTCTCTCTTTACCTGTAAGATCTCTGAGCTGTAAGATCTTCTCTCTGGCATCGGTAACAAACAAGGGCATCTATACAGACACAGACGTCTCTTCCTGCTCTCTTGTGTCTCTTTTTACCTGTAAGATCTTCTCTCTGGCATCTGTAACAACAAGGGAACCTATACAGACACGTGCATCTGTTCCTGCTCTCCTGTGACTCCTCTTACCTGTATTAACAAGGGCACCTATACAGACACAGACATCTGTTCCTGCTCTCTTGTGTCTCCTCTTACCTGTAGTTTTGTGTTAGAGCTGAGAGCTGTATGACCTTTCCTCTAGCATGTGTAAAAACAAGGGCACCTATACAGACACAGACACCTGTTCCTGATCTCTTGTGTCTCCCCTTACCAGCAGTTTTGCAGTTACAGCTGTGAGCTATATTATCTTTCCTCTGGCACCTATAACAACAAGGGCACCTGTATAGACACAGATGCCTGTTCCTGATCTCTTGCGTCTCCCTTTACCTGTAGTTTTGCTGTTACAGCGGTCTGTTATAGCCTCCCCCCCGGTACCTGTAATAACAAGGGCACTTGTACAGAATCAGACATCTGTTCCTGTCCTGATGGCTACAAAGAACCAGATTGTTCAGGTGAGAATTATTTTAATCTTTTTCTGTGTGGAAGCCCTAGGCGGCTATTATAAGATATTTGTTTTGTGGACTGTGGCTTCACATGATTTTGACTGGTAACTTATAAGTGCAGCTTGTTATGATATAAAGTGGCCATGTATGTGAGTTTATGGTACCCAGAATGTTTGTATAAAATGTTCAAATATTCATTCATCATGCTCCTGTGACGGTTGCTCCCTATTCTTTGCCTGCTCACACAGAAATTGACGAGTGTACAGAGATGCAGGTGGACTGTGCAGGTAGCAGATGTGTGAACACAGTAGGGTCATACTACTGCTCCAGTCCCAGGCTAGGGTACGGACGCAATGCTGGGGATAGCGAGGACAAACGTAAGTCAAACATATCACAACATCACAACAGCTTCTACCTGAAATACCGGTACCCAACGTTAATTCTTACGCCACTTTCCCACCACAGGATCTCTACATGAATGTGCTGTACAAGGCTGTGTGTTTATATGTTACCAGTATTTAACTTTTCTAGCTGAATCTCCTTATAGCTCGGTGTTTTTGCTCTGTGTTCCAGCCAACTGGTGTTCCATTGTTGATTTTAGCATTGATGTTATCATTTGTTTTCTGTGTTCGAGCTCTGTGTTCCAGCCAACTGGTGTTCGATTGTTGATTTTAGCATTGATGTTATCATTTGTTTTCTGTGTTCGAGCTCTGTGTTTCAGCCAACTGGTGTTCGATTGTTGACTTTAGCATTCATGTTATCATTTGTTTTCTGTGTTCAAGCTCTGTGTTTCAGCCACCTGGTGCTCTGTTTTTGGTTTTAGCATTCCTGTTATGACTTGTTTTCTGTGCTCCAGCCAACTGGTGCTCGGTTGTTGGTTTTAACATTGTTGTTATGACTTATTTCCCCTGTTCCAGCTCTATGTTCCAGCCAGATCATGTTCGGTTGTTGGTTTCAACGTTACTATTGTGACTTGTTTTCTGTGTTCCAGCCAACTGGTGTTCGGTTGTTGGTTATAACATTCCTATTGTGATTTGTTTTCTGTGTTCCAGCTCTGTGTTCCAACCAACTGGGGTTCGGTTGTTTGGTTTTAACATTCCTGTTGTGATTTGTTTTCTGTGTTCCAGCCAACTGGTGTTCGGTTATTGGTTTCAACATTCCTATTGTAACTTGTTTTCTATGTTCCAGCTCTGTGTTCCAGCCAACTGGGGTTCGGTTGTTTGTTTTTAACATTCCTGTTGTGATTTGTTTTCTTTGTTCCAGCCAACTGGTGTTCGGTTGTTGGGCCTAACATTCCTGTTGTGACTTGTTTTCTATGTTCCACCTCTGTGTTCCAACCAAGTGGTGTTTGGTTATTGGTTTTAACATTCCTATTGTAATTTGTTTTCTGTGTTCCAGCTCTGTGTTACAGCCAGATCATGTCCCGTTGTTGGTTTTAACATTCCTGCTGTGACTTCTATTCTTTGTTCCAGCCAGATCACGTTCGGTTGTTGATTTTAACGTTCCTGTGACTTGTTTTCTGTGCTCCAGCTTTATGTTACGGCCAACTGCCAGGTGTTTGTCAGAATGGAGGTAGCTGTGTTGCCCCCGGCAACTGTTCCTGTCTGGTAGGATATGACACCACTGACTGTTCAGGTGAGATAGGAAAGCTGCAACCATTAAGATCTATATTTGTAAACAGTGAAAGGAAACAGTGATCACTAGAAGCTGTATACAAACTGTGTGGATTGTGAGATGAGCTCTAAGCTCCATGTTAGGTGTACATCTATGTATTAGAATGAGCGGTCAAAAAAACTTGTTTAACGTTTGAATGTTTGTTTTGATTGGAGATTTACACCGTGCTCAAGAATATTTCACCTAAGTGATGGTGCCTGCATTATGGTGGATGCGAGCCAGGAGACACCTATGGTCATCCGCAAGTTGCTAGCAATCTTTTTCACATACGGTCGGGGAAAAACCAGCGTAAGCTACATTTAGACTTGAACTCATCGTGCTGCACTAACAGGTTTACAGATCGGCCATGGCGGCCCCCTGGAGTGTTTCAATACGTAAATACCCTTTATGTATACACGTTATACTACACATGTAAAGAACATCCTACAAACATTGTTGACTGAAGCAGACGTGGACGAGTGCACGGAGGCTAATGGCGGATGTCAGCTGACCTGTACGAACACCATGGGCTCATACGCCTGTGAATGTGGTGCGGATTACGTCTGGGATGATGTCCACCATGCCTGTGTGGGTGAGCCTCATGTGTACTGGTAGTAGCTAAAGCTTTCCTAGTTGTACGATACAGCATGGAGGATAGGTTGCCTTTGCCTGTCTTCCCGGAGAATCCTCCTCTTGTGAACTGGTAGTAGCTAAAGCTCTCCTAGTTGTACGATACAGCATGGAGGATAAGTTGCCTTTGCCTGTCTTCCCTGAGAATCCTCCTCTTGTGTACTGGTAGTAGCTAAAGCTCTCCTAGTTGTACGATACAGCATGGAGGATAGGTTGCCTTTGCCTGTCTTTCCTGAGAATCCTCCTCTTGTGTACTGGTAGTAGCTAAAGCTCTCCTAGTTGTACGATACAGCATGGAGGATAGGTTGCCTTTGCCTGTCTTCCCTGCGAACCCTCCTCATGTGTACTGGTAGTAGCTAAAGCTCTCCTAGTTGTACGATACAGCATGGAGGATAGGTTGCCTTTGCCTGTCTTCCCTGAGAATCCTCCTCATGTGTACTGGTAGTAGCTAAAGCTCTCCTAGTTGTATCATTCAACCAGTTATTCCTACATGGAATTTATCAGAATAATAAGATAAAAACAGTACAATTTAGTGTAAAGAAATACTTCATGTAATAAAAAATGAATTGCCAAAGCCAAGCTCTTCGACATCATATTTTTTCCATTCAAGTGTTACTATATCAAGGAGGTATTGATAGGTGTAATGAGAGGTGTACAGTAGAGGATTAGCATATGACCACGGTCAAATCTGTCTGAATAAGGCAAGACTGATCGCTGTCCCTTAATAATTGTAGCTGTGTGTTACGGTGAAGATCCTGGGAAGTGTGCCAACAACGGGACTTGTATGAGGCCATGGATCTGTAAATGTAAGCCCGGATTTCAGCTGCCCTCCTGCTCAGGTAAGCCAGTGTGTCAGCGGCTCTCCTGCTCAGGTAAGCCAGTGTGTCAGCGGCTCTCCTGCTCAGGTAAGCCCGGATTTCAGCTGCCCCCCTGCTCAGGTAAACCCGGATTTTAGCTGCCCGCCTGCTCAGGTAAGCCCGGATTTCAGCTGCCTCCCTGCTCAGGTAAGCCCGGATTTCAGCTGCCCCCCTGCTCAGGTAAGCCTGGATTTCAGCTGCCCCCCTGCTCAGGTAAGCCTGGATTTCAGCTCCCCCCCCACCCATTCTCGGTTAAGCCAGTGTGTCAGTAGTGCTGTGTGTAGGATGCCGGCGGTCAATCTCTGTGAGGCAATCCCTAAGATAAGGTGCGTGAAAAGCTGTAGGCTATGGCGGCTGAGATATTGACGAGTGTGCTGTAGACATTGGGGTTTTTGTTGCAAATATTGTCAAGTGTGTTTGGAACAATAGATGTATGTTGTAGACAATGGTGGTTTGTGTTTCAGATATTGATTAGTGTGCTGTAAACAATGGGCGGGGGGTGTTTCAGATATTGACGAGTGTGCTGTAGACAATGATGGTTTGCGCTTCAGATATTGATGAGTGTGCTGTAGACAATGGTGATTTGTGTTGCAGATATTGATGAGTGTGCTGTAGACAGTGGTGGTGTGTGTTGCGGATATTGACGAGTGTGCTGTAGACAGTGGTGGTGTGTGTTGCGGATATTGACGAGTGTGCTGTAGACAGTGGTGGTGTGTGTTGCGGATATTGACGAGTGTGCTGTAGACAGTGGTGGTGTGTGTTGCGGATATTGACGAGTGTGCTGTAGACAGTGGTGGTGTGTGTTGCGGATATTGACGAGTGTGCTGTAGACAGTGGTGGTATGTGTTCCAGATATTGATGAGTGTGCTGTAGACAGTGGTGGTGTGTGTTGCAGACATTGACGAGTGTGCTGTAGACAATGGTGGTGTGTGTTGCGGATATTGACGAGTGTGCTGTAGACAGTGGTGGTATGTGTTCCAGATATTGATGAGTGTGCTGTAGACAGTGGTGGATTGTGTTGCAGATATTGATGAATGTGCTGTACACAGTGGTGGTGTGTGTTGCAGACTTTCAGGAGTGAGCTGTAGACAGTGGTGGTGTGTGTTGCAGATATTGATGAGTGTGCTGTAGACAGTGATGGAATGTGTTGCAGATATTGATGAGTGTGCTGTAGACAGTGGTGGATTGTGTTCCAGATATTGACGAGTGTGCTGTAGACAGTGGTGGTATGTGTTCCAGATATTGATGAGTGTGCTGTAGACAGTGGTAGTGTGTGTTGCGGATATTGATGAGTGTGCTGTAGACAGTGGTGGTGTGTGTTGCAGATATTGACGAGTGTGCTGTACACAGTGGTGGTATGTGTTCCAGATATTGATGAGTGTGCTGTAGACAATGGTTGTATGTGTTCCAGATATTGATGAATGTGCTATACACAGTGGTGGATTGTGTTGCAGATATTGATGAGTGTGCTGTAGACGGTGGTGGTGTGTGTTGCGGATATTTACGAGTGTGCTGTAGACAGTGGTGGATTGTGTTGCAGATATTGATAAGTGTGCTGTTGACAGTGGTGGTGTGTGTTGCGGATATTGACGAGTGTGCTGTACACAGTGGTGGATTGTGTTGCAGATATTGATAAGTGTGCTGTTGACAGTGGTGGTGTGTGTTGCGGATATTGACGAGTGTGCTGTACACAGTGGTGGGATGTGTTCCAGATATTGATGAATGTGCTGTACACAGTGGTGGTTTGTGTTGCGGTTGTTGACGAGTGTGCTGTAGACAGCGGTGGTATGTGTTCCAGATATTGATGAGTGTGCTGTAGACAGTGGTGGTATGTGTTCCAGATATTGATGAGTGTGCTGTAGACAGTGGTAGTGTGTGTTGCGGATATTGATGAGTGTGCTGTAGACAGTGGTGGTGTGTGTTGCAGATATTGACGAGTGTGCTGTACACAGTGGTGGTATGTGTTCCAGATATTGATGAGTGTGCTGTAGACAATGGTTGTATGTGTTCCAGATATTGATGAATGTGCTATACACAGTGGTGGATTGTGTTGCAGATATTGATGAGTGTGCTGTAGACGGTGGTGGTGTGTGTTGCGGATATTTACGAGTGTGCTGTAGACAGTGGTGGATTGTGTTGCAGATATTGATAAGTGTGCTGTTGACAGTGGTGGTGTGTGTTGCGGATATTGACGAGTGTGCTGTACACAGTGGTGGGATGTGTTCCAGATATTGATGAATGTGCTGTACACAGTGGTGGTTTGTGTTGCGGTTGTTGACGAGTGTGCTGTAGACAGCGGTGGTATGTGTTCCAGATATTGATGAGTGTGCTGTAGACAGTGGTGGTTTGTGTTGCAGATATTAATGAATGTGCTGTAGAGAATGGTGGTTTGTGTATAAAATTGAATGAGTGTGCTACAGATAATGAGGGTTTGTATTGCAGATATTGACGAGTGTGCTGTAGATAACGGGGGCTGTGGTGATCAGACATGTTATAATGAGCTGGGGTCGTACCACTGTGACTGTCAACCTGGGCATCGCTGGCATGCAGATGACAAGGAATGCAAACGTAAGTCACTGATTGGCTGGCCAATGTAGGTTATCCTAAATATTTTTAGTAAAACTCGCTTAAAATTCTTCTCAAACACATTTATAGTATTAATATTAGATCTTCTCACGCATGTTTTTTTCCTTCCTCAGCTTTATGCTTTGGTCTGCCTCCTGGACAATGTCATAATGGAGGGAAGTGTACATCACCTAATGTGTGCTCCTGTCAGCAGGGTTACGCCACACCTGAGTGTACAGGTGAGTGTGTCATGTGTGATGTCATAATGGAAGGAAGTGTACCTCAGCTGATGTGTGCTCCTGTCAGCAAGGTTACGCCACACCTGAGTGTACAGGTGAGTGTGTCATGTGTGATGTCATAATGGAAGGAAATGTACCTCAGCTGATGTGTGCCCCTGTCAGCAAGGTTACGCCACACCTGAGTGTACAGGTGAGTGTTTCATGTGTGATGTCATAAAGGAGGGAAGTGTACCTCAGCTAATGTGTGCTCCTGTCAGCAAGGTTACGCCACACCTGAGTGTACGGGTGAGTGTGTCATGTGTGATGTCATAATGGGAGGAAATGTACCTCACTTGATGTGTGCTCCTGTCAGCAAGGTTACGCCACACCTGAGTGTACAGGTGAGTGTGTCATGTGTGATGTCATAATGGAAGGAAGTGTACCTCAGCTGATGTGTGCTCCTGTCAGCAAGGTTACGCCACACCTGAGTGTACAGGTGAGTGTGTCATGTGTGATGTCATAATGGAAGGAAGTGTACCTCAGCTGATGTGTGCTCCTGTCAGCAAGGTTACGCCACACCCGAGTGTACAGGTGAGTGTGTCATGTGTGATGTCATAATGGAAGGAAGTGTACCTCAGCTGATGTGTGCCCCTGTCAGCAGGGTTACGCCACACCTGAGTGTACAGGTGAGTGTGTCATGTGTGATGTCATAATGGAAGGAAGTGTACTTCAGCTAATGTGTGCTCCTGTCAGCAAGGTTACGCTACACCTGAGTGTACAGGTGAGTGTGTCATGTGTGATGTCATAATGGAAGGAAGTGTACCTCAGCTGATGTGTGCCCCTGTCAGCAGGGTTACGCCACACCTGAGTGTACAGGTGAGTGTGTCATGTGTGATGTCATAATGGAAGGAAGTGTACCTCAGCTAATGTGTGCTCCTGTCAGCAAGGTTACGCTACACCTGAGTATACAGGTGAGTGTGTCATGTGTGATGTCATAATGGAAGGAAATGTACCTCAGCTAATGTGTGCTCCTGTCAGCAAGGTTACGCTACACCTGAGTGTACAGGTGAGTGTGTCATGTGTGCTGTCATAATGGAGGGAAGTGTACCTCGCCTGATGTGTGCTCCTGTCAGCAGGGTTACGCCACACCTGAGTGTACAGGTGAGTGTGTCATGTGTGATGTCATAATGGAAGGAAATGTACCTCAGCTAATGTATGCTCCTGTCATCACGGTTACGCCACACCTGAGGGTACAGGTGAGTGTGTCATATGTGATGTCATAATGGAAGAAAATGTACCTCAGCTGATGTGTGCCCCTGTCAGCAAGGTTACGCCACACCTTAGTGTACAGGTGAGTGTGTCATGTGTGATGTCATAATGGAAGGAAGTGTACCTCAGCTAATGTGTGCCCCTGTCAGCAAGGTTACGCCACATCTGAGTGTACAGGTGAGTGTGTCATGTCATAATGGAGGAAAATGTACCTCGCCTGATGTGTGCTCCTGTCAGCAAGGTTACGCCACACCTGAGTGTACAGGTGAGTGTGTCATGTGTGATGTCATAATGGAAGGAAATGTACCTCAGCTGAAGTGTGCCCCTGTCAGCAAGGTTACGCCACACCTTAGTGTACAGGTGAGTGTGTCATGTGTGATGTCATAATGGAAGGAAGTGTACCTCAGCTGATGTGTGCCCCTGTCAGCAAGGTTACGCCACACCTGAGTGTACAGGTGAGTGTGTCATGTGTGATGTCATAATGGAGGAAAATGTACCTCGCCTGATGTGTGCTCCTGTCAGCAAGGTTACGCCTCACCTGAGTGTACAGGTGAGTGTGTCATGTGTGATGTCATAATGGAAGGAAATGTACCTCACTTGATGTGTGCCCCTGTCAGCAAGGTTACGCCACACCTTAGTGTACAGGTGAGTGCGTCATGTGTGATGTCATAATGGAAGGAAGAGTACCTGACCTAGTGTGTGCTTCAGACAGTGGGAACAATGGGAACTGCAGTGTTGTTAAGGAGCTGCTGTTCTTTTGTTGGTACAGGAACTGTTATTTTTGTGACGTTTGTGCAGAAGCTGTTCTTGTTTTGCTGTTACAGGAACTGCTGTTGTTGTGTTGTTACAGGAGCTGTTGTGGTTGTGTTGTTGCAAGGATCTGTTATACTTGCGTTGTTACCGAAGCTGTTGTTGTGATGTTCGTGCAGGAGCTGTTGTTGTTGCATTGTTACAGGAGCTGTTGTTTTTGTGTTGTTGCATGGGCTGTTGTTGCTGCGTTGTTACAGATGCTGGTGTTGTGTTGTTACGGCAGCTGCTGTTGTTGTGTTGTTACAGGAGCTGTTGTTGCTGTTTTGCAGACATCGATGAATGTGAGGTGGACAATGGGAACTGTAAAGTGGAATGTGTGAACATTGCCGGAGCGTACTACTGTAAAACAGCCTCTGGACACGGCACGTTGCCAGGCAAAGATGATGAACTACGTACGTTCAACACAATGTTTCAACTTAGGTTCAGAAGTTAAACAGCTCATGGGATCTGTCCTCTTTCTGAAAACTACATTTGATGGATTTTATAAGCTGAACTTTTTTAAACATATATCTCTTCATGTTGAAAAGACATTGACAGGACATTGTATGATGATTGATGTGTTTTATAGCGCACCTGCCTATCACATTTTCAGCCCTTTGTTTCATGTTGCCCCCTGGGAACTGCCCGAATGATGGGACTTGTATTTCACCTGAGTCTTGCCAATGCAAACATGGTTATGTTCCACCCATATGTGATGGTAAGTCTGACCGCTCTTGCAAAATTTTTATGTTGATGAAAACCTGCATGAATTGAAAGATGCTAAGTTATGCGAAAAAAAAAGGACTGGAAGCACTTGATGCCACAATCTTTTGGTATGCCGGTATCAAATCTGTTTCGATTTTTTCCATTCAGATTATAACGAGTGCACAAAACCCGATATCTGTGAACTGGGATGCCACAACACGGATGGCTCTTACTTCTGTGACTGCCGGCAAGGTTACATGTGGGATGCCATGGATTTCCAGTGTAAACGTAAGTTTGTCATCAGCTGTCTCTGCCAAAATATGGTCAGATATTTGTCTCGTAATCAGAGCAAAACGTGGTCACATACCTTGTCTTATAGTTAGAGCAAAGCTTGGTCACCTGGCTTGTCTTGTAGTTAGACCAAACTATGGTCACACAACTCGTCTCGTAGTTGGACCAACATGTGGTCACATACCTTGTCTTATAGTTAGAGCAAAACTTGGTCACATGACTTGTCTTGTAATTAGACCAAACTATGGTCTTCTTGTAGTTAGACCAAAATGTTATCACATAACTTGTGTTGTATTTGGCTAACTATTGTTAACTTACTTGCCCTATAGTTAGACCAAAATATGAAGATTTTCTCATTCTTCTTTAAAGATGCATCATATAAGTAAGTACGAATCTGATAATAGGTTATAGGTGTCCGTGTACATGGGTGAAATTGTATGTGGGGAAATCCAGTGTTATAGGTGTCCGTGTACATGGGTGAAATTGTATGTGGGGAAATCCGGTGTTATAGGTGTCCGTGTACATGGGTGAAATTGTATGTGGGGAAATCCAGTGTTATAGATGTCCGTGTACATGGGTAAAATTGTATGTGGGGAAATCCGGTGTTATAGGTGTCCGTGTACATGGGTGAAATTGTATGTGGGGAAATCCAGTGTTATAGGTGTCCGTGTACATGGGTGAAATTGTATGTGGGGAAATCCAGTGTTATAGGTGTCCGTGTACATGGGTGAAATTGTATGTGGGGAATTCCAGTGTTATAGGTGTCCATGTACATGGGTGAAATTGTGTCTGGGGAATATTTAGTAGCGTATTTATATTTTTATACATTTAACCGCTGTGGTGGGATAATGTGGGGAAAAAGCTAAGTTAATGAAAAATGCTTTCATATTGCGTTTAATCGCCAAAGTCTTTTATTGTAGCCTCCTGTTTTGACCTGCCCCATGGGCAGTGCCCTAACGGAGGGTCATGTTTACGTCCAGGAGTGTGTCAGTGCAGTGCAGGTTTCAAGATTCCGGATTGCTCAGGTGAGGATTCAAAGCAGACCTCAGGTGAAGGTTCAAAACAGACCTCAGGTGAGGGTTCAAAGCAGACCTCAGATAAAGCGGGTCACATTATACAATCAGTGTTTGTCACGCAAGCTATGTTGGTTGATATATATTATCAAGATTAGATCTATTAGTATTTACCTGGACGTTTGAACAGTTGTATATTGCTGACATTGTATATCTTGAAATTCATGAAGGATTTAAATATTACTTAACTAAATATTAGCTGTGTGACTTGTGCCTAGAAACAACCTCTCTCGTTTGTACACTCATGTTGAGGATGTTTGTTACTCGCATTGAGAATACTTCCTACTCGTGTTGAGGACATTTCTAACTTGTGCTGGGAATGGTTAGATTAGTGCAAAAAGTATCCTCTTTTGAGTTCTACTATTGCCAGCAGTCTGTCAAGGAACACTGACTGTACACATTGTTTCCGTGTTCTTCCTGTAGAACATCTATGTGGATAAATTGTATTTTATTTATTTTATTTTGATATCTTGTGTTCTATATGGATATCTTGTATTCTGTATGGACATCTTGTATTCTGTATGGATATTTACATTTTATATGAATATCTTGTATATTGTATGGATACCTTCTATTCTATGTATACATCTTTCTATTCTGTATGGAAACCTTGTATTCTGTATTTATATCCTGTGTATTATATGAATATCTTGTGTTCTATGTGGAGATCTTTCTATTCTGTACGGATATCTTTCTATTCGGTATGGATATCTGTCTATTCTGTATGGATATCTTTCTATTCTGTATGGATTTCTTGTATTATGTGTGAATATCTTCTAATCCATATGGATATCTTTCTATTCCCTATCGATATCTTGTATTCTTTATGGATATGTTTTCTATATGGATATTTTGTATTCCTTATGAATATGTTCTGTTTTATATGATTGAATGTTCCTGTAGATCTTTTCAATGTTTGTTGACCAGATATTGATGAGTGTTCTGCAGACAGCTCTGCCTGTGAATTAGAATGTCATAACATCGAGGGAAGCTACTCCTGTGACTGTCATGAAGGCTTCTCTTGGGATGCAGAAACCATGGCTTGTTTACGTGAGTTCCTTAATCAGCATCTTAGTTTACTTGTAAAAGCATCATCGTACAATTAGTTCAGCTGTGAAAGCATGATCGTACAATTAGTGTACTTGTAAAAGCATCATCGTACAATTAGTTCAGCTGTAAAAGCATGATCGTACAATTAGTTCAGCTGTAAAAGCATCATCGTACAATTACTTTACCTGTAAAGGCATGCTCGTACAATTAGTGTACCTGTAAAGACATAATCATACAATTAGTGTACCTGTAAAGGCATGATCGTACAATTAGTGTACCTGTAAAGGCATGATCGTACAATGAGTGTACTTGTAAAAGCATCATCGTACAATTAGTTCAGCTGTAAAAGCATCATCGTACAATTAGTTTAGCTGTAAAAGCATCATCGTACAATTACTTTACCTGTAAAGGCATGCTCGTACAATTAGTGTACCTGTAAAGACATAATCATACAATTAGTGTACCTGTAAAGACATAATCGTACAATTAGTGTACCTGTAAAGGCATGATCGTACAATTAGTGTACCTGTAAAGACATGATCGCACAATTAGTGTACCTGTAAAAGCATGATCGTACAATTAGTATACCTGTAAAGGCATGATCGTACAATTAGTGTACATGTAAAGGCATGATCATACAATTAGTGCACCTGTAAAGACATGATCATACCATTAATTTACCTGTAAAGGCATGATCGTACAATAAGGGTACCTGTAAAGACATAGTCGTACAATTAGTGTACCTGTAAAGGCATGCTCGTACAATTAGTGTACCTGTAAAAGAATGATCGTACGATTTGTGTATCTGTAAAGGCATGATCGTACAATTAGTGTACCTGTAAAGGCATGATCGTACAATTAGTGTACCTGTAAAGGCATGATCATACAATTGATGTACCCGTAAAGGCATGATTTCTCAATTAGTGTACCTGTAAAGGCATGATCATACAATTAGTGTACCTGTTAAGGCATGATCGTTCGATTTGTGTTCCTGTAAAAGAATGACCGTACAATTAGTGTACCTGTAAAGGCATGATCGTACAATTAGTGTACCTGTAAAGGCATGATCTATCAATTAGTGTACCTGTGAAAACATCATCGTACAATTAGTGTACCTGTACATCTATGCATATGACTGCTCTGTGTTACAGCTGTGTGCTATGGAGAGGTGGCCGGTGTGTGCCCTAACGGAGGCACGTGTAAGTCACCTAACAGGTGTAGCTGTGCACCAGGCTACCAGGAACCCCAATGTACAGGTAAAACTAGAACTTCAAACATCTTTTCAGTCAATGATGCAGCTCTTCTTTCCTGAAGGCCTCTGACAAAGGAAGACAAGGAGAAATAAGAAGGATGAACAAAGTAAAACAGTTAGCAAAATGTTTGTTTTATTGATGTTTTTTCCAAAAAAAAAGAAAGTGTCTCTTTAATAATGATGGTCAGTCTTATGTGTTACTGGATAGATATCTAGCGGTGTAGATGTACACAGGACAACCGGCCCGGATAGCACAGTTGGTAGAGCGTCCGCTTCGGGACCGGTAGATCCAGGATCAATCCTTGATCGAGTCACACCTAAGACTTTAAAAGAGGAAGTTGTAACTTCATCGCTTGGGGTTCAGCATGAATGGGATAGTGCAACGACTGGTTGACCCGTATCAGTATAATGGCTCGGGCGGGGCAGCTTACTTGCCTTCGGTAAGTCGTCTCAGTGAAGCAGCACTAAATAAAAGACCTGCAACAAGGAGGCACATTACACGTACATGCACCCTAATGATTCCTTCGTCGTCATATGACTGAAAAATTGTTGAGTACGACGTTAAACCCCAATCACTCACTCACTACACAGGACATACACCGTCCTGTATCATGTGTGCTGATGATGTGTGTGACTTCTACCATTACCTGTCTTTACAGATATTGACGAGTGTTCCGCAGACGAATCTGTATGCTTGGAGGGGGTGTGCAGTAATTTGATGGGCTCTTATATGTGTGGCTGTGAACAGGGCTACGCCTGGAGCGACAACACAGAGTCATGTCAACGTAAGTATATATATTGCCTCTGGCTTGTTCAAGTCAAACTGACACAGTCACAGATTTGGGGCCTTTATCGTTAATAATAAAACCCACTTGCGGATAGTCATATAGGCTTACAAATAAAAAGCATTTGCTGATGTTAGCTGAGAGCTAATGTTTCGCTAAATGATTTTCCAAATTTGCGTGTGGTCGTTTTTTCTAGGAACCCTAATTGACAGCTGCTATTCACTTTAATGAAGTATTCATTACCAAATCCGGTGTGCTAAAGACTGCTACATGTATACAAAACTTTTAAAACTTGGTGTCTGACTGTAGATGTGTAACAGGCGAGAGGCATTACTTCCTGGACTTTCACCCAGGCTCGTGATCTCCGAGAAGTGTTTCGGTAAAGATCGGAAACAGTAGACCGAAATGCATCAAATGAGAACCCCATTTACTCAAAACACCGTTGCAATTACACCACGACAAAAACAATCAACAAATGGGAGGGGAATGCGGGGTCATGGCTAATTCCATGCCTCGACGTGCGCCAACCAAACGTAACGCCGATCGCTGTTCACGTCAACCTGAAGAAAGCAGACGTGGGACTTTGTTTCCCGTGAAATGGACACGCCCTTTTGTAGAGATCAGATTAAGCTTTATAGTTGTCCGCCCCTGTTCTGATTGAAGGCTTGTCTCATTTACATATACGTGAAACAAACTGAGACTACAGAGAAACAAATAAATAAACACGTTTCTTTACAGATGTCTGTAAGTCTAAGTTGTCTGTTCTTCTTGTAGCCCTGTGTCAGTATCTGACTAGATGTCTGTGAGTCTTAGTTGTCTGTTTCTGCTTGTAACCCTGTGTCAGTATCTTACTGTAGGTATCTGTCAGTCTCAGTCATGTGTTCTGCTTGAAACCCTGCGTCATTATCTGACTGTAGGTATTTATCAGTCTCAGTTATGTGTTCTGCTTGAAGCCCTGTGTCATTATCTGACTGTAGGTATTTATCAGTCTCAGCTGTGTGTTCTGCTTGAAACCCTTTGTCTGTATCTGACTGTAAATGTCTGTCAGACTCAGTTGTCTGATTTGCTTGTACATGTAACTCTATGTCAGTATCTGGCTGTAGATGTCTGTCAGTCTCAGTTACCTGCTCTTCTTGTAGCCCTGTGTCAGCACCTGACTGTAGATGTCTGTCAGTCTCAGTTGTCAGCTGTGTGTTCTGCTTTTAGCCGTGTGTCAGTATCTGACAGTAGATATCTTTCTCTCAACTGTCTCTTCTGCTTGTAGCCGTGTGTCAGTATCTGTCTGTAGATATCTGTCTCTCAGCTGTCTGTTCTGCTTGCAGAGGTGTGACAGTATCTGACTGTAGATATCTGTCTCTCAGCTGTCTGCTCTGCTTGCAGTCGTGTGTCAGTATCTGTCTGTAGATATCTGTCTTTCAGCTGTCTGCTCTGCTTGCAGTCGTGTGTCAGTGTCTGCCTGTAGATATCTGTCTCTCAGCTGTCTGTTCTGCTTGTAACCCTTTGTAATTTTTGGACTGTAGATATCTGTCTCTCAGCTGTCTGTTCTTGTAGTCGTGTGTCAGTATCTGTCTGTAGATATCTGTCTCTCAGCTGTCTGTTCTACTTGCAGAGGTGTGACAGTATCTGACTGTAGATATCTGTCTCTCAGCTGTCTGTTCTGCTTGTAACCCTTTGTAATTTTCGGACTGTAGATATCTTTCTCTCAACTGTCTCTTCTGCTTGTAGCCGTGTGTCAGTATCTGACTGTAGATATCTGTCTCTCAGCTGTCTGTTCTGCTTGCAGAGGTGTGACAGTATCTGACTGTAGATATCTGTCTCTCAGCTGTCTGCTCTGCTTGCAGTCGTGTGTCAGTATCTGTCTGTAGATATCTGTCTCTCATCTGTCTGTTCTGCTTGTAGTCGTGTGTCAGTATCTGACTGTAGATATCTGTCTCTCACCTGTCTGTTCTGCTAGAAACCCTTTGTAATTTTCGGACTGTAGATATCTGTCTCTCAGCTGTCTGTTCTGCTTGTAGCCGTGTGTCAGTATCTGACTGTAGATGTCTGTCTCTCACCTGTCTGTTCTGCTTGTAACCCTTTGTAATTTTCGGACTGTAGATATCTGTCTCTCAGCTGTCTGTTCTGCTTGTAGTCGTGTGTCAGTATCTGACTGTAGATGTCTGTCTCTCAGCTGTCTGTTCTGCTTGTAACCCTTTGTAATTTTCGGACTGTAGATATCTGTCTCTCAGCTGTCTGTTCTGCTTGTAGTCGTGTGTCAGTATCTGACTGTAGATGTCTGTCTCTCACCTGTCTGTTCTGCTTGTAACCCTTTGTAATTTTCGGACTGTAGATATCTGTCTCTCAGCTGTCTGTTCTGCTTGTAGTCGTGTGTCAGTATCTGACTGTAGATATCTGTCTCTCAGCTGTCTGCTCTGCTTGCAGTCGTGTGTCAGTGTCTGCCTGTAGACATCTGTCAGATTCAGTTGTCTGTTCTACTTGTAGCCGTGTGTCAGTATCTGACAGGAGATGTCTGTCTCTCACCTGTCTGTTCTGCTTGTAACCCTTTGTAATTTTCGGACTGTAGATATCTATCTCTCAGCTGTGTGTTCTACTTGTAGCCGTGTGTCAGTATCTGACAGTAGATATCTGTCTCTGAGATGTCTGTTCTGCTTGTAGCCGTGTGTCAGTATCATGCACCTGGAGTCTGTCCTAACGGAGGTTCCTGCGTCTCACCTGGCGTATGTCTTTGCATGGAAGGCTATGATTCGGCGGATGATTGTAAAGGTAAAGCATCTTAATATATATGTAGATGGTTCAGTGGTGAGAAATACCATTATAAAGACAATTCATTATAAAGAAAGGATGTAGTTAATGTGATATGAATGGTAGACTTTGTGATGATAATAAAGTGGGAAACATGATTTTGTGTAAAGGTAAGGCATCTTATACATATAGGTCCTTCTTGGGTGCAAAATCATTGTAACTTCATTTAGTATAAAGAAAAGACAATGTACTCGAGGAGATTGAGTGTAAAGTTGATGACAGAGTGTAAGGGTAAATAGGTATAAGTAAAGATAAGATATATTATGTAAAACAAAACACTCTAGAACTACATAGACAGATTTAATACTGCACGGTGAAGGTATGTAGGCCCACATAACAGGCTGTATGTTTCTCCTGCAGACATTGATGAGTGTGGTACTGACAATGGTGGCTGTAACTTGGAATGTGTCAACTTACCTGGCTCCTATTACTGCATGTGTGAGAAAGACGGCTTTGGCAAGTCACTCACAGACACGGAGTGTAAACGTAAGTATACTGTCTGTTTGAATGATTACATGGATAAGCTACTTGTGACACTGAAGGACTTCATAATAAATGATTATTAGGGTATTGGTGTGTATTGGGAATGTCGCGCGATTAGTAGGGTATTAGTGTAAATAGCATGTATATTGGGGGTGTCGCGCAATAAGTAGGGTGCTAGTTGAATAGCATGTATATTGGGAATGTCGCGCGAATAGTAGGGTATTGATGTGAATAGCATGTATATTGGGGGTGTCGCGCAATAAGTAGGGTGTTAGTTGAATAGCATGTATATTGGAAATGTCGCGCGATTAGTAGGATATTAGTGTGAATAGCATGTATATTGGGGGTGTCGCGCAATTAGTAGGGTATTAGTTGAAGAAGCATGTATATTGAGGGTGTTGCGCAATTAGTAGGGTATTAGTGTGAATAGCATGTATATTGGAAATGTCGCGCAATTAGTAGGGTATCAGTTGAATAGCATGTATATTGGAAATGTCGTGCGATTAGTAGGGTATAATTGTGAATAGCATGTATGTTGGGGATGTCGCGCAATTAGTAGGGTATTAGTGTGAATAACATGTATATTGGGGATGTCGCGGAATTAGTAGTGTATTAGTTGAATAGCATGTATATTGGGGATGCCGCGCGATTAATAAAGTATTAGTTGAATAGCATGTATACTGGAAATATCACGCGATTGGTAGTGTATCAGTGTGAATAGCATGTATATTGGGGATGTCGCGCGATTGGTAGGGTATTAGTGTGAATAGCATGTATAGTGGGGATGTCGCACAATTAGTAGGGTATTAGTTGAATAGCATGTATATTGGGGATGCCGCGCGATTAATAAAGTATTAGTTGAATAGCATGTATACTGGAAATATCACGCGATTGGTAGTGTATCAGTGTGAATAGCATGTATATTGGGGATGTCGCGCGATTGGTAGGGTATTAGTGTGAATAGCATGTATATTGGGGATGTCGCGCGATTGGTAGGGTATTGGTGTGAATAGCATGTAAATTGGGGATGTCGCACAATTAGTAGGGTATTGGTGTGAATAGCATGTATATTGGGGATGTCGCACAATTAGTAGGGTATTAGTGTGAATAGCATGCATATTGGGGGGTGTTGCGCAATTAGTAGGGTATTAGTTGAATAGCATGTATATTGGGGATGTCGGGCAATAATTAGGGTATTAGTGTGAATAGCATGTATATTGGAAATGTCGCGTGATTAATAGAGTATTAGTTGAATAGCATGTATATTGGAAATGTCGCGCAGTTAGTAGGGTATTAGTATGAATAACATGTATATTGGGGATGTCGCGCGATTGGTAGGGAAATAGTGTGAATAGCATGTATATTGGGGGTGTCGCGCAATTAGTAGGGTATTAGTGTGAATAGCATGTATATTGGGGGTGTCGCGCAATTAGTAGGGTATTAGTTGAGTAGCATTTATATTGGGGATGTCGCGCAATTAGTAGGGTAATAGTGTGAATAGCATGTATATTGGGGATGTTGCGCGATTAGTAGGGTATTAGTGTGAATAGCATGTATATTGGGGGTGTCGCGCAATTAGTAGGGTATTAGTTGAGTAGCATGTATATTGGGGATGTTGCGCGATTAGTAGGGTATAATTGTGCATAGCATGTATGTTGGGGATGTCGCGCAATTAGTAGAGTATTAGTGTGAATAACATGTATATTGGGGATGTCGCGCAATTAGTAGGGTATTAGTGTGAATAGCATGTATATTGGGGGTGTCGCGCAATTAGTAGGGTATTAGTTGAGTAGCATGTATATTGTGGATGTTGCGCGATTAGTAGGGTATAATTGTGCATAGCATGTATGTTGGGGATGTCGCGCAATTAGTAGAGTATTAGTGTGAATAACATGTATATTGGGGATGTCGCGCAATTAGTAGGGTATTAGTGTGAATAGCATGTATATTGGGGATGTCGTGCAATTATAAGTTTTTATTTATTTGATTGGTGTTTTACGCCGTACTCAAGAATATTTCACTTGTACGACGGCTGTCAGCATTATGGTGGGAGGAAACTGGGCAGAGCCCGGGAGAAACCCACGACCATCCGCAGGTTGTTGGCAGACCTTCTCACGTACAGCCGGAGAGGAAGCCAGCATGATATGGACTTGAACTCACAGCGACCGCATTGGTGAGAGACTCCTGGGTCATTACGCTGAGCTAACATGCTAACCGACTGAGCCACGGGATGTCGCGCAATTAGTAGGGTATTAGTGTGAATAGCATGTATATTGGGGATGTCGCCACTGTCAGTTCCACACTCAAAACACCTACATATGGTTGTTATTTATGCTAATAAATATTTATCGTGGCAAGAAACCATTTATTTCCACTATATTCGAAAGGCATGCTTTTCTCCCTGTGATTGCATTGCTGATAAGGTAAACAATACCAAACATACATTGACCACTATAGACATGACAGATGTGTTCCTTGGAGAACCCTTCTCCATTTCTGTAACAAGTGGGTGTTTGTTTCCTCTGCGTGGTCTACTACATATTTCCCGATCTGCAGGAAGAACTTGATGTCATATTTTCCCTACACTTTATTGGTGATTTAAGACTGGTCTCTGTAGTTAGACATCACACGCACATGCGGCCTCAACGCTTTAGTGATAGGGACTGGGCCCTTCATTATAAAGTATTTAAACATGAATTGTTTTCAAACACTTGGAAACGGCCTCCGTGGCCGAGATCGTTAGCACGTCAGCGCGTCGCAGTGGCACAGGAGCTACTCTTCCATGCCGTCGATGTGATTCCAGCTTATGCTGGCTTCCTCTCCAGCCGTACGTGGGAAGGTCTGCCAGCAACCAGCAACTGGTTTTCGTGGTTTTCTCCCCGGACCCTGCCCGGTTTCCTGCCACCATAATGCTGGCCGCCGTCGACCAAATCAAATAAATCCAACACTTTGAGAATGCGATGTAATGAATCAGTACTCTGGTACAATTCTTACAATGTCCAGAGAGAAACACATGTACCTGTGAATGATAATGTGAATGACATGGGTACAAATGGCAGCCGTGTGGTTTTCAGCGCTGTGTTTTGGGGAAAGGCCAGGAACCTGCCCCAATCAGGGTGACTGTACTGCCCCGGGGGCTTGTTCCTGCTTAGATGGGTACTCCAGTCCGGGATGTGAAGGTGAGTTAATACTTGACCGACTTCTTATTGACAAGCATGCTCATGATGTTGTTCAGGGAATAATTTATAACACAGCTAAAGTTTTGCTAAATGTGAAATTTGTTTGTCAAATATTTGCCAATCTCTAAGTGTTGAGGGTGATAGGCTTGTGTATTGAGGCTGTTTGTTACACGGCGACACGTACACTTGATCCCCAGTATACGTATACATGATCCCCAGCACAGTAGACCAGTTGAACTGATCGATGTACCTACAGGTACACATGATCCCCAGTACAGTAGATCAGCTGGACTAATCGATGTATATGTACCTACAGGTACACATGATCCCCAGTACAGTAGACCAGCTGGACTAATCGATGTATATGTACCTACAGGTACACATGATCCCCAGTACAGTAGACCAGCTGGACTAATCGATGTACCTACAGGTACACATGATCCCCAGTACAGTAGACCAGCTGGACTAATCGATGTACCTACAGGTACACATGATCCCCAACACAGTAGACCAGCTGGTCTAATCGATGTACCTACAGGTACACATGATACCCAGCGCAGGTGACCAGTGTGATGTGGACATTGGGGTTTGTGTTTCAGATGTGAATGAGTGTGCTGTAGACATTGGCGGTTTGTGTTTCAGATGTGAATGAGTGTGCTGTGGACATTGGGGGTTTGTGTTTCAGATGTGACTGAGTGTGCTGTGGACATTGGGGGTTAGTGTTTCAGATGTGAATGAGTGTGCTGTGGACATTGGGGGTTTGTGTATCAGATGTGACTGAGTGTGCTGTTGACATTGGAGGGGGGGGGGCTGTGATTTAGAGTGTACTGTTTACATTTGGGGTTTGTGTGTCAGATGAGAACGAGTGTGCTGTTTACATTTGGGGTTTGTGTTTCAGATGCGAATGTGTGTGCTGTGGACATTGGGGGTTTGTGATTCAGATGTGAATGAGTGTGCTGTAGACATTGGGGGTATGCGTTTCAGATGTGAGTGAGCGTGCTGTGGACATTGGAGGCTTGTGTTTCAGATTTGAATGAGTGTGCTGTTAACATTGTAGGTTTGTGTTTCAGATGTGAATGAATGTGCTGTAGACATTGGGGGTTTGTGATTCAGATGTGAATGAGTGTGCTATTGACATCGGAGGTTTGTGTTTCAAATGTGAATGTGGGTGCAGTGGACATTGGGGGTTTGTGTTTCAGATGTGAATGAGTGTGCTGTGGACATTAGAGGTTTGTGTTTCAGATATAGACGAGTGTGCTGTAGACAGTGGTGGGGTTTGTGTTTCAGATATAGACGAGTGTGCTGTAGACAATGGTGGCTGTGCTGGAGATTGTCAAAACATCAACGGCTCTCACTACTGTGCCTGTGAACACGACCATGGCTGGAATGTGGATTTACACAGCTGTCAACGTGAGTACTCTGTTATAAACCTGTCAGCATGAGTACATGTACATGCCCTTTGTTACAGAGCTGTCAGTGTTAGTATATTGTTACAGACCTGTCAGAGTAAGTACTTTGTTAGAGCTGTCAGTATGAGTACTTTGTTTCAGAGCTGTCAGTCTATGTACCTATTACAGAGCTGTCAGTGTGAGTTCTTTGTTATAGACCTGTCAGCACAAGTACTTTGCTACAGAGCTGTCAGTGTGAGCACTTTGTTATATAGCTATCAGCATGATTACTTTGTTACAGAGCTGTCTGCGTCAGTACTTTGTAACAGAACTGTCTTCGTGAGTTCTTTGTTACAGAGCTTTCTTCGTGAGTTCTTTGTTACAGAGCTGTCAGTGTGAGTTCTTTGTTACAGAGCTGTCAATGTGAGTTCTTTGTTGTAGAGCTGTCATCATGAGTACTTTATTGTAGAGCTATCAGCATTACTTTTTTGCAGATCTGTCAGGGTGGGTATTTTGTTACAGAGCCGCAATTATGAGTATTTTGTTACAGATTTGTCGGCATGAGTACTTTGTTACTATGAGTTGTAGACCTGTCACCTTGTTGTAGACCTGTCAGCGTGAGTACTTTGTTACAGAGCTGTGAGCACCAGAGCTTGGTTACAGGACCATGAGTGCGAGTACTTTATTACAGTGCTGTCCCATTGAGTAGTTTGTTACAGAGGTGCCAGAGTATTTACTTGTTCACAAAACTAACAGCATGAGTACTTTGTTCAGTGTCAGGCAGTGATCGTCGGAGACATTGGCGGGGGGGGGGGGGATATGGGGGTAAGTGTATGAATATAGGTAAGTTGTCATTGTAGGCCCTATGTTTTAACGAGGCAATGTTTATTTACTATCCTTTCAGCGATGTGTTTTGGAATGAAGGCGGGGCGATGCTTGAATGGAGGAAAGTGTACACAGCCAAATACCTGTTCTTGTCTGCGTGGTTATGAACTGCCCAAGTGCTCAGGTGAGTCCTATCTACATGGTTATGAACTGACCAAGTGCTCAGGTGAGTCCTATCTACATGGTTATGAACTACCCAAGTGCTCAGGTGAGTTCTGTCTACATGGTTATGAACTGCCCGTGCTCAGGTGTGTCCTATCTACATGGTTATGAACTGCCCAAGTGCTCAGGTGAGTCCTGTCTACATGGTTATGAACTGGCCTAGTGCTCAGGTAAGTCCTATCTACATGGTTATGAACTGTCCAAGTGCTCAGGTGAGTCATATCTACATGGTTATGAACTGTCCAAGTGCTCAGGTGAGTCCTGTCTACATGGTTATGAACTGCCCTAGTGCTCAGGTGAGTCCTATCTACCTGGTTATGAACTGTCCAAGTGCTCAGGTGAGTCCTGTCTACCTGGTTATGAACTGCCCAAGTGCTCATTTGAGTTCTGTCTACAAGGTTTTGAACTGCCCAAGTGCTCAGGTGAGTCCTATCTACATGGTTATGAACTGCCCAAGTGCTCAGGTGAGTCCTATCTACATGGTTATGAACTGCCCAAGTGCTCAGGTGAGTCATATCTACATGGTTATGAACTGCCCAAGTGCTCAGGTGAGCCCTATCTACATGGTCATGAACTGCCCAAGTGCTCAGGTGAGTCATATCTACATGGTTATGAACTGCCCAAGTGCTCAGGTGAGTCCTATCTACCTGGTTGTGAAGTGTCCTAGTGCTCAGGTGAGTCCTATCTACATGGTTATGAACTGCCCAAGTGCTCAGGTGAGTTCTGTCTACATGGTTATGAACTGCCCAAGTGCTCAGGTGAGTCCTATCTACATGGTTATGAACTGCCCAAGTGCTCAGGTGAGTCATATCTACATGGTTATGAACTGCCCAAGTGCTCAGGTGAGTCCTATCTACCTGGTTGTGAAGTGTCCTAGTGCTCAGGTGAGTTGTGTCTACATGGTTGTGAGCTGTCCTAGTGCTCAGGTGAATCGTGCCTACCTGTTTATTAACTGTCCCAGTGCTCAGGTGAGTCCTGTCTACATGAATGTGAACTGTGTAAATTACCTGATATGATGTTACCTGCAGGGTACATGTATATGTGTGACAAGTGTAAAGTTACCTGATATGACGCTACCTGGTATGATGTTACCTGCAGGGTACACGTATATGTGTAACAACCTGCGGATGGTCGTGAGTTTCCCCCGAGCTCTGCCCGGTTTCCACTCACCATAATGCTGGCCGCCGTCGTATAAGTGAAATATTCTTGAGTACGGCGTAAAACACCAATGAAATAAATAAAGAAATATATGTGTGACAAGCGTAAAGTTACCCGATATGATGTTACCTGTATATGTGTGGCAAGTGTAAAGTTACCTGGTATGATGTTACCTGTAGGGTACATGTATCTGTGTGACAGGTGTAAAGTTACCTGATATGATGTTACCTGCAGAGTACATATATATGTGTGACAGGTGTAAAGTTACCTAATATGATGTTATCTGCAGAGTACATGTATATGTGCGACAGGCGTAAAGTTACCTGATATGATGTAACCTGCGAGGTACGTGTATATGTGTGACATGTGTAAGTGTGGCACATCTGTAACAGTTGATGTCTTCTGCTGCTGTTGTTTGCAGACGTCGACGAGTGTAAGACGGACACGCATGGCTGTGCTCTAGGCTGTGTCAATATGAAGGGATCGTACTACTGCCTGTCAGAACGTGCTGGATACGGACGCCTCCCTGGACAGGATAAGGAAAGACGTAAGGCGCTGGCATAAGTTATCTGATCATCTCAGGAACTCGAAAGCTTTGAAAGATTTAATGAAGAAATAAAGCTCGTCTGTATGAAGTAAGGAGAGGTATTGTGAGAGGGGAGAAAAGATGCAGTGGCGGTGTCTGTGTTGGTGTCCAGTAAAAGCTTTGTTTCTTAGCTGCTATATAATGGGCTATCATAGATTGAAGGTTAAGCTTCTTGTTAGCTCCCTAATCTAAGGTATTGTGTGAATGTACATACTTGGGTGGAAGGTTAAGCTTCTTAGTTTGGCTGCTATATAATGGGCTATCATAGATTGAAGGTTAAGCTTCTTGTTAGCTCCCTAATCTAAGGTATTGTGTGAATGTACATACTTGGGTGGAAGGTTAGGCTTCTTAGTTTAGCTGCTATATAATGGACTATCATGGATTGAAGGTTAAGCTTCTTGTTAGCTCCCTAATCTAAGGTATTGTGTGAATGTACATACTTAGGTGGAAGGTTAAGCTTCTTAGTTTGGCTGCTATATAATGGGCTCTCATACATGGATCGAAGGTTAAGCTTTTTTGAATTAGCTCCAATGCATTGGGCTGTTATACATGGAGTGATGGTTAAGCTTTTTCCGCTCTCTAATATAATTGTTTTTTAATTTATTTATATGATTGGTGTTTTACGTCATACTCAAGAATATTTCACTTATATGGTGGCGGCCAGTATCATTGTGGGAGGAGGCCGGACAGAGACCGGGGAGAAACCCACGACCATCCGGATGTTGCTGGCTGACCTTCCCAGGTACGGTCTCTAATCTAAGGAATGATGTATAAATGTACATACTTGGATAGAAGGTTAAGTTTTTTTAAAGAAACCTGTACATCGGGCACTCATACATGAATTGAAAGTAACGCTTTTAGAAATTATGTTTTTTTTAAATTTCTGTATCCCCCTCACAATGATGTTGGGGGAAGGGGAAGGGGGGTATACTGGAATCCCCCGGTCTGTAACTTCGATTTTGTCCTTGCATCTCCCCCCATACTACGTCGCTGATGTTGATGAACTTAAATTATATCTTGCCTATCATTTGAAATTGTGCATGCGTAAAAGAAAAGAACACATAAATACAACCTTTACCTTAAATAAAGGAGTTATACATAGTTTAATAAGGTTAAATAAAATATCTCATTTTTCTGCCAGCAGTGCTTGTTATTTGAGTATTTAATGGTTAAACATGGAAGGCTTAAGAGTCTATTTCTGGCTGCCATTTTAATAGATTACAGACGTTATTGTGCTTAACTTTCCCCCGTAGCTTTTCACGGCATGACATTCCAGACACAGTTCGGCATCCTACCATCACGCATGTAGGTATGATGTAACCCTCTGTTACATCCCAAACACTCCCTTTTGGGAGAGTTTGCTGTCACAGATCTTAAAATCCGCCATTATTACGATTAAGGGTGTATCTAACTGAGACTGGAGATCATATGGTAGGACGTCATAATAAATATTCATGAGGAGGAAAGGAGGCTTTCATTGGACAAGCGTAAAACATGGCCAGACTTTCAATGTGCCTCGAAGCGGCGGATTTTGTAGAAAATGATGATGTTTAAGACGGTATTTCTTTCTCACACACAAAAAATAAATAGAATTACACGCGGTTTGTATATCTCTTTCATTTTAATAGTTATATGTTGTATAAATGTGCTCTTCCCCTTTAAGCTTGATAGCAATAGGCTAATTATTTTCATAATTACCCACATTGACTTTGGCTAATTGCGCTTTTCCATGCAACGCTTCCTAAAGCACGTAACCTATTTCCATAAAACTTAGAATACATATTCCCTGTCATCTAAACGTGTTTATGCATACCTTTAATTACAGTCAGGTAATTATTTTCATAACTACTACAGGTACTTGGTGCAGTAATGAATATTCATGTACACAGATTTTGTCCATGCAACTTTTGCTTAAGTGTTGTACTAATTTCCCTGAAACTGTGTATAACTTTAATGTCATCTAAACATCCACATCCTACATCCAATAATGACAGTCTGATCATTAATTTTGTGTTCAGAGATACCCCGATTCAGGTACACAGTGTAATAATGCTTTTCATGCCTTCAGCTACGTGGTCAAGCTGAAGACACATTTCATTATCGTTATACTCAAAGCTCTGTATTTCACACAAATAATTTCACACAAATAATATTATTCGAGAATAATATCTGACGTGTATGACAATGTCATTCTGCTTTATTTTGGTTTAGATGTCAATATTTTAACGTATTAGGAGAGCTACCAGTGTTCTATGAATGTCTTCTTGTCGTTTGTTCTGTTGCAAAAAATAAAATATAATCACTTCAACATTTCTTGTAAGTCAGTTTCCACAGTTTCCACATCTCGTTGGAAGTTTAAGCAGACTGGACTGATTATGTTTAACTATTGTGTTCTTTCTGTGGGTAGCCCTCTGCCAGGGTCAGATGCCAGGTGCCTGCTCTAATGGGGGGTTCTGCTACGCTCCTAACACATGTGACTGCCCTGAGGGCTTTGAGGACCGAGGAGGGGAGTGTGTGGGTAAGGAATGGTAACAGTGTAGACTGTATGAACAGAATATACATTCAGTATTTCATACACGCTGTATCTCAATAAACGCTTGCCTGTACAGGTATTGCACATTTGTAGCAGCGTGTAAAATAAAATACCTATTTTTTAATTGAAAAGTTTATGGATTAAGGAAGCTTCAGACAAGTTACAGGCAAACTTCCTTATTTACATGTAGTATCCTGAAAATATTTAATAATAATAATATGTTATTCGTAATGTATTGATTGGAATTTAAATTTGAAAGTCATTCAAATGATTGTCATTGGTTTTGTTTTTAGCTGAGTTTATCCTTTGAGGTTTTTCTGTAACTTATTTTTCAATGCTGCATGCCCAGTCCAGTTGACATTGCTCCATGCCCAGTCCAGTTGACATTGCTCCATGCCCAGTCCAGTTGACATTGCTCCATGCCCAGTCCAGTTGAAATTGCTGCAGGTGTGTTGTTCTTGTTGTAGATGTGGATGAGTGCGTGGCGAATGATCAGTGTACAGGAAAGTGTGTTAACCTGATTGGTCAGTACAGGTGTAGCTGTGAGAGGGGCTACAGCTGGGATGTCACACAACACACCTGTCAACGTAAGCCTACACCTCCTTCTCTTATCTGGCAAGAGATGTGGTTGGTTTTATTACATAAAGCACTTAGCACATGATTCATTGGAATGACACAGGTAACGCTGTATGTCTCCTTTGTATATGGATTTATTGTTTTGTTAGTGGTGGAATTATTTGATTAGCTAGTCTTTATCTCTACTGCTGGCACCCAACGTGAGACCTCATTTATCCTCTCCTACTGGCACCCAAGGTGCCAGTTTACATCTCATTTATCTGTCTGTCAGGATTATTATTTGATTAGCTGGCATTTATCCTCTCCTACTGGCACCCAGTGTGACATTTTACACCTCTCCTGATGGCGCCCAATGTGACAGTTTACACCTCTCCTGATGGCACCCAATGTGACAGTTAACACTCTCCAACTGGCACCCAAGGTGATAGTTTACACCTCTCCTACTGGCACACACAGTGACAGTTTACACATCTCCTGCTGGCACCCAAGGTGATAGTTTACACCTCATTTATCTGCTTGGCAAGAATCATTATTTGATTAGCTAGCATTTATCCTCTCCTTCTGGCACCCAAGATGACGGTTCACACCTCATTTATCCTCTCCTTCTGGCACCCAAGATGACGGTTCACACCTCATTTATCCTCTCCTTCTGGCACCCAAGATGACGGTTCACACCTCATTTATCCTCTCCTTCTGGCACCCAAGATGACGGTTCACACCTCATTTATCTGTCCTTCCAGAATCACTTTACATTTTCAAAAAGGCACATGTTTTTGAAACGCGGTACCTGGCTTTACCATGACAAGTAATTAACACATTAACTTCGATTTTCAGGGGTTTTTGTTAATTTCTTTCACGAAATTATGGAGGGTTTTTTTCGACTTGAACAGCTATTCAAAATGTTCGATCGATGTGAATTTAAACCTGGTACATGGCTTCTTTTTCGGTTCTTGCGAACATCTAACAACAACAGAAATATATAGCTGCTGTTGCTCAGTTGTTGTCGTTGACATAGGTGTACCCTTTATATGTACTTATTATTCTGATGGCTTTGACTGGTAGGAGAGATGCATTGTTTTTACAATTCATCCACATGGCCTGTTGTACCTACCAAAAATACAGCAGATAGGTTGGACTTGTGCTTTCTTCCACCATGACACATTGTCTATCCCCCCCACCTCCTCCAACTACATGTATGAGGTCTGCAGATAGGTTGGATTTGTGTTCTCTTCCACCTTGACACATTGTCTGCCCCCCCCCCCCCAAACTACATGTATAAGGTCTGCAGATAGGGTGGATTTGTGCTTTCTTCCACCATAACACATTGTCTGTTCCCCTCCCTCCCTACCCCCCCCCCCCCCAACTACATGTATGAGGTCTGCAGATAAGTTGGATTTGTGCTTTCTTCCACCCTGATACATTGTCTGTTGTACCCGCCCCCCCCCTCCTCCCAACTACATGTATGAGGTCTGCAGATAAGTTGGATTTGTGCTTTCTTCCACCATGACACACTGTCTGTTGTTCATCCCCCAACTACATGTATGAGGTCTACAGAAAGGATGGATTTGTGATTTCTTCCACCATGACACATTGTCTGTGGTACATCCCACAACTACGTGTATGAGGTCTGCAGATAAGTTTGATTTGTGCTTCCACCTTGACACACTGTCGGTTGTACCTCCCCCAACTGCATGTATGAAGTCTGCAGATAAGTTGGATTTGTGCTTTCTTCCACCATGACACATTGTCTGTTGTACCCCGGCCCCCTCCTCCCAACTACATGTATGAGGTCTGCAGATAAGTTGGATTTGTGCTTTCTTCCACCATGACACACTGTCTGTTGTACATACCCCAACTACATGTATGAAATCTACAGAAAGGATGGATTTGTGATTTCTTCCACCATGACACATTGCCTGTGGTACATCCCACAACTACGTGTATGAGGTCTGCAGATAAGTTTGATTTGTGCTTCCACCTTGACATACTGTCTGTTGTACATTCCCCAGCTACAGGTATGAAGTCTGCAGATAAGTTGGATTTGTGCTTTCTTTCACCATGACACATGGTCTGTTGTACCTCCCCCAACTACATGTATGAGTTCTGCAGACAAGTTGGATTTGTGCTTTCTTCCATCATGACACATTGCCTGTTGTACCTCCCCCAACTACATGTATGAGGCCTGCAGACAAGTTGGATTTATGCTTTCTTCCATCATGACACATTGCCTGTTGTACCTCCTCCAACTACATTTATGAAGTATACAGATAAGTTTGATTTGTGCTTTCTTCCACCATGACACACTGTCTGTTGTACATCCCCAACTACATGTATGACGTCTGTGGATAGGTTGGATTTGTGCTTTCTTCCACCATGACATATTGTCTGTTGTACCTCTCCCCTCCACCAACTACATGTATGACGTCCGTGGATAGGTTGGATTTGTGCTTTCTTCCACCATGACAGATTGCCTGTTGTAATTCCCACCTCTCCCAACTACACGTATGAAGTCTGCAGATAGGTTGGATTTGTGCTTTCTTCCACCATGACAGATTGCCTGTTGTAATTCCCACCTCTCCCAACTACACGTATGAAGTCTGCAGATAGGTTGGATTTGTGCTCTTTTCCATCATAACACATTGCATGCTATTATTAAATATATCTCTGTAACGAACAGATCTTTGCCACATGTATCTTAAAGCTTACGTCATATGTAAGCCCAGTCAACTTTTGGGGTTTGCCGTTCTGCTCAATTCTCTTTCACCAGTGTGATATTTTAGCCAATAATAGAATTAAGTGTGTATAAATATGAATCGTGTATCTCCAGGTGTACAGAGATTTTATCTTCATCTAGTACATGTTCATCCATTGTGTATATCCAGGGCTACTGAGATTTAATCCTGATCTTGTACATGTACAGCCATTGTGTTTCTCCAAGTCTATTGAGATTTCATTTTGATCTTGTACATGTACAGCCATTGTGTATCTCCAGGGCTGCAGAGATTTCATCCTGACATTGTACATGTACAGCCATTGTGTATCTCCAGGGCTGCAGAGATTTCATCCTGACATTGTACATGTACAGCCATTGTGTATCTTCAGATTCGATAAGATTTTATCTTGATCTTGTACATGTATATTTATTGGGTGTCTCCAGATTTGATGAGATTTCATCCTGATCTTGTACATGTACATCCATTGTGTATCTCCAGATCTGATGAGATTTTATCCTGATCTTGTACATGTACAGCTATTGTTTATCTCCAGGTCTACAGAGATTTTAATCCGATCTTGTACATGTACATCCATTGTGAATGTAGAGGTCTACTTTAATTTTATCTTGATATTGTTCATGTACATCCATTGTGTATCTCCAGGTCTAAAAGAGATTTCATTCAGACCTTGTACATGTACAGCCATTGTGTATCTCCATGTCTAAAAGAGATTTCATTTTGTTCTTGTACATGTACAGCCATTGTGTATCTCCAGGTCTAAAGAGATTTCATTTTGATCTTGGACATGTACAGCCATTGTGTAACTCCAGGTCTACCGAGATTTCATTCTGACCTTGTACATTTACAGCTATTGTGTATCTCCAGGTCTACTGAGATTTCTTTTTGATCTTGGACATATACTGCCATCGTGTATCTCCAGATCTACTGAGATTTTATCCTGATCTTGTACATGGTCATCCATTGTGTATCTCAAGGTCTACTGAGATTTTATTCTTATCTTGTACATGTACAGCCATTGTGTATCTCTAGGGCTACAGAGATTTTATCTTGATCTAGTAGATGTACAGCCATTGTGTATCTTCAGGCCTATTTTGACTTTATCTTGATCTTGTACATGTACAGCCATTGTGTATCTTCAGGTTTACTGAGATTTCATCTTCACCTTGTACATGTACAGCCATTGTGTATCTCCAGGTCTACTGAGATTTCATCTCCACCTTGTACATGTACAGCCATTGTGTATCTCCAGGTCTACTGAGATTTCATCTTCACCTTGTACATGTACATCCATTGCGTATCTCCAGGTCTACTGAGATTTCATCCTGATTTTGTACATGTACATCCATTGTGTATCTCCAGGTTCTACTGAGATTTCATCTTCACCTTGTACATGTACAAGCCATTGTGTATCTCCAGGTCTACTGAGATTTCATCTCCACCTTGTACATGTACATCCATTGCGTATCTCCAGGTCTACTGAGATTTCATCCTGATTTTGTACATGCACATCCATTGTGTATCTCCATGGCTACAGAGATTTTATCTTGATCTTGTACATGAACAGCCATTGTGTATCTTCAGATCTGATGAGAATTTTTCCTGATCTTGTACATGTACGTCTATAGTTTATCACCAGGTCTGATGAGGTTTCATCCTGATCTTGTACATGTACAGCCATTGTGTACCTCCAGATCTACAGAGATTTTATCCTGATCTTGTACATGTACATCCATTGTGACTTTCCAGGTCTACTTTGATTTTATCTAGATTTTGTACATGTACATTCATTGTGTAACTCCAGGTCTACTGAGATTGCATTCTGACCTTGTACATGTACAGCCATTGTGTATCTTCAGGTCTGCTAAGATTTCGTTCTGATCTTTCATTTTTTGTAGCTGTGTGTGATGGTCACAAGCCAGGCAGCTGTCAGAACGAGGGTACGTGTGAAGCCCCTGGTGTGTGTGTCTGTCCTGAGGGATTCCAGGAACCAGACTGTGCAGGTGAGGTTGTCATCAGGTTTATAGGTAATTAGCCAGTTGGCAAATGGCATTGTGGTAAGAGGGTGAAAAACAGGTGCCTGAGGGAATTTTCTAGGATGTAGAACATTTGTCGCAGATCATTTTGTGAAAGGGTGAAGAGCAATTGTCGGATGTGATGTTGTGAAAGGGTGAAGAGCAATTGTCGGAGGTGTTTTTGTAAGAGGATGAATAACAGTTGTTGGCAGTGATTTTATTAGAGGTGAATAACATTTGTTGGAGGTGATTTTATAACAGGTGAATAACATTTGTCAAGGTTATTTTGTAAAAAGGATGATAATAGTTGTCTGAGGTCATTTTGCCAAGAGGCGAATAACAATTGTTGGTGGTGAATTTCTAAAAGGTGAATAACAGCTTTCTGAGGGGATTTTGCAAGAGGATGAATAGCGTTTGTAGGAGGTGATTTCCTAAGAGATTGAATAACAATTGCTGAGGTGATTTTTTAAGAGGATGAATAACAAGTTTGTTGGAGGTGATTTTGTAGAAGGGTGAATAACATTTGTCGGTGGTGTTTTTGTGAGAAGATGAAGAACAATTGTTTGAGGTGATTTTGTAAGAGAGTGAACAGCAATTGGTGGAGTGGATTTTGTAAGAGGAAGAATAACAGTTTTTTTGAGGTGATTTTGTATGACAATTGTAATAACAATTGTCACAGGTGATTTTGTGAAAGAGTGAATAAGAATTGTTTGGAGGTGATTTTGTAAGAGAATGAATATTAATTGTCGAATTTTGTAAAAGGGTGAATAACAGTTGTCTGTGGTGATTTTGTATGAGGGTGAAAAACAGATGTCTGATGTGATTTTGTAAAAGGGTGAATAACAGTTGTCTGAGGGGATTTTGTAAGCGAGTGAATAACAGTTGTCTGAGGGGATTTTGTAAGCGAGTGAATAACAGTTGTTTGAGGGGATTTTGTAAGAGAGAGAATAACAGTTGTCTGAGGGAATTTTGTAAGAAGGTGTGTAACTATAATGTTTTTGCTGTTTGAGGTCCCACTTTTTGTGCATACATGTACTTTAATATAGCACAGATTCTGGGGATGAAAAATCTGCATTGACTGCTCGAGGATTTGATTTATATATTTATTTCATTGGTGTTTTACGCAATGCTCAAGAATATTTGAATTATACGACGGCGACCAGCATTATGGTGGCAGGAAAACGGGCAGAGCCCCGGGGAAACTCACCACCATCTGCAGGTTGCCGGCAGACCTTTCCACGTACGGCCAATGTAAAAGCCAGCAAGAGCTAGACTGAAACTCACTGTGACCGCACTGGTGATAGACTCCTGGATCATTGCGCCATGGTGGCGCACTAACCCTTTGGGGCACAGATGCCTCTCCGGAACCAGAGGACCTAATCTTACATCTTTAAATAACCTGATCATTGACCATACCTTCACTCTTGTGATCAGAAACATATCTTTCTTGCTTTATATAATTATTTCACACAATATGAAATAGTTTAACACGATATTCAATAATCTTTCATTTTCATGCACTTACACAAGTAACAGGAGTTATAGTTTTACAGGTGAAAGAAACCACAGTGTACATAGTATTAAACCTACCTCCCTTAGGCAAGTAACTGACAAGCTTGTGAAGTACAGATGTATGTGTTAATTACAGATACTGATGAGTGTGCTACGGCTGCAGGACAAGTGTGTGATCTGGGCTGTCGTAATGGCATTGGCTTCTTCTTTTGCATTGGTCAAAAGCCAGGCTATGGCCGTCTGCCGGGAGAAAGCTTAGAGAAAGGTAATTCACTACACCTCGGAAAAATGTTTTATCAGGCTTTGGGCTTCAGATGAAGAATTGAGAAAACGTGTAGATTTGTTCACACAAACTAACTGTAAAACTAAGATTATTAGTGTTTATTTATGTAGGAGTTGTGATTTACTAAAGCCTGTGTGTTTATACATGTACTTGTAGCACTATGTGTGATAAATCCTTAGGGAAATGTGTCTTATGTAGGAGTTGTACTCTAATTGTAGCTCTGTGTGACCAGTCTCAGCCCCCAGGGAAGTGTCAGAATGGAGGAACATGTGTGCGACCAGGGACATGCCAGTGTTCTGAAGGATTCAGCCCACCACTCTGTACAGGTGAGTGATTCAGCCCACCACTCTGTACAGGTGAAAGATTCAGCCCACCACTCTGTGCAGGTCAGAGATTCAGCCCACCATTCTGTACAGGTGAGGGATTCAGCCCACCACTCTGTGCAGGTGAGGGACTCAGTCCACCACTCTGTGCAAGTGAGGGACTCAGCCTACCACTCTGTGCAGGTGAGAGATTCAGCCCACCACTCTGTACAGGTGAAAGATTCAGCCCACCACTCTGTGCAAGTGAGGGATTCAGGCCACCACTCTGTGCAGGTGAGAGATTCAGCCCACCACTCTGTACAGGTGAGTGATTCAGCCCACCACTCTGTACAGGTGAGGGATTCAGCCCACCACTCTGTACAGGTGAGTGATTCAGCCCACCACTCTGTACAGGTGAGTGATTCAGCCCACCACTCTGTACAGGTGAGGGATTCAGCCCACCACTCTGTGCAAGTGAGGAATTCAGCCTACCACTCTGTGCAAGTGAGCGATTCAGCCCACCACTCTGTACAGGTGAGGAATTCAGCCTACCACTCTGTGCAAGTGAGGGACTCAGCCCACTACACAGTGCAGGTGAGGGATTCAACCCACCACTCTGTGCAGGTGAGCGATTCAGCCCACCACTCTGTACAGGTGAAACATTCAGCCCACCACTGTGCAAGTGAGGGATTCAGCCCACTACACAGTGCAGGTGAGGCATTCAACCCACCACTCTGTGCAGGTGAGCGATTCAGCCCACCACTCTGTACAGGTGAGGAATTCAGCCTACCACTCTGTGCAGATGAGAGACTCAGCCTACCACTCTGTGCACGTGAGGGATTCAGGCCACCACTCTGTGCACGTGAGGGATTCAGGCCACCACTCTGTGCAGGTGAGGGACTCAGCCCACCACTCTGTGCAGGTGAGAGACTCAGCCCACCACTCTGTGCAGGTGAGGGATTCAGCCCACCACTCTGTTCAGGTGAGTGATTCAGCCCACCACTCTGTACAGGTGAGTGATTCAGCCCACCACACAGTGCAGGTGAGCGATTCAGCCCACCACTCTGTACAGGTGAGGAATTCAGCCTACCACTCTGTGCAGATGAGAGACTCAGCCTACCACTCTGTGCACGTGAGGGATTCAGGCCACCACTCTGTGCAAGTGAGGGATTCAGGCCACCACTCTGTTCAGGTGAGTGATTCAACCCACCACTCTGTACAGGTGAGTGATTCAGCCCACCACTCTGTACAGGTGAGTGATTCAGCCCACCACTCAGTGCAGGTGAGGGATTCAGCCCACCACTCTGTACAGGTGAGGGATTCAGGCCACTACACAATGCAGGTGAGTGATTCAGCCCACCACTCTGTACAGGTGAGTGATTCAGCCCACCACTCTGTACAGGTGAGTGATTCAGCCCACCACTCTGTGCAAGTGAGGGATTTAGCCCACCACTCAGTGCAGGTGAGTGATTCAGCCCACCACTCTGTGCAGGTGAGGGATTCAGCCCACCACTCAGTGCAGGTGAGGGACTCAGCCCACCACTCTGTGCAAGTGAGGGATTCAGCCCACTACACAGTGCAGGTGAGGGATTCAGCCCACCACTCTGTGCAGGTGAGCGATTCAGCCCACCACTCTGTACAGGTGAGTGATTAAGGCCACTACACAGTGCAGGTGAGGGACTCAGCCCACAACTGTACAGGTGAGGGATTCAGCCCACCACTCTGTGCAGATGAGTGATTTAGCCCACCACTTTGGACAGGTGAGAAATTCGGCCCACCACACAGTGCAGATGAGTGATTTAGCCCACCACTTTGGACAAGTGAGAGATTTGGCCCACCACATAGTGCAGATGAGTGATTTAGCCCACCACTTTGGACAGGTGAGAGATTCGGCCCACCACACAGTGCAGATGAGTGATTTGGCCCACCACTCTGTGAAGGTGAGTGATTCAGGCCACCACATAGTGCAGGTGAGAGATTCAGCCCACCACTCTGTGAAGGTGAGTGATTCAGGCCACCACATAGTGCAGGTGAGAGATTCGGCCCACCACACAGTGCAGATGAGTGATTTGGCCCACCACTCTGTGAAGGTGAGTGATTCAGGCCACCACATAGTGCAGGTGAGGGATTCAGCCCACCACTCTGTGAAGGTGAGAGATTCGGCCCACCACATAGTGCAGATGAGTGATTCAGCCCACCACTCTGTGAAGGTGAGTGATTCAGGCCACCACATAGTGCAGGTGAGAGATTCAGCCCACCACTCTGTGCAGGTGAGGGACTCAGCCCACCACTCTGTGCACGTGAGGGATTCAGCCCACCACTCTGTGAAGGTGAGTGATTCAGCCCACCACTCTGTGCAGGTGAGGGATTCAGCCCACCACTCTGTGAAGGTGAGTGATTCAGGCCACCACATAGTGCAGGTGAGAGATTCAGCCCACCACTCTGTGCAGGTGAGGGACTCAGCCCACAACTGTACAGGTGAGGGATTCAGCCCGCCATACAGTGCAGATGAGTGATTTAGCCCACCACTTTGGACAGGTGAGAGATTTGGCCCACCACTCAGTGCAGGTGAGTGATTCAGCCCACCACTCTGTGCACGTGAGGGATTCAGGCCACCACTCTGTGCAAGTGAGGGATTCAGGCCACCACTCTGTGCAGGTGAGGGATTCAGCCCACCACTCTGTACAGGTGAGGGATTCAGCCCACCACTCTGTACAGGTGAGTGATTCAGCCCACCACTCTGTGCAAGTGAGGGATTCAGGCCACCATTCTGTACAGGTGAGCGATTCAGCCCACCACTCTGTGCAGGTGAGTGATTCAGCCCACCACTCTGTGCAGGTAAGGGATTCAGCCCACCACCCTGTACAGCTGAAAGATTCAGCCCACCACTCTGTGCAAGTGAGGGATTCAGGCCACCACTCTGTACAGGTGAGGGATTCAGCCCACCACTCTGTACAGGTGAGTGATTCAGCCCACCACTCTGTTCAGGTGAGTGATTCAGCCCACCACTCTGTACAGGTGAGTGATTCAGCCCACCACTCTGTGCAGGTCAGAGATTCAGCCCACCATTCTGTACAGGTGAGGGATTCAGCCCACCACTCTGTACAGGTGAGGGATTCAGGCCACTACACAATTCAGGTGAGTGATTCAGCCCACCACTCTGTACAGGTGAGTGATTCAGCCCACCACTCTGTACAGGTGAGTGATTCAGCCCACCACTCTGTACAGGTGAGGGATTTAGCCCACCACTCAGTGCAGGTGAGTGATTCAGCCCACCACTCTGTGCAGGTGAGGGATTCAGCCCACCACTCAGTGCAGGTGAGGGACTCAGCCCACAACTGTACAGGTGAGGGATTCAGCCCACCACACAGCGCAGATGAGTGATTTAGCCCACCACTTTGGACAGGTGAGAGATTCGGCCCACCACTCTGTGCAGGTGAGGGACAGCCCACCACTCTGTGCAGGTAAGGGATTCAGCCCACCACCCTGTACAGCTGAAAGATTCAGCCCACCACTCTGTGCAAGTGAGGGATTCAGGCCACCACTCTGTGCAGGTAAGTTATTCAGCCTACCACTCTGTGCAGGTGAGGGACTCAGCCCACAACTATATAGGTGAGGGATTCAGCCCACCACACAATGCAGATGAGTGATTTAGCCCACCACTTTGGACAGGTGAGAGATTCGGCCCACCACTCAGTGCAGGTGAGGGATTCAGCCCACCACTCTGTGCAGGTAAGGGATTCAGCCCATCACACAGTGCAGGTGAGGGATTCAGCCCACAGCTGTACAGGTGAGGGATTTAGCCCACCACTCTGTGCAGGTGAGGGATTCAGGCCACCACTCTGTGCAGGTAAGGGATTCAGCCTACCACTCTGTGCAGGTAAGGGACTCAGCCCACAACTGTACAGGTGAGTGATTCAGGCCACCACTTTGTGCAGGTGAGGGAATCAGCCCACAACTGTACAGATGAGGGATTCAGCCCACCCCTTTGTGCAGGTGAGGGATTCAGTTGGAAATATACAAGTTAGCGCGATATTCAGTTTTCATTATTCAAATAAGGAATAATGTGCTGGTACCATATTCGGGCAAGAAGGCTGTTAAAGAGATGAATAACAATAAACATGCTAGCCTCTTACGTGCGTAAACATTTTTTTTAGATTCGAATTTAGAAAAACTCGTTAGCACAGTATTCCAGCCAGCACCACTTTGACGAGCTGAATGATGAAAAACATGCGACCACCATATTTGAGATATGAATAAGGAATAACGCCAGCATCATGTTCTTGCCAGCATATTATTGAATAACGAAATTCGACCACGTTACTGAAAATCTGAATAACGAAAAACGTGTTAGGGTCAGCATGTTACTGAAGCCCTGAATAATAAAAAATCTGCCAGCACTATATTCAGGAAAACGTCCCTATTAGACATCATTAACGAAAAAGGTATTTGCACCACATGCGTTTAAAGATTTTATTTGAGATGCAAAAAGCATGCTGGCACCATATCTGAGCCAGTATTGGAGACCTGATTATGGAATAATTCCCTATCACCATATTCAACTCAACATGTTACTGAAGTGTTGAATAACTGAAAAAAACTCGCTAGCACCATATTTGTGTAAACTTCTTACATTTAATGACGAATGACGACAAGTGTGGAGTAAGCTTCTTATTTCACCTTCAGATAACGTGATAACGTGATACTGTGAACGGCCCGGTACTGGAGATAAGAATGCAAGTGGCCAGTGATGGTGAATCCCGTGCTAAACTCTGTATGATCAGCACTTCACTTACACTTTAATATTCAACACCATGGCAGCACCATATATCCTTATTTAAAGGACAGATAAACTCGAGTTTGCTGTATTGCCAAGACATTCAAGATTTCTTCCGGCATTGTTCGGTTTCTTCCCACTAGAATGATGGCCGCCCTCATTCTTGAGCATGGAGTAAAACACTAATCAAATAAGTTGAATAACGAAAAACGAATATCTTGCTGACTTGTATGCCGCCAGCGTTTTATTCGAAATTCAAACAACGAATGTAATGCTAGCACTATGTTCAATATTCGAATAGCGAAGAAAGAAAAACGAATCTGGTGCTCACTTCTGTCCACTTTTGCTTTTGTGGTTCTCCTACATGCTCAATTTGTTAATAAATTTAGAATCTTCTTTATTATGTTGTGGTCTTCATACTATAAATTAACAATGTTTAAAATTCTGGTACATGTAAATCATTCCCACTCGTGTATGCAATTTTGTTTTGTGTGTTGTTTTTTTAATAGTTGGCCTCTGCTAAACCTACCTTTTTTCAGATGTGAATGAGTGTGAATCCAACTCCGCAGTGTGCTTAGGCTGTAAGAACCAAGATGGAGGGTACACTTGTCAGTGTGACCCCGGCTATAAGTGGGTGGCTGCTAACTTGTCTTGTGAAGGTGAGTAGGCCTACAGTGTGACTCCAGCGATAAGTAGGCCCCCTACGCGGCTGCTCTTAGACAGGCACCTGCCTAATGTTGTGGAACGACCCTCTGCGTTGTAAAAACTGTGAGAGAGAGGACGGTGACTAGGGTGAAGAAACAATAATCTGAAGTATTCTACATGTACATGTATACTGAAATCTTCGCAGGCCCTTGTAGACTCCTACAGCTTAAGTGTACGTGTACATGTGTATTGAAATCTTCACAGGCCCTTGTAGACTCCTACAGCTTAAGTGTACGTGTACATGTGTATTGAAATCTTCACAGACTCTTGTAGACCCCTACAGCTTAAGTGTACATATACAGGTGTACTGAAATCTTCACAGGCCCTTGTAGACTCCTACAGCTTAAGTGTACATGTACATGTATATTGAAATCTTCACAGGCCCTTGTAGACCCCTACAGCTTAGGTTTACGTGTACATGTGTACTGAAATCTTCACAGGCCCTTGTAGATCCCTACAGCTTAGGTGTACATGTATACTGAAATCTTCACAGGCCATTGTCGACTCCTACAGCTTAAATGTACATGTACATGTGTACTGAAATCCTCACAGGCCCTTGTAGACTCCTACAGTTTAAGTGTACGTGTACATGTGTACTGAAATCTTCACAGGCCCTTGTAGACCCCTACAGCTTAAGTGTACGTGTACATGTGTACTGAAATTTTCACAAGGCCTTGTAGACCTCTACAGCTTAAGTGTACGTGTACATGTGTATTAAAATGTTCACAGACCCTTGTAGGCTCCTACAGCTTAAGTGTACGTGTACATGTGTATTGAAGCCTTCACAGGCCATTGTAGACTGCTACAGCTTAAGTGTACGTGTACATGTGTACTGAAATCTTCACAGGCCATTGTAGACTGCTACAGCTTAAGTGTACATGTACATGTGTATTGAAATCTTCATCGTACCTTGAAGACTCCTACACCTTAAGTGTACATGTACATGTGTACTGAAATCTTCACAGTCCCTTGTGGACTCCTACAGCTTAAGTGTACATGTACATGTGTATTGAAATCTTCACAGACCCTTGTAGGCTCCTACAGCTTAAGTGTACGTGTACATGTGTATTGAAATGTTCACAGACCCTTGTAGACCCATACAGGTTAAGTGCACATGTGCATGTGTATTGAAATCTTCACAGGCCCTTGTAGACTGCTACAGCTTAAGTGCACGTGTACATGTGTATTGAAATCTTCACAGGCCCTTGTAAACTCCTACAGCTTAAGTGTACGTGTACATGTGTACTGAAATCTTCACAGGATCTTGTAAACTCCTACAGCTTAAGTGTACGTGTTCATGTGTATTGAAATCTTCACAGACCTTGTAGACTCCTACAGCTTAAGTGTACTTGTACATGTGTACTGAAATCTTCGCAGGCCCTTGTAGACTCCTACAGCTTAAGTGTACATGTACATGTGTACTAAAATATTCCCAGACCCTTGTAGACCCCTACAGCTTAAGTGTACGTGGACATGTACCCGTAACCACAGTTGTCGTGCATTTATTGAAGTGAAGACTTATTGATTATAACACATCAAAGAAATAAATAATACATATATACATGTAGATAAACGTTGGTTGTGGGTGATGCCTGTTCGTCTGGTGTTACAGCCTTGTGTTATGACTTCCCAGTGGGGACCTGCGCTAACGGAGGCACCTGCGTGGAACCCTACCTGTGTGACTGTCTCCTAGGGTACAGCCGACCCAAGTGTCACGGTCAGTCAAATACACCTATAGACATGGTTAACTTTAGAAATATGTCTCACAACATCATATAACTCTCAAACTGAGAAACTTGAAGCTAAAAACTCAAGAGTTGGTGAATACAGAGGGTGTTATTAAATACTGTAAGAGATATTCATCATAATGATAAGACTTGTACAGCAGTCTGTCGGCGACTAGCTGGATCTATGGAATGTTGATTTGAGCTGCTGGTTAGTTTGCCTTCTCATCTATCTGTTCGCTGAGATTTATTATCTAATTGATTGCTGATTTACGAAGGCCCCTGTTCGGTGAGATTTGTGTGATTATTTCTGTGTATTTCTGTCTGCACACTGTGACTGCCTACTCTGTTTGCAGATGACGATGAGTGCAGCCGTGACAACGGTGGGTGTGATCAGTTTTGTGAAAACACAGAGGGGTCATTTATGTGTAGCTGTAGTGATGGCTACAGTCTGGCTGGAGACAAGAGCACCTGTATAGGTAAGCAGTTATCTCCCTTGTCTTCAGTAATTAGCCATGTGCTTTTCGGATTATGTATGAAAATGTATTTGTGCTGCATGAAGGACAAGTACGGTCTGCACATCTGACACATCATAAGTTGGACAATATTGATGAACATTGCTATGTAGGCCTACATGTACCTAGTAACACCTAGCTGCCAGAGCACCTTTATTCTGGTTGTGTTCGTTCAGATGAAACTGATGTGTATCCACGTGAATAGAAAGCTGAAGCGACCGACTGGAATAGTTCATCTGACTTATTCACTCGCTGTTTTTTTACAGACACTGATGAATGTGAAGATGAGAATGGCGGATGTGTGCAGAAATGTACAAACAAACCGGGGTCATTTGAGTGTGGCTGTTTTGTGGGCTACACACCCGGAGAACATACCAATGACTGTAGAGGTAAGTGTCTCAATGTGTACCATGTCAATATGTGCTGTGTGTGATGCCAACATATGCCATGTGTCATGTCAGCGTATGCTGTGTGTCATGTCAACAAGTGCCATGTGTCATGTCCACAGTATGTCATGTCAGCATGGGCTGTGTGTGGTGTCAGCATATGTTGTGTGTCATGTCAACATGTGCCATGTCCACAGTATGTCATGTCAGCATGGGCTGTGTGTGGTGTCAGCATATGCTGTGTGTCATGTCAGCATGTGTCATGTGTCATGTCCACAGTATGTCATGTCAGCATGGGCTGTGTGTCCTGTCAGCTTGGGCTGTATGTTATGTCAGCATATGCTGTGTGTCATGTCAACATGTGCTGTGTGTCATGTCAACATGTACCATGTGTCATGTAAACATGAGCCATGTGTCATGTCAACATGTGCTATTTGCCATGTCATCATATGCTGTGTGTCATTTCAACATGAGCTGCGTGTCATGTCAGTATATGCTGTGTGTGACATGTCAACATGTGTCATGTAAACATGAGCTGTGTGTCATATCAGCATGAGCTGTGTGTCATATCAGAATGAGCTGTATGTCTTGTCAGCATTTGCTGTGTGTGACATCAGTATGTGTCACGGGTCATCTCAGCATATGTTGTGTGTCATGGCAACATGTGCTGTGTGTTATATCAACATGAGTTGTGTGTCATATCAACATGGGCTGTGGGTCATATCAAGATGGGCTGTGTGTCATGTCAGCAGGGGTTTGTGTCATGTCAGCATGAGGTGTGTGTCATGTCAACAAGGGCTGTATGTCATGTCAACATGGGCTGTGTGTGACGTCAACTTGTGCTGTGTGTCATGTCAACATATAACGTGTCATGTCAACATGTGCTGTGTCATGTCAACATGTGCTGTGTGACATCAACATGTGCTGTGTGTGACGTCAGCATGGGCTATGTGTCATGTCAACATGTGAGGTGTGTCATGTCAGCATGTGCTGTGTCATGTCAACATGGGCTGTGTGTCATGTCAGCATTGGCTGTGTGTCATGTCAGCATGGGCTATGTGTCAAGTGTATAACCAGAACTTATAGCATAACTTGTGTATATCTTGTGTATACATGTAATTTGTTTATAACTTGTGTATAACTTGCGTATATATATAATTTGTGTATAACTTGTGTGTACATGTAACTTGTGTATACGTGTAACTTGTGTATAACTAGCAGTGAAAACTTGTGGTATAATTGTATAACGTTAGTATGGTATGGTTACTGTTACCGTGATTGTAACTTTTAACCCGATTGTAATGTCATTACTTTGGCAGACAATGACGAATGCCTTAATGATAACGGGAAGTGCCCTGAGAAGTGTGTCAATACCGCAGGCTCGTACTACTGTGACTGTTTTGAGGGCAGGGGCGTTGGTGCAGGCGGACTCTGTCTGCGTAAGTAACCATTACAAGAAAGTCAATGGGAATATATCGAATGCTTCACGTCTCTGGAATGGTAGGTAATGGTGTGTAGATCATAAGCTGTCAGTACAGTTTACATGTCATATGCACCTGTCTGTTTAGATCATAAGCTGTCAGTACAGGTTACATGTCATATGCACCTATCTGTTTAGATCATAAGCTGTCAGTACAGTTTACATGTCATATGCACCTATCTGTTTAGATCATAAGCTGTCAGTACAGTTTACATGTGATATGCACCTGTCTGTTTAGATCATAAGCTGTCAGTACAGTTTACATGTTATATGCTCCTGTCTGTTTAGATCATAAGCTGTCAGTACAGTTTACATGTCATATGCACCTATCTGTTTAGATCATAAGCTGTCAGTACAGTTTACATGTGATATGCACCTGTCTGTTTAGATCATAAGCTGTCAGTACAGTTTACATGTTATATGCTCCTGTCTGTTTAGATCATAAGCTGTCAGTACAGTTTACATGTTATATGCTCCTGTCTGTTTAGATCATAAGCTGTCAGTACAGTTTACATGTGATATGCACCTGTCTGTTTAGATCATAAGCTGTCAGTACAGTTTACATGTTATATGCACCTGTCTGTTTAGATCATAAGCTGTCAGTACAGTTTACATGTTATATGCACCTGTCTGTTTAGAGAGGAATGTCTGTTTAGAGACAGAATCCTTCTCAACTTAAAAGTGAAAATATGGCCAAGTTTAATACTATTTAAACTGCTTGGCAAGAATGTCCCCAAAACCATTTTCATTGATTTACTGACAAGCCATTCGTAAGAGGAATTGTACATTTGTTTATCTTTTAATAATTGTTTTGGGAGTTCTTGTGTCTTGTACTTTAGATGTGACATAGCACATAATATATGTACCTGTAACTCTTACCTGAGCTACACCTGCTTTTCTGCAGCTGTGTGTTACGACTTCCCACCGGGCAACTGTGGGCCACACGGAATCTGCTCCTCCCCTGACCAGTGTCATTGCTCTGTAGGTTTTGAGCTGCCCCTCTGCACAGGTAAACCTGCACCTTGTTTGCTCATAACACACACTTAATAATCCAACAATATTTTCAGGTTAGATAGAGTGCCTCCCTGAAGTTGTATCTTTGTAATTTCTACATATAATTTTTTCAAGTTTTAAACATATCACATATTTTTGTACTAGAACCTGAAGTTTACATTTTGATTGACAGACATTGATGAGTGTTCAGTGGGGAGGGGTGAATGTTCTCACCGGTGTGAGAACACAGAGGGCTCCTTCACCTGTCACTGCTTCAGGGGCTACGTTCTGGGGGACGATGACAGGTCCTGCACAGGTAAGTGTTCATATACCAGTACGGTAATCTACTGTACATCATAACCAGTAGGTACATTGACTTCATGCAACCTCTGGTACATCGTGAGATGTATAGCAGTTGGTAGGCAATCTGCGGTACACCATGAGAGTGCACGTAGGTGTTCATGCCAGTGTAAGGACAATCTGTGGTTCATCATGAGGGTACATGTAGGCATTTATATCAGTATGTTTGCAATCTGTGGTACTTCATGACGCGACATGCAAATGTTTATACCATGTGGGCAATCTGTGGTACATCATGTGGCTCCATGTAGATGTTTATTCCAGTATGTGGGCAATCTGTGGTACATCATAAGGGTACATGTAGGCCTTTGTACGAGTATGTAAGCAATCTGTTGTACATCATGAGGCTACATGTAGATGTTTATACCAGTATGTAGGCAATCTGTTGTACATCCTGAGTCTACATGTAGATGTTTATACCAGTATATAGGCAATCTGTGGTACATCATGAGGGAACATGTAGTTCATGCCAGTATGTAAGCAATCTGTGGTACATCATGAGGGTACATGTAGATGTTTATACCAGTATGTAGGCAATCTGTGGTACATCATGAGGGAACATGTAGTTCATGCCAGTATGTAGGCAATCTGTGGTACATCATGAGGTTACATATAGGCCTTTATGCAAATTTGTAGGCAATCCCTTGTACATCATGAGGGAACATGTAATTCATGCCAGTTTGTAGGCAATCTGTGGTACATTGTAAGGGTACATGTAGTTCATGCCAGTATGTAGGCAATCTGTGGTACATTGTAAGGGTACATGTAGTTCATGCCAGTATGTAGGCAATCTCTGATACATCGTGAGGGTACATGTGGTTCATGCCAGTATGTAGGCAATCTGTGGTACATTGTGAAGGTACATGTAGTTCATGCCAGTATGTAGGCAATCTGTGGTACATTGTAAGGGTACATGTAGTTCATGCCAGTATGTAGGCAATCTCTGATACATCGTGAGGGTACATGTGGTTCATGCCAGTATGTAGGCAATCTGTGGTACCTTGTGAAGGTACAGGTAGTTCATGCCAGTATGTAGGCAATCTGTGGTACATTGTGAAGGTACATGTAGTTCATGCCAGTCTGTAGGCAATCTGTGGTACATTGTGAAGGTACATGTAGTTTATGCCAGTATGTAGGCAATCTCTGATACACCGTGACGGTACATGTGGTTCATGCCAGTATGTAGGCAATCTGTGGTACATTGTGAAGGTACAGGTAGTTCATGCCAGTATGTAGGCAATCTGTGGTACCTTGTGAAGGTACAGGTAGTTCATGCCAGTATGTAGGCAATCTGTGGTACATTGTGAAGGTATATGTAGTTCATGCCAGTATGTAGGCAATTTGTGGTACATTGTGAAGGTACATGTAGTTCATGCTAGTATGTAAGCAATCTGTGGTACCTTGTGAAGGTACATGTGGTTCATGCCAGTCTGTAGGCAATCTGTGGTACATCATGAGGGAAGATGTAGTTCATGCCAGTATGTAGGCAATCTGTGGTACATTGTGAAGGTACAGGTAGTTCATGCCAGTATGTAGGCAATGAGTGGTACATCATGTGGGAACATGCAGTTCATGCCAGTACGTAGGCAATCTGTGGTACATCGTGAGGGTACATGTAGTTCATGCCAGTATGTAGGCAATCTGTGGTACATCGTGAGGGTACATGTGGTTCATGCCAATATGTAGGTAATGTGTGGTACATCTGGAGGGAACATGTAGTTCATGCCAGTCTGTAGGCAATCTGTGGTACATCGTGACGGTACAGGTAGTTCATGCTAGTATGTAGGCAATCTGTGGTACATTACGAAGGTACATGTGGTTCATGCCAGTATGTAGACAATCTGTGGTACATCATGAGGGTACATGTGGTTCATGCCAGTATGTAGGCAATCTGTGGTACATCATGAGGGTACATGTAGGTGTTCATTGCAGTATAAAAGGCAATCTATAGGGACATTATGGGATACTATTAATGTACACATGTTTTAATTATTTGACAGAAAATGTCCAGTTACATGCAGTTTGGGGGAAAGTAGCAGAGATAGTGCGTTCATGTCCTTTGTTTGCCAGGAAGACGCCATCATAGCAGTGGTTGTATTCTTTTTTCGGTCTTAATGCAAACAGAAGTATTCTTTGCTGTGGTTATTTTCAGATATTGACGAGTGTGGTCGCTGGCCCTACCCCTGTCATCAACACTGTAACAACACAGAGGGCTCGTTCCTGTGCAGCTGCGACGAGGAGTACAACCTGGCTACAGATGGCAGATCTTGCATAAGTACGTCCCTGTAGTGTGTTTGGAGGTGGACGAGGTGGGCTGACCTGTTGCAAGATTGGATAACCTTAGATTGTAACTATACAAATGCAGAAAACAAGTAACTTTGTGCCAGGTCACTAGCGTGCCAGTGGTTTGTTTGTACTGTGTCTCAAGTATGGTTGTGGTTCACTGGAAAGAGTTCTCCACAGAAACTGGCCACAAATGTGAATGGCCACAGGCCACACCAGTGGTCTCTCGGCACTGAACAGTGGCATGCCAGAAGCTGGCTGGGAGTGAGCTATTGGTGAGCTTTTGGTTGTCTTCCAGCAAACTGCGGATCGTCGTGGGTTTCCCCCAAGCTCTGCCCGGCTTCCTCCCACCACAATACTGGCCAGCCGTCGTCGTATCAATGAAATATTTTTGTGAACGGCGTAAAACACCAATCAAATAAATAAATCTTGAGTTTCTATGTGGCTATACCTGCGTCACATTTTTCAAGCCGTTATGCTGCATTTATCTCTGTTTCAGAGGAAGACCCATGTGTGTTTAACAATGGCGGATGTCCTGCCTCACTGCGTTGTGTAAACTCTATCACCGGGTTGTCCTGTGAATGTCTGCTAGGCTTCAGTCGTAGCACTGAGGGATTCTGTGAAGGTCAGAAAGTGGTAGTGTAACTATATTATCGTCCAGAATTTGTGACAGGGTGTGGATTGGCCAAGGCTTGAAAATCGTGAAACAGAATTTTCTTGTTTAAGCGCTGATCATCTCGTGTCACCACCCACAACTGGTACGGTTTACTTTTCCGCAATCCATCTAGCGCCTACATTAAGGTATTTCTGAAAGCTATAATGGGATGTAATTAGATAACTTGTCAAGTGTTAATATTATCTCACATAACTGTTTAATTGCAGACTTTGATGAGTGTACTGTGAACAATGGTAACTGTGCTCAGATCTGTGTAAACACCATCAGCTCCTACTACTGTAAATGTATGAACAGGTTTGAACTGCTGGAGGACTTGAGATCTTGTCAGTGTGAGTATTTAACTGCTGGAGAACATGAGATCTTATCAGTACAAGTATCGAACTTCTAGAGAACATGAGTTCTTGTCAGTATAATTATCGAACTTCTAGAGAACATGGGATCTTGTCAGTATAAGTATTGAACTTCTAGAGAACATGAGATCTTGTCAGTATAAGTATTGAACTTCTACAGAGCATGAGATCTTGTCAGCATAAGTATTGAACTTCTAGAGAGCATGAGATCTTGTCAGTATAAGTATTGAACTTCTAGAGAACATGAGATCTTGTCAGTGTAAGTATTGAACTTCTAGAGAACATGAGATCTTGTCAGTATAAGTATTGAACTTCTAGAGAGCATGAGATCTTGTCAGTATAAGTATTGAACTTCTACAGAGCATGAGATCTTGTCAGTATAAGTATCGAACTTCTAGAGAACATATGATCTTGTCAGTATAAGTATTGAACTTCTAGAGAGCATGAGATCTTGTCAGCATAAGTATCGAACTTCTAGAGAGCATGAGATCTTGTCAATATAAGTATTGAACTTCTAGAGAGCATGAGATCTTGTCAATATAAGTATCGAACTTCTAGAGAACATATGATCTTGTCAGTATAAGTATTGAACTTCTAGAGAGCATGAGATCTTGTCAGTGTAAGTATTGAAACAACTAAATACTGAACTGCGTGGAATTAAGGGGATCTTATGGCATGAATTAAGTCTTCAGTTGTTTATAATTTTGCCAAAAATGTTCACAAATAAGGTATCCATTAACTTGAACAGATAATTTGTCTATCATGTATGTGAATTTTAGTCAGGTGGTCTGTCAGCAACCTGCGGATGGTCGTAGGTTTCCCCCGGGCTCTGCCCGGTTTCCTCCCACCATAATGCTGGCCGCTGTCGTATAAGTGAAATATTCTTGAGTACGGCATAAAACACCGATCAAATAAATAAACAAATAAATTTAGTCAGGTGATGTTCACATGTATGTAATAATAAACAGAAAGCAGGCGACAGAATCCTTTAGAGGCTTATGATTTCTTTAGCCCGTTAACAAATTCCTGTCATTGGTTGAAATGTGTGTATTGTGTCGGTAGGGTGTGTTGATAAGGGGTCAGACCTCAACTGTTGGTCAGTGTGTGAGGACAAAGGTGATGTGTGTGCTTGTCCTGAGGGCAGGTACCTGCATGATGACGGCCTGCATTGTGTAGGTAAGTGAGCTGTCATGATGAAGCTATGACTTCCTACCAGCTTGGCGTTACAACGTGTTCAAGGTATTTATCAAACTTTGTAAAGCTGAAACTTTTGGCAGCTGCATGACTACCAGAAATCTTATGGGCGTTTGTTTTGGATAAAATAAAGTTTGCGTAATGTAATACAACCAGCCCTGATTTATTAAAGAGTCCCATCTGTTCCTGTCACCTTCTGAATAAGTCTTCCATCAGTCAGTTCAGTATCAAACTAATGTATTTCAGCGTCATGCCCTTGTGAGAATGGAGGGTACTGCAAGACTCTTTTCCCAGACTACACCTGTGATTGTGAGGGCACTGGCTTTAGAGGTCCCACATGTTCGGACCCTGCTGTGGATATCCCCTCCCACATACCTGTACGTGTGTCCTCATCTGCGGGAAAGGTGCCAGTCATAGCCCGGCCCAGCCAGTCTGTGACTGTGCTCAGCCAGGTAATGGAACACCTGATAATCACACCTGAGAATGTCACACTAAAGGCACCTATGACAAAGGAGTACCTGTTGATCAGGACCGACACATCTGGCATCTATCCCCTCACCTTTTCTCTGGCTGGACCAGATGCTGACCACTTCCCACAGCCTGTCCTCAGCACCGTCTACGCCGGGGACATCTTTGTGCGGCAGCGACTGTATGACCACCAACTTCCGCTGGGCTGTTACAGACTGGACATGACACAGGTTGTATCGAGAGAGAACGGCGTGCCTCAGCATCACCTCAGCTTCCTGTCTACATCCCCATGGTACCAGGTTAGGGGGATGGAGCGAGTTTTCTTCAGCCAGGGGGTGGTTGTACTCCAGTACAGGGATCACCCAACTATCCCGCTGTTCCTCAGGGGCCTGGAGGTGGTGAAGGAGGCACAGCAGCTTGTCCTCGGCCCTCTCAGCTCTTTCAGGAAGCCCTTCCTTGGCTGGGAAACAGGGGAGACAACCCACCCAAGGTGTGCAGCGCTAGACCTTCAACCTGACGATCTGAACATCCTGGAGGAAAAGCGGAGTCTGTACAACAGCTTACTCCTCTCTGTCGCCTCCAGATTACCTCCCTGGATATCTGTGTCACCAGCAGAGGGTGCTTTGTCCTTTCTGGGCATGTTTCACCCGATGCTGATCCCAGGTTACCTGACTCAGCAGATTGTAGCATGCGCTGGGTTACCTGTGAGAGAGAAAGGGCTGTACTACGTCCTGCGCTTCACTGATCCCCCACGGCTCTGGCTTTACGGACAGGTAGTGGACCTTCCTCGTACAACTCACACCCAGGAGTACTGTATCCTGCTCAACGAACCAGGGGAAAGACATGACCTGTTTGCCATCACCTTCCCGAAGCAGACACGTGCTTCCCTGAAACAGCTGCAGATCATGCGAGCGTTCAAACACGGCACTGGGCTGGACGTCAGTCTGAGGGGTCTGGCCTTGTCCCTCACAGGCTCTCTACCTCAAACCTGGAGCGCCCAAGCACCACTCTGGGACGGAGCAAGAATGTTCAACCTCAGGTAGAGGAAACACTAGCCTTCATCATGTGCCATGTGTAACATTGTGGCCTACAAAACACAAACTAGCTCCGACCCTGGATACTAATTTCCCTTTAAATGGACATCCGTGATTAAGACAGTAATTTTTAAGGTTCAGTAATTAATTGTATGACATCTGTAGGTTGATGCTTACAGTAACATGACTGTATGTGGCATTAATGTGTATAAATGTATCATTTTAATTGTAGACTTTGCATGGTGTAATGAATTATACGTCTGGATATTCTACACAGATCTCCATCACTGTATGTACTTTTGTGTTGACAGTGTTTCACCAGACCCTTCTGTGTGGCTGTCCATGGATGTGACATTAGGAGATGTGGAATCCAGGCTGTCTCTGAGCTCTTCTGCCCAGGTGTACCTGGCAGCCAGTGATCTTCCTCAGGTGTTGTAGATGTTTGTGTTGTGCACGTGTGCCTTGTTGCCAGTGACCTTTCCCACATATTGTAGCTGTGTGTTTTGTGCAGGTGTACCTTATTGCCATTGATCTTCCTCAGGTGTTGTAGCTGTGTGTTTTGTGCAGGTGTACCTTGTTGCCATTGATCTTCCTCAGGTGTTGTAGCTGTGTGTGTTTGTACAAGTGTACCTTGTTGCCAGTGACCTTTCCCACGTGTTGTAGCTGTGTGTTTTGTGCAGGTGTACCTTGTTGCCATTGATCTTCCTCAGGTGTTGTAGCTGTGTGTTTTGTGCAGGTGTACCTTGTTGCCATTGATCTTCCTCAGGTGTTGTAGCTGTGTGTGTTTGTACAAGTGTACCTTGTTGCCAGTGACCTTTCCCACGTGTTGTAGCTGTGTGTTTTGTGCAGGTGTACCTTGTTGCCAATGATCTTTCTCTTGTGTTGTGGCTGTGTGTTTTGTACAGCTGTGCCGTACGGAGAGTGATCTTACTCAGGTGTTGTAGTTGTTTTTACATGTATTAAGAAAGGTCTTGAAATATGTTCTAAATATATAAGATATATTCTTTATGCATTTTATCCATACTATTTCTAAGTGAATTGTTTTGCTTTGCCAATATCTTATTGTTCTTTTTGTTTTAGGTTTTAGCACAAGTTCTTGGCTATTATTTTGATACTTTAGTTTTCCTGGAAGACAATTTAAGGATGGTGTTGAACATGACATTGCTGGGTACACAACATAAACTACAGATGACTTCTCCAGGGAAGGTGGCATCAGTGCTATCAACAGGAATAAGAGGTACATAAATACATAGTACGTGAATATCCTCTGAACGTGACCATTTTTACCATCGTAAATGATTGTAAAATCGCTGCTAATAATACTTGTTAAATGTTAATGCCAATATTTTGCTGCAATTACTATTAAAGGTTGTAAACTTTTAAAACATTTTTAACTTTTAGAACTGTGTAACAGATAGTTCTGACAGTTTCGTGCATGATGTACATACCTAACGCATGTATATTATGTGTAATCAGCGTGATACAAAGCTTGGAGTCTTTTCAATCTTCTCTTCCCTAGGAGCTACGAGGCATACATGTGGTGCAGAGTCTAACCCAGAGGGAGTCTTTCTGAAAGTTTCGGCCGATGGCACTTTGCTGGACAAAACAGCAGCTGTTGGTAACTTGACCTTCTCCAACACAAATCCTGCGTACTTCACTGGCAGATTACAGAGGGATAACAATACACTGTCAGCGAAGGATTATCCACCGGTTTTGGAAAGTTTACTTGTCATCATCCAAGTTTGTGAGAAAACGTTGCAGTGTCTGAAATCTGAGTTGATGCCTTACCTGAACCCTGACGATCTTGGCCGTCAGTCTCTGTTATCTGATCTGGAGGAAGCTGTGTCTAGCATTAGAGCAAAAGCGAAAGCTGTGTACCTTCAGAACACCAGTTCCGAACTCCTGGACTTCCTAACTCTGTCTGGAGAAGTGGCAAATCGAGTGTCCATGGCTCGGACACTAACACAACGATTAAAACGGCAGTTTCTTCTGACATTTCAATCATATGAGATGTCTTACTTAGAAGGAAATGTAACGTCACTGACACAAGTCTCAGCAGAGTTTGTTAGTAAAGTGGTCCATCATAGTAGTTCTGATTTTGGCAAAGTCTCAGAGTTGGCCATTAAATCTACTTTTGAAATCACTGTTCTTGGGAGAGTGTTGAGAATTCATGGAGAGTTCTGGCACAATGTAGCTGGACTGATGGATACTTGTAAAAAGACTGATGTGCTCCACGGTCTAGAGGATCCACCCGCCGCCCTCATCGTTGGTGTTATTTTATCCTCTGGTCAGGCAGAGCACTCCAGTCCATGGCTGGAGAGTATTTGGGACAGATTGAAGATACAAGATGTTTCCTCTGTCAGAATGATCTTCTCAGACACCAGTGAGTTTGTCATAGAACTAGAAGTGTGTTTACTGTCTTTGGGGAAATTCCCTGGTACAAAACTGATCATAAACCATAATGGTCTTTCCTTGGAGACTACAGGTCTGTTGTGGGACAGTTTCCCTGTGTCTTTATCTGGGTTTGCGCTGACAGAGCAACAGTCTCCTGATTCTTCCTGGTCGGTTCCCCTCACTGGCAAATTTGTCTCATTTGAAGAGGATTCGTTTGATGGGCAGCTTGAGCATGCGGTGCGTCAGACTGTTAAAGACTTGACACAGAGCTTGTCTACCAGACTCCAGGTGGCGAAGTACAATCTGAAAAGAGCCAGGGCTGCTCACCAGGAAATTCTGAACAAATTTGAACGAGCTGAGCAGGAGTTGTCTGATGTGGAGCGTTTCTCGTCGTCGATGGTGTTCACACTGCCAGCAGAAGTCAGCGTCCAGGATCTCCTCCACTACCTGGACAAGATCTCCGACTACAGGACAGTATGTAACTGTTCCCCATGTTCCTCCGCGTGCCTGGGTGGCAGTCAGATAGAGGTCTGTGAAGAGGAATTAAACTACCCATGTCTGTTCTGGACTGATTGCGCTCATCAGGCAATCAACTTGACTTGTGTCCTCCACAATGTGGCGTGCTTTGGCGTATTGAAGTCAGCCTTGAGCAGGAGGAATGGCTCTGAAGAGACGGTGCTGATTGGCAGGCTGCAAGGTTTGATTGAGGATGCAAGTGTGCAGCAGATGGTGGACGAAGAGAACAAGTTTCAAAAGGAAAGAGCACAAATCAAAAAAAAATTATTGACTTATCACTTAGATGAATGTACAAAAGACATAGATAATCTGGAAAGGCACTTGAAGGTGATTAGAGAGGAAAACATTCACCTACTCTACCTTCAGGATCTCATTAAGCGAAATGGTCTTAGGGCTGTGATTAAGGTAACGGACTGTGGGTTTGAGACCACAACTAGAGAGGATAACTTCCACAAAATTGATGTGCATTGTATTATAAACCCCTTTTTGGTTGGTCAACGATTTATGACTTTTGCTCTGAACCTTGGCAAGGCACAGAGCGGTGTCTGGGATGTGGCGCAAGGTTTGGTTTCTGATATGCTGAATACAGTCCAAAATAGCCTGACTAATGTAAAGTCATATTCTGCCACAGACAAGTACTTATATCAAAGTATCAAAGAACATCTTTTCACCAAGACACCTACAATTCATGTTGATGTTGAAGAGAGTAAGTGGGAGAATGATTGCAGACAAGCTGAGGACGTGCTGAGCTTTCTTGATACAAGTGTCGGTGTGCTGAAACAGGTCACGTCATCATTAAGTCAAGCGAACGTCCTCACTAAGAAGCTGGCCTCGTTTCCAAACTCTTTGCCTCTTCGGATGTCGTTGATAAATGACACGGCAGCCTGGTTTGTATATGATCTAGCAAAGCCTGAAATACGCAGAATCCTCAAGAGTATAAATCCTCAGCAGGACAAGGTTGTGAAGAAAATTAAACAACTGTATACTTTTGCCAAAGAGAAAACTACGTCATCCATCGAGTTTGTTCAAGACGTGCCTTTCGTGACATTGTGGCAAACCATGATGGATGCGAGAATTAAAACCCAGTTCAATTTTACGCTTTGTTCTGGTTTCTCAGACTGTGTAAAACGGAGTCTATTTCACTTGACAGAACTTACGAGAGCAGCAGACCCCCAAGCCACCACACAAGCACTGCAGACCACATGGTCCATATCTAAAGGCTTTTCTGCAATTCTAACATCAAATTCTTATTCACCGACCAAACTGCATGAAGCAGTGGAACGATTGCAAAATCAGATCCTGACTTTGAAGAAACAGCAGTTGTTTTGTCCTGCTATCTTTTCCACAGAGGCCATTGATGATGTTGTTGTTGTCGAACGTGGTGCTAGTGTCGACCTCTCCTGCCCTGTACGGGTTGATCTCGTATCCTCTGTTGATTGGCTAAGAGATTCTAGCAGACCTGTAGCTATAGAGAGGGACCTCATCCTGACCCTGTCTAACGTCAGTTTGGCTGATACAGGGTCCTACACCTGTACGGTTCACAGCTACAGTGGCTTCCATACCAGCTCTCCTATCCAGCTTGTGGTACGCCATACCCTGGCCTTCACCTCCAGCCTACCGCTGAAGTACCAGGCAGTAGAGGGGGACACGGTGCGTGTGGATTGTGGCAGCGTAGGCACGCCGCCCCGTGAGACTGTGTGGAAGACTAACTCTGGTAGTGATCCGGAACCTGGTGAAGAACTCGTACTAAAGAATATCTCCAACAAAGCGTCGGGAATCTACCGATGTGAAGTCAGTAACAACCATGGCAGCCTTGTCTCTGATGAGATGTTCTTAGCGGTGTGGAAGGCTCAGCCCATTTGCCCGACTGTCCGTTATCGGTTCAGTTATATTTCTGGTCCGAAGGTCTTCCAAAATGAGCAGATGGCCAAGCACCAAGCAACAGGAACTATGCAGGAGGAGTTTTCTCGAGCGCTCAGCGCCGTGTTCCACGACAAGTCAAACACGTTTTTCCTGTACAATGTGTCCGTATTTGAGGACAGGTGGCTGGGAGAGTTCTCCGTTCGTTCGATCAGTTGCCAGCGTGGAGGATTCTGTGAGCGACAGAGGTGTGAGATACGGTACCGGGAAGAGCTGGACAAGCTGCAGCAGTTCCTCACTGTGTTCCAGGCGGTCCGGGGCAGCGTCTTCCTCTTCGAGGCCAATCACATGTACTACTACTTCAACTCAGCCTACTATGATGTGATCAGAAGTCAACCCGTCTGCCCCGAGGGACAGAAAAAAGCTGGCGACTTCATTTGTGGTAAGCAAAGGCTTTTCGTTTGTATGTTGTTACTGGGCATTTCTTGTGATTACATGATACATCTAACATAATATTTCTCTTTATCCTCATTTTGTTTTGTGTTTGTTCATTTTCCTCTATTTAGTGGAATGCCTGGTTTTGTAGGATTGACGTTTTGGTTCTGAATAAGTTATTGAATTATTTTATTGAATACAGTTTTTTTCTTTCACTGCCATCCACATCGAAGCCTTGTTATTTCCAGTTCTCACGGAGAACGGAATTCCTGGGCAGTCCAATGGAGCTGGCATCCCCTACCCCATAGGACAACCCGCCAACCTCACTTTGGCAGTGGACCACATAAGCTGGAATCCTCCCGTCAACGGGATGTCATTCGTCAAGGGTAGGTAACTCTCTGTGCCACATGTATCAACAGTAACGTTGATGTCTAATGTTACACAATAACCAACCTTGCATTCTGGAATAGCCTGATCATTTTATATATACATATGGCTTTCCTGTGGCTTTCCTAAGGGGAATCGACTACAGAGCAGCTTTCAGAACGGCTGTCAAGTTACCCGTTAACCTTTGCCAACAATCACAGTGGTGTTCTGGTGTACTCTCAATGATGTTGTGTTTTTATATGGCGTTTAAAGGTGGCCGAGGTGGTTAGCGTGGTAGTGTAGCACAATGATGCAATGCAAGAGCCTCTCACCAATGCAAATTCAGCTCATGCTGGCTTCCTCTCCGGTCGTACATGGGAAGGTCTGCCACCAAGCCTTGGATGGTCATGGGTTTCTCCAGGGATCTGCCCGATTTCCTGCCACCCTAATGCTGTCCGCCGTCATACAAGTGAAACATTCTAGAGTTTGGGGTAAAAGTCCAATCAATAAATAAAATAAATGTAAAGGTGTGACATGAAGCTATATCATCCTCCAGAGTACGCACAGAGGGAACCCCCGTAGGTATCAACATTTATCATGATGTCAAAACATTCAAGCTCAAGCAAATGTAATTTAGAAAAGTTGCCAGTAAACCTTGGTTTTAACCATGGCTTGTTTTCTTGATAGACTTTGTGCTACCCCCATTTAACCGCCGGTACAGATATAAAGGACAGAGTGACATAAAAGCGTCCTTGCGGTAATACACGTGTTGTGCTGTTGTAGTTTCTCGTTCTCTGTTGCTTTCAAGGCTACCACGTGTTAGTCATGGATGTGAGACTGGCGATGACTGTGATCGTCAACGTCACCACGACAGAGCTGCGCTACTCACTGCCGTTTGATGTGACGTCTGGGCATTATGAAGTCAGTATTAGCGCCTTCTCAAGACAGCACAAAGGGGAGCCTGCCAGCCTTACAACAGAGACGCCACGATCAGGTAGGCTAAGCTAATCTTGGTGACCCAGTTATCTGAGAGCCAACAATACGTCCGAAATGCCTCGGAGACGAGGAAAATCCACACACAAATTATTATTGGATGGATTACGTCATGTGATACAATTTAACTGGTCCAGCACTTAGACCCGTACATTTTAACAAACTATAACAACCAATGTGTGAGCTGGACAAGAGAACACTCAAAGCTACTGTGAAGGACACTGGTATGCCGCCATACACTGGTATGCGATTATACACAGGTTTGCCTTTTATACACAAATATGCCATCATACACTGGTATGCCGTTATACACTGATATGCCGTTGTACACAGGTATGCCCTTATACTCTGGTATGCCGTTATACACAGGTATGCCGTTATACACAGGTATGCCTTATACACAGTTATGCCGTTATACACAGGTATGCCCTTATATTCTGGTATGCCGTTATACACTGGTATACCGTTATAGACAGGTATACCGTTATACACAGGTATACCGTTATACACTGGTATACCGTTATACACTGGTATACCGTTATACACTGGTATTCCGTCTTACACTGGTATGCCCTTATACACAGGTATACCGTTATACACTGGTATGCCGTCATACACTGGTATACGTTACACACTGGTATGCCGTTATCCACAGGTATGCCGTTATACACAGGTATACCGTTATACACAGATATGCGTCATACACAGGTATACCGTTATACACAGGTATGCCGTTATACACAAGTATGCCGTTATACACAGGTATGCCCTTATATTCTGGTATACCGTTATACATAGGTATGCCCTTATACACCGGTATGCCATTTATACACTGTTATGCCGTATACACAGGTATGCCGTCATACACTGGTATACCGTTACACACTGGTATGCCGTTATACACAGGTATGCCGTTATATACAGGTATGTCGTTATACACAGGTATTCCGTCTTACACAGATATGCCGTCATACACAGGTATGCCGTTTATACACTGGTATACCGTTATACACTGGTATGCCATACACTGTATGCCGTTATACAACACAAGTATGCCCTTATGCTCTGGTATGCTGTTATACACTGATATGCCGTTATACACAGGTATGCCGTTATACACTGGTATGCCGTTATACTCCGGTATGCCGTTATACACACGTATGCCGTTATACTGTGGTATGCCTTATACACAGGTATGCCCGTTATACACAGGTATGCCGTTATACACTTGTATGCCCTTATACGTTGTGCAAGTGTTCCCCCTCTGAGGTAGTGAATTTTTATGTCTTTTAACTTCACAGAATTAGATGTATCTTAAAGAATTTTAACTATTTGGTTATAATGGTGTAGATCTGAACTGACGGAACTTGACGGTTTTGGTTGTATTGCAGACGAACAGAACGGCCTTGTATGCCGGAGTCTTCACAGCAGTGGGATTGCTTGCGGGTTTGATAGTTACCATCTTCATCTTCTGGCGATCCAAGCAAAGAAAGTCTCGAATGGTTAACCCTAGTCCGTCTGCATCTACAGCTGACTTGGTGGGATCCCGGATATCCTGGAACAGCATACAACACCCAGCTTTTGATCATAAGCGCAAGTGTGACAGAGGCCAGCGTCACATCTATCAGTCCGACTGAACCCCACAGGCCGCTGCCCAGCACAGTATCTCACATGAACCTGACTCTTATTTTGAACTGAGAAATTACAAATACGTCTACGTAAATACCCTTTAACTAGGTGTCCTACCAACTTATAAAAAGACGTGTAATGTGTTCATGGAATTCTTTTAATAAAGTGTGTCTTGTGTAGTTTTGTTGTTGTTTGAATTTGTTGTTGTCTTTGTCATTGTGAATCAAAGTTCTGACACCTCCGTCTGATCCACAGCATAGATATTCTCCTCTCTGAATTCAGCAAAATGTAACGAACTAAATAGTCTAGAAGAACAGAGGAAAACTTACACACTGTTGTTCATAAATCTCTTAATCAGCATCACGACTAACAGTATTATCGTTAATAGGAATTACAATTTCTGAATATAGCAACAGATTCTAGTGCTGAAAATTGGCTGATACTGTTGGTTTCGAACCAGCGTCCCTCAGAGTCAGGCACCAAAATTCGCCAACAATACATGTAACCGTCTAGACCAATCGATCAACAGGCCTTCCAAAAAAAAATAGAAGTTCGCTGTAAAATCTACCGGTCAACTACCTTCTCATATACCTGGACTAAGTGGAATCCTCCCATACACCTGGACTAAGTCGAATCCTCCCATATACCTGACCTAAGTCGAATCCTCCCGTATACCTGACCTAAGTCGAATCCTCCCATATACCAGGACTAAGTCGAATCCTCCCATACACCTGGACTATGTCGAATCCTCCCATATACCTGACCTAAGTCAAATCCTCCCATATACCTGGACTAAGTGGAATCCTGCCATATACCTGGACTAAGTGGAATCTTGCCATATACCTGACCTAAGTGGAATCCTGTCATATACCTCGACTAAGTATACCTGACCTAAGTGGAATCTTGCCATATACCTGGACTAAGTGGAATATTCCCATATACCCGGACTAAGTGGAATCATCCCATATACCTGACCTAAGTGGAATCTTGCCATATACCTGACCTAAGTGGAATGCTGCCATATACCTGACCTAAGTGGAATGCTGCTATATACCTGATTCTAAGTGGAATCCTTCCATATACCTGGACTAAGTGGAATCTTGCCATATACCTGACCTAAGTGGAATCCTCTCATATACCTCGACTTAGTATACCTGACCTAAGTGGAATGCTGCCATATACCTGGACTAAGTGGAATCTTGCCATATACCTGGACTAAGTGGAATCCTCCCATATACCCGGGCTAAGTGGAATCATCCCATATACCTGACCTAAGTGGAATCTTGCCATATACTCGACCTAAGTGGAATGCTGCCATATACTTGACCTAAGTGGGATGTTGCCATATACCTGACCTAAGTGGAATCCTTCCATATACCGGACTAAGTGGAATCTTGCCATATACCTGACCTAAGTGGAATCCTCCCATATACCTGACCTGAGTGGAATCCTTCCATATACTCGGACTAAGTGGAATTCTTGCCATATACCTGACCTAAGTGGAATCCTCCCATATCCTGACCTAAGTGGAATGCTGCCATATACCTGACTAAGTGGAATCTTGCCATATTACCTGACCTAAGTTGAATCTTACCATATACCTGACCCTTTTGTGGAATCCTTCCATATACTTGGACTAAGTGGAATCTTGTCCATATACCTGACCTAAGTTGAATCTTACCATATACCTGACCTGAGTGGAATCCTTCCATATACTCGGACTAAGTGGAATCTTGCCATATACCTGACCTAAGTAGAATCTTGCCATATACCTGACCTGAGTGGAATCCTTCCATATACTCGGACTAAGTGGAATCTTGCCATATACCTGACCTAAGTGGAATCCTCCCATATACCTGACCTAAGTGGAATGCTGCCATATACCTGGACTAAGTAGAATCTTGCCATATTACCTGACCTAAGTGGAATGCTGCCATATACCTGACGTAAGTGGAATCCTTCCATATACCCGGACTAAGTGGAATCTTGCCATATACCTGACCTAAGTGGAATCCTCCCATATACCTGATCTAAGTGGAATCCTTCCATATACTCGGACTAAGTGGAATCTTGCCATATACCTGACCTAAGTGGAATCTTGCCATATAGGCCTACTGACCTGAGTGGAATCCTTCCATATACTCGGACTAAGTGGAATCTTGCCATATACCTGACCTAAGTTGAATCTTACCATATACCTGACCTAAGTGGAATCCTCCCATATACCTGACCTAAGTGGAATCCTTCTATATACCCGGACTAAGTGGAATCTTGCCATATACCTGACCTAAGTGGAATCTTACCACATAGCTGGCCTAAGTGGAATCCTCCCATATACCTGACCTAAGTGGAATCCTTTCATACACCTGGCCTATGTGAAATCTTCCCATACACCTGACCTTAGTGAAATCTTCCTCAGTCATTTTTTAAAAATCAATTAAATAAACAGCGTGTACATAAACAGTGACAAGGCTAAGCGAATAGCTGAAGAAGAATGAAGCCTTGGAATATACTTCCAGTCGTGTTTATCTGTGTCCAAACCTGAATATTCGATAGCAAGCATATATAAACAGTGCGCTCAAGAAGTGCACACGAGAATATTCAACAGCAAGCATATATAAACAGTGCGCTCAAGAAGTGCACACGAGAATATTCAACAGCAAGCATATATAAAGAGTGCGCTCAAGAAGTGCACACGAGAATATTCAACAGCAAGCATATATAAACAGTGCGCTCAAGAAGTGCACACGAGAATATTCAACAGCAAGCATACATAAACAGTACGCTCAAGAAGTGCACACGAGAATATTCAACAGCAAGCATATATAAACAGTGCGCTCAAGAAGTGCACACGAGAATATTCAACAGCAAGCATATATAAACAGTGATTGAAGAGAGTTCAACAATCTTGGAGGTTGTGAGTTTTGAGAATAGTGTTAGTTGGGAGGATAAAATAAATAGGTGAATGCGCAAGGAGTAAGGACAGAAATAAAGGTCAAACAAATGTATGAAGTCAAATACAAAGGCAAGGAAGTGTGAATATTTTGCAACGCTGCGTAAGGGGATGGGAATGTGGTATAAGTGTTTGGCCAGTGATCATCGTAAATTGCCCGAGGAGTCTGGCTTGTCTATGCATTAAGCATATTACAGTTCCGGCAGAAGCACATGTGATGGAGGACGTACAGTACATATCATACAGCTTCGTAGTGCTGAGTGCTAGCTTCCTATCGCGCGAAGGCAAACCTGGCTTTTGTTGGAGAGGGCCTGTCAGTCGGTGCTGCTCGCCTGCCCGCCTCCCACACACCCCGATACTCCAGCGATCGATACCTATTGCCGGTCACCCGGGAAGCCTAATTAACATCTCATTATGCCAATATCTTGGTGGATGTAAACGGGGCCAGCATTTCAGCATTTGGGCCGACTGTTATCGTGTGACAAAGCCAGCAAACTCACTAAGCCGACAGATGCCCGTGAACATCCGCAGATGATCAGCCCGATATCGTGGACTGTCACGCATCAAGACGTCCACAGCTGTCACGCTCTTCCTAGCCCCCTGCGATTCCTGTTTGGGGAAAGGCTTACGGAAATTGGGTGAGTGTATATAGGTTGATAGCCTCCTCATCACATACTAGCTTTGTTTCCTAGCGGATTGGCTGGTTCCTGTCTAATTGGTTGGGTTATGTTGTTGTTAAGGATGAAGCATGTACTGTTCCCTATGGTAGATGGTTTATGCTATCGGAGAGAGGCATTGCGAAGCTGTCAGGCAAACTGATATTGATTGATCCAGCCCGCCATATGTCAATCCTCTACCGACAACAATGGCCAGTATGTAGATCTGCTCAGAATGGCCTCTGGACAGCGATGGACGTGATACCGCCTGACAAGTTGGCCGGATCAACATGGATATGTGGCCGCGAGCATGTAGTTACGACCGGGATTGGGGATGACTGGTACAGAAGGGCTCTACACTCTGCACTAGCTGTTATCACTCACCGGGTAACGCAATATTAACAAGAAACAGCTCAAGAGATCCAGATGGGCGAGTGCACCCATGCCTCTCCGCAGTCCAATTATCTACCTTTATTTAGTGCATACATTGCATGGAAAAACATAGAGCATTGCTACCATAAATATATGAATATACGTACACGGTGTAAAGCCAAGGTGGACTGTTAGAACCAGTAGGGTAAGCCTCTATAGACCTACACATAGGCTCTTGATATATGCTGGAATGCAAGACGTGTAAACATAGCCAAAGTCCTTCTGACATGGAGAGACTGATCGAATGTCGGCTTAATCTCGGATTTCCGGCCGTAAAACACTTGTGAACGGCCCGTATAGTTGGAGAGGCAGCGAGTGTTACCTCACACGAGGATTAATTAGGGGTTACGGTTTGCGTTCACTCAATTGCATTCGCGGTGCTGTTGTAACCTGAGACAAGGGCACTGGAGTGAATCAGTGAGTGCTTGGGGTTTAACGTCATACTCAACAATTTTTCAGTCATATGACGGCGAAGGAATCCTTAGGGGTGTATGTACTGTGCCTCCTTGTTGCGGGAAGAATTTCCACCTCTTTTATCTAGTGCTGCTTCACTGAGACGACATACCGGAGGCAAGTAAGCTGCCCAGCCCGAACCATTATACTGATACAGATCGACCAGTCGTTGCACCATCCCCTTCACGCTGAGCACCAAGCGAGGAAGTTACAACTTCCTCTTTTAAAGTCTTAGGTGTGACTCGACCCAGGATTGATCCTGAGTCTACCGTGCCCGAAGCGGACGCTCTACCAGCTGTGCTATCCGGTTCAGGGGCCCTAGAAGGTAAGGGGAAGGGAGTGTTAGGGCACGACTTTGAGGAGCCCTGACCTTTCCCTCATGACACTCTACCTGTTATGTTCATGCCTCCCTTCCGCCCCCCCCCCCCCCCCATCTTGCACTGACACTCTACCTGCCATGTTCATGTCTCCCTCCCGCCCCCCTCCCCACATCTTGCACTAAACACTCTACCTGACATGTTCATGTCTGTCTGTAGTTAATTGTAGGTAGTAGAAACGCTTACGTGTAGTTACATATAGATAGTAGAAACACTTACCTATAGTACATGTAGGTAGCAGAAACACTTACCTGTAGTTACTTGTAGGTAGTAAAAACGCTTACCTGTAGTACATGTAGGTAGCAGAAACACTTACCTGTACATTTAGATAGTAGAAACGCTTACCTGTGGGTCCATGTAAATAGGAGAAACGCTTGCCTGTGGGTAGTAGAAACTCTCACCTTTAGTTAGTAGAAACACTTACCTATAGCTACATGTAGTTAGCAGACACGCTCACCTGCAGTTACATGTAGGTGGTAGAAACATTCACCTGTAGTTACCTGTAAGTAGTAGAAACATTTACCTGCAGTTACATGTAGGTAATAAAAACGCTTACTTGTAGTTACATGTAGTAGAAACGCTCACTTGTAGATATGATATAATGAAATTTACCTAATGTTTTATAGACATTTCATAAACTGACCTCTCCCATATAGACATAGTGTACCAGCGCCCAAGGATTCCTTTTACCCAAAGTGAGGTGGGTAGAATTCGCTGATCTCATTGACACGTCAAAAGAAGGTTTTTACATTTAAATATATCGCTTTTATGGAAACGTAAATCCTGGAGTAGTGTCAGGCAATGTGAAATGAAAATGTCATCGCTTTCCTTATTGACGTCTGCCTATTCATCATCCCGGCAGTGTCAAGTCGATCTCTCAGTAATCGGTGTTACACGCTTTTATAACCCAGTCTATTTCAGACTCGGTTCGTGCAAGTCTCCAGGGTAATGTTTAATTAGTCTTTAATCTAGTGCATGTTTCAAACATTGTTTTCGTGTAACATATCAGAGAAATTGACCTTTGGTTGTCTTTTGGTTGATGTTTTGTGCACGTTTTTGCTCTGGGGCCACTCGATTCTTGGCCTTGACAAAGATATTTTTGGACCTTTGTTTTCCATGAACAAAAATGCATTTTAAAATGGCTGTTTTAGAAGCCTAATGAAATCCTGTGTGATCACGATAATTAGGCCTGTCCACCAAACAGGAACCAACTCCGGATCCTAGGAGAGCAGTTGCCCGCCCTCAAGAGTTCTGTTACACGCTCAACGTATATTTTATAGACACTCATCAAATCATCCTAACATCAAAGCTTTGGATAACTAAACTCCCAAGGGCAAGTAGGTTAGTGAAAAGTTCATGGAAATAAAATGTTTAAGTTTTGATACCGTTATATTTCTGTCGGCTGAAGGGAAAGCTATAAGGTTGACTGTTTTAGTTTAGATACTCTTATGTCTCTTCAACTATTCAACGCCTTTATTTCCTGTTTCTTGATTACATCGATTACCGCCGGGACGGAAAAGAGAGACTTGAGGTGGTTGACACAGACACTGGAAAGTCCCTGCCTTATTCCTTAGGTTTTGTAGCAGGCATTTGTTCCCTGCTTAGTGACTGACTACCACTGTCACCTCGAGCAGCACGACACATCTTTATGACGGCGTCGTCGCTTGAGTGATTTCGTGTTTCTAGCTGGATTGGAGTTTACATATGGCAGATACTGTGATAAAAGCAGTCAAATGGAAGAAGACAGAGCTAATAATCAATTTGCCTAAATGTTTCCATTGTCTTAGCTTGGCGATTGCCTCGGTAGAGGCCTGTAATTAAATGCATTATCTAACGGTTGTGCAAAAAATGTAAACAATGGATACAGTTTCTTTATGGGATATTTATAAATGAAGTACGCGGCATAACGCGAATGGGAATTATGTCTCGTAATTTGAAAATACACTCTATATTTGTCATTTTCTACGATTTTATCTCCTCTCTGAATATTCAGGAAAAGTGATTGCAAAACTTATCAAGTTAATCTTTCTTGTGTTGTATTGTTTTCTGGCATTTTTATGTTTTCTGGTCATCCTGGGAGGAGGACATTCCGGTGTGTTCAGCTCATCTAACTGGTACAGATATCCCAGCAGTATATAGGCTCTCCCTGTTAAGTGGAGAGGGGAAATGCATCCTCCTCTTTACTGGCTATGTCTGTACATAAGTCTGACCTCCAGCGATTTTCCATGTGTAGCTTTTCAGTCGACTGTGCAGTTTAGCATTTCTCCAGGGTATGGCACACAGATACAGAGTCTATGGACGGTTAGCTGAAAACTGCAACAAAAATGGTGATATTCAGTGTTTTCAGTGTGTGATATGCGAATTGCTGTGGGTTTGTTTTTGCAAGTATATGATGCACATGTTTTTGGCAAATCTGATACAAATTGGGTTTGCAAGCTTGTGGTACATTTGTTTTTGCAAATCAACTATTCTGACCCCGTAATACAAAATCTCGTAAACCTGTGATACATTTGTTGTCAGTTAGCGAAAGAAGAGTTCCCTTGGCTGTGTGATGCGCTTGTTAACAGTCTTTGATAGTCAGTTTTTTTAAGCTTCCTTTCTAGCTGTGAGTGTCATGCATGTGTTTCTTATCTGTGATATTATTCTCTTAGATATGTGATGCATATCATTGCCTACTTGTCTCTATTTACTTTAATAGAATGGAATGTCATCTTCATATGACGTCTGCTTCCACCCAACCTCCCACCCCATCTCGCCCACCTCTCCACGGCTATGGTTACCCTTACTGTCTGATATAACGTAATATGTCCCTTGGTAATTAAGACATGACCAAGCGAGCAATTAGCGCTCCCGCCATGTACCACATCGTGAAGCCGTTGTATCTGCCCCTCCCCTGTACCTTGCCGTGATGAGGATGTGCAAAGAGTGGAAAATTGTGCGCATTACAGCAACCTGACAGTGTGCTATCCCCACACACCATCTAGTCATAACTGAGTGTTTCAGGCATTAATTGCCTCATTAGCGATGTACACATGTACAGTGTATGTTAGCTCTCTGGGTTGTTTCGTCTCCCTGTCCCTGCCTGTAGTTTGTCTACGTGAGGTCATGTGTTACCTCAGGCCACCGGTTTAATCATAGAGACCCGTCTCGTGGCGGACGCTGGTGACATTAAGCCGCTGTCAAATAGCTGGAAAATGTCACCATCAATGGTATCGCCTATGTGACACGTGGTTAGTTTGATAGCTGCAGCTAAAACAATTCCCAGTGTTACGGTAAGTGATCTTGTAAGCTTCTTGCTGTTTCTGTGAAATTTGTAAGTCTTTAGTCGAAAGTATCCTTGGCGAAGAATAGTATGTTGGGGAAAATAATGTGTGAATAAGGAGATATCCGTGTTGAAAAGGACGGAGACAAATAGAATGGAGACACAGTTATATAAGAGTGACGGCCACAGTTTGAGGACGATAGTGGCCATATTAGGATCGATGGAGAAGCTGACCTGTGAAGAATAGCTGGTAATAGCCATGTTAAGAATAGTGCAGAAACCGATTTGTGACAAATAGGATGGTGGACGTACGACGAAGAATAGTTGGGATTGTGGCCATATGTTAATATTGAACCATAATGGAGAAAATAGCCTGTGGTATACTGGTCTGTGGACATGTAGAATGGGCGGAGCGGTTTGTGTTATTACTCTTGTGGTGAAATGGGCTGTGGCCATGTAGAATGGGCGGAGGGGTTTGTGTTATTACTCTTGTGGTGAAATGGGCTGTGGCCATGTAGAATGGGCGGAGGGGTTTGTGTTATTACTCTTGTGGTGTACTGAGCTGTGGCCATGTAGAATGGGCGGAGGGGTTTGTGTTATTACTCTTGTGGTGAAATGGGCTGTGGCCATGTAGAATGGGCGGAGGGGTTTGTGTTATTACTCTTGTGGTGAAATGGGCTGTGGCCATGTAGAATGGGCGGAGGGGTTTGTGTTATTACTCTTGTGGTGAAATGGGCTGTGGCCATGTAGAATGGGCGGAGCGGTTTGTGTTATTACTCTTGTGGTGAACTGGGCTGTGGACATGTAAAATGGGCGGAGCGATTTGTGTTGTTACTCTTGTGGTGTACTGGTCTGTGGCCATGTAGAATGGGCGGGGCAGTTTGTGTTATTACTCTTGTGGTGTAGTGGGCTCTTGCCATGTAGAATGGGCGGAGCGCTTTGTGTTATTACTCTTGTGGTGTACTGGGCTGTTGCCATATAAAATAGGCAAAGCAGCTTGTGTTATTACTCTTGTGGTGTACTGGTCTGTGGCCATGTAGAATGGGTGGGGCAGTTTGTCTTATTACTCTTGTGGTAAAATGGGCTGTGGACATGTAAAATGGGCGGAGCAGTTTGTGTTATTATTCTTGTGGTGTACTGGTCTGTGGCCATGTAGAATGGGCGGAGCAGTTTGTGTTATTACCCTTGTGGTGTACTGGGCTCTTGCCATATAAAATAGGCGGAGCAGTTTGTGTTATTACTGTGGCCATGTAGAATGGGCGGAGAGGATTGTGTTATTACTCTTGTGGTATACTGGGCTGTGACCATGTAGAATGGGCGGAGCAGTTTGTGTTATTACTCTTGTGGTATACTGGACTGTTGCCATGCAGAATGGGCGGGACAGTTTGTGTTATTACTCTTGTGGTGTACTGGGCTCTTGCCATGTAGAATGGGCGGAGCGGAGTGTGTTATTACTCTTGTGGTGTACTGGTCTGTGGCCATGTAGAATGGGCGGGGCAGTTTGTGTTATTACTCTTGTGGTATACTGGGCTGTTGCCATGTGGAATGGGCGGAGCAGTTTGTGTTATTACTCTTGTGGCGAACTGGGCTGTGCTCATGTAAAATGGGCGGAGCGGATTGTGTTATTACTTCTGTGGTATACTGGGCTGTTGCCATGTGGAATGGGCGGAGCAGTTTGTGTTATCACTTCTGTGGCGAACTGGGCTGTGGCACGTAGAATGCGCGGAGCGGATTGTGTTATTACTTGTGTGGTATACTGGGCTGTTGCCATGTAGAATGGGCGGAGCAGTTTGTGTTATCACTTCTGTGGCGAACTGGGCTGTGGCACGTAGAATGCGCGGAGCGGATTGTGTTATTACTTGTGTGGTGTCCTGGGATGTGGCTATATAGAATGGGCGGAGCAGTTTGTGTTATTACTTGTGTGGTATACTGGGCTGTGGCCATGTAGAATGGGCGGAGCAGTTTGTGTTATTACTCTTGTGGCGAACTGGGCTGTGGCCATATAGAATGGGCGGAGCGGATTGTGTTATTACTTCTGTGGTATACTGGGCTGTGGTCATGTAAAATGGGCGGAGCGATTTGTCTTATTACTTTTGTGGTATACTGGGCTGTTGCCATGTGGAATGGGCGGAGCGGTTTGTGTTATTACTCTTGTGGTGAACTGGGCTGTGGCCATGTAAAATGGGCGGAGCGCTTTGTGTTATTACTGTTGTGGTGTCCTGGCCTGTTGCCATGTAGATTGGGCGGAGCGGTTTGTGTTATTACTCTTGTGGTGAACTGGGCTGTGGCCATGTAAAATGGGCGGAGCGCTTTGTGTTATTACTCTTGTGGTGTCCTGGGCTCTTGCCATGTAGAATGGGCGGAGCGTTTTGTGTTATTACTCTTGTGGTGAACTGGGCTGTGGCCATGTAAAATGGGCGGAGCGCTTTGTGTTATTACTCTTGTGGTGTCCTGGGCTGTGGCCATGTAGAATGGGCGGAGCGAATTGTGTTTTTGCTGATGAGGTGTAGTGGCCTGTTGCCATGTAGAACGGGGCAAACTTTTTGTGTTAAGAAAAACTTGTTTTAAGGGTTGTGTGTCAGGCCTTGTAACGTTTATATAACATCAGAACGTCACTAACGCCATTTACGCCAAAGGACGGTATAAGCATGGGTTTTAATTACGTCAGGGACCTAGCAGGAAAAGCTGTTAAGCTCAGGTGGTTTGCTGTGGAGGGAGAGATACGTCGACACCGGTGAGATTGCCCAGTGATTTATGGGCTGTTCTGTGCTTGATAAATATTTTAACACGGAAGTTATAATTCATGGGCAGGTTTTAAATGAGTGCGTGTCCGTTACGTCTGTTGTTGGAGGTGGTTGGCTATAGCTGACAGGGAGACAAAGGGGGTGCTGATTCCCCATGGAGTCATTTTCAGTCTGTTCCGAGATTAACGTACCCAGAGATCATTCAGGGGAAACAGACGAAATCTTCAAACTTGCGAGCCGGCATTTGACGGGGTCTTTTTTCACTTGCTGGAGGCAGTTAAATAACAGGCGATGTTGATTATGTGGGTTTCCCAGTGGTTAATCGTCTCCCGGCTGTCTCGTGTGTCTTCCCTCCATACAGGAAGGAAACAGCCATGGTGACAGTACATAGATGAGCATGTCTCTTCTGTCTTCCCTCCATGGTGTCAGTACAGAGACGAGCATGTCTCTTCTGTCTTCCCTCCAAACAGGTAGGGAACAGCCATGGTGATAGTACAGAGACGAACATCTTCTGTCTTCCCTCCATACAGGAAGGGAGCAGCCAAGGTATCAGTACATAGACGAACATGTCTCTTCTGTCTTTCCTCCATACAGGAAGGGAACAGCCAAGGTGTTAGTACAGAGACGAACATGTCTCTTGTGTCTTCCCTCCATACAGGAAGGGAACAGCCAAGGTATCAGTACAGAGACGAACATGTCTCCTGTGTCTTCCCTCCATACAGGAAGGGAACAGCCATGGTGAACATATAGAGACGAGCATGTCTCTTGTGTCTTTCCTCAACAGACGGAGGGAACAGCCATGGTGATAGTACGGAGGCGAGCCTATTGTGTCTTTCCTCGACAGAGGAATCGAACAGCCATGGTGTCAGTACAGAGACGAGCATGTCTCTTGTGTCTTCCCTCCATACAGGAAGGGAACAGCCATGGTGACAGTACGGAGGCGAGCATGTCTCTTCTGTCTTTCCTCCATACAGGAAGGGAACAGCCATGGTGTCAATACATAGACGAGCATGTCTCTTGTGTCTTCCTTCCATACAGGAAGGGAACAGCCATGGTGTCAGTAAAGAGGCGAGCATGTCTCGTGTGTCTTCCCTCCATACAGGAAGAGAACAGCCATGTTGACCGTAGGGAGACGGAAGAGAACAGCCATGGTGTCAATACATAGACGAGCATGTCTCTTGTGTCTTCCCTCCATACAGGAAGAGAACAGCCATGGTGTCAGTACATAGACGAGCATGTCTCTTGTGTCTTCCCTCCATACAGGAAGGGAACAGCCATGGTGTCAGTACATAGACGAGCATGTCTCTTGTGTCTTCCCTCCATACAGGAAGGGAACAGCCATGGTGTCAGTACATAGACGAGCATGTCTCTTGTGTCTTCCCTCCATACAGGAAGGGAACAGCCATGGTGTCAGTACATAGACGAGCATGTCTCTTGTGTCTTCCCTCCATACAGGAAGGGAACAGCCATGGTGTCAGTACATAGACGAGCATGTCTCTTGTGTTTTTATCTTCCCTCCATAAAGGATCAGTAAGAAGTAAATTGTATTCTAGAGTGTCTGTCTTAAGGAGGCAATGATAACCCATTTTAGCAATCTGCATAACTGGTTATTTTCAGAGCTTAAAGACACAAACGCCATTAAAACGGGTAATTTATTAGTGACAAATGGATTCTGTTTCAGGTAAGACTATGATTGTCGCTGATGTGACGCCGGTACTCCTGGTGACCCACCTGTAGCAGGGTCATGTCACGAGATGTAGCGGCTGAGGCTGAGGTTACAAGATTAACAGGGCTTAGCCGCTAGCCTGGCCATGCTACCCTCGGCACATGACAGATGTATAATTTAATACTCACCCATACATGATGAGATAACCAAGGAAAAGGGCATACTTGACAAACAAAACCTCATTACTCCAGGTAAGGCCGCCAGAAATAATGGATTACCTGCTAGAAATTGTATTTCTATCTAGCATTATTGCAAGTGTCCTGCTTTATAAGGATTTGCATCTGTATATGCATGTACATGTAGCATCTGACTTTCTACATTGTACACCTGACAGTGCTAAACGTATATTTCTGTCAATGGTACAGCCGGTTTCATTAGCGGCCTTATATCATATTTTATTCTCCTCTTCCATTATTCACAGAATACATTAATCTCAACAGTCGAGAGTCGAGTTCCTCTTGTGTCGCCATGGATACACGCGTGATTTTTACAAAGAAGGGAAAGTTGAAGCACGCCGATGGCTATAATGGTGACCTTGATGTAGGGAAGGATGATTCTTCTGAAGAAGATGATGTGTTTATAGCCGATCCCACCATAGACATCAATGGCTCTCTCACCAAACCTCTTATGCATCCCAGACATAGGTCAAAACCCAAAGGTCACAGGTCACGACCTTGTTGTCGTCTGCTCAGGCCTGTGTTGTGCTTTTTACTTCTCGTGGCCGCCATGGGATCCCTGATGTCAGCTGTATTGTATTTTGTAAACCACAAGAATAAGGCAGGGGACAAGCTTTCCTCCATACAGAGAGAAGATGCAAATATTTTGGGTTGTTATCGGATCTCATCGGAGGATGTGTGGGTAGTGGGAATCCCTAAGCTGATCACTGAGTCCGCCATCAGGCTGGTTGATGTGAACCAGGACGGGATACTGGACGTGATAACGGGATTCGGAACAGGTGAGGCAATGCTGTCTGCGGACTGGTTTGAAATCTTACCTAAGCCATTTGAGGTGCCACTATAAGTCCTCGCAATAAACGACAGCTGTAATCATAGCCTATGTACGATCCTTCCCAATGCCGCTATACGTATAAATGTATGCAGAAAGAAACACATATGACGGAGGTACTTGTAGCTTGATCCTTACCGCTTCCGAGTGCATGAAGACAATCTTGTAAGAACGCAAGGAAGTATACACTTAACCTCGTAAGCCGCATTCCCAGGAATCAAATATCAAGCAAACTTAATGGTTTGTCCTCGGCAGTGACGGTAATATCCATGAAAATCCGCAGTTGAGATTGTGCAATTACTGTCAAGGTCGAGTGCAAAAATAAACATGTTGGCAGCGCATTAGGTGAATCCATTCCGTCCGTCAAAGGCATCCAGCGCGTCAAGGACATCCACGGATCTGCATCAAGCCATTTCAGTACTATTCTCTGTTTGGTTTGGCGCTTTTACACAACTAACAAATATAGAAGTGCATCAAAGATGTAGAGCATTCCTCCCATGCCTAGTTAGATTATTTAAGACTATAAAGAATTGGATTATGTCCGTCGGTGTTGTACGCACTAACAGGAAATCGGCCATGGTTATGGGTGGGCTGAGGAAACTGGTGAGAGGCCAGAAGAATCCCTTTGTATCTGTGCGGTTATCTCAGGCAGCTTTCTCAGACAGAGATTCAGCCTCAAATACTGCGATATCTGTAAACGCACAGTACATGCAGAACATTTCTGTAAAAATATGCACCGTTTTCTCTTGCTTGGCGAACCTATGGAAAATCCGGTTTAAATGGTATCAAAAACATACGATGAGCTTTGAAGACGGCAAGCGTTGGCCTTTGTCTACATGGTTCATGTGTTACTTTTTGTGTCCACACCACATACAAAAACAATTACATGGACCGTTCTCTAATTTGATAAAATACATTCAATTTCCCAAGGTTTTAACTTACTCCTGTTTCATTGCTAGTGTACAAAACTCCGGATTTGGTTCCAGAACACTTAGCCTCTGATTTTTCTGATCTTGTTCTTAGACATACATAGACATACATAGTTACATTCAGTTTGTTAGTCCTTAATTAGTCCAGTTATAGTAATGGATGTGTTAGCATGGCCCTCCACGTTGTTCACTATCTGACTGTATACGCCACTGTTTTCCGTCTGTCCACAGGGGCGGATGGCTACAACATCCCCGACATTGTCTGTGATATTTACTTCAACGGCACGAAACCTTGTCATGGCGGCTTGCTGGCGTTAGAAGGCCTCACTGGGCGTGAGCTTTGGAGGCACTACGCTCCTCACGAGGTGTTTGCCCTCAACTGTAACGCGGACCTGAACGGAGACGGCGTCTTTGATTGTCTGGGAGCAGGGCGCGCTGGGGTAAGTCTTTCGTCAGTGTATACTGTATGAATTACTTACCTTGGCAAAAGAAGGTCATCCATAGGGGATAAGAATGCTGACGATACCGTGAGCTGTAATCTCGCTCGTAACGGAAGCTAGACGGATTTTTCCTTTTCCAAACACCCTGGCGCAGATCTTTATCAGTAAGGAAGACCATGAGCTTTAATCTCGCTCGTAACAGAAGCTAGACGGATTTTTCCGGTTGCAAACACCGTGGCAGATCTATTTATCAGTCAGATAGACCATGAACTATATTCTTGCTCGCACCAGACCTTAGTCGAATTTTTTCCCATTCAAACACATTGGTTCTGACTTATTTATCAGTACGATAGACCGTGATCTGTAATCTCGCTCGTGCCAGAAGCTAGTCGGCTTTGTCCGGTTGCTAAAACTCTGGCCCGGACTTATTTATCAGTAACACAGAGCGTGATCTGTAATCTGGCTGGTACCTATTATCAGCCCACAGACAGGTACGAAAAAGACAAGGTGTGTACGACACACCGGAAGTCAGTCCGGTTCCAAACGCCCTCGCCCGGACCTCTTTATCAGTAGATATACCGCGGTTTGCAAACTCGCTCGTGCCAGAAACTAGTTGGCTTTGTCTGGTTCACAGGACGCTAATTCAGACCCATTTATCAGTAAGAAAAACCGTGATCTGTAATCTCGCTCGTACCAGAAGCTAATCGGCTTTGTCAGGTTCAATCCGCAACTGGCCCAGACCTATTTATCAGTAAGATAGTTCTTACATAAATCACTTACTCCCTGAAACTTAATTTCTGTCGCAGGTGTTTCAGGCGGTAAGTGGTAAAGAGGGGAGACTACTCTGGAATTTCGGCAGCCAGGAGGCAAAAAACGACATCATGAATTTGTATACGCCTCAGTACATCGATGATTTGGATGGTGACGATGTTATAGACATTCTGATAACGCACGGTGGGGACCCTCTTCAGAATCCAGGTGAGCTTCAACCACTGACAACATCTCTATATGCACTTATTAACTCACAACTATCAACTTAATAACCCACAACAGGGAGTTTCTGTTTTAAACATTGAAGATCTAAATTCAGGTTCATATGGATGCTTGTGAGATGTGACGGACATCAATAGTGCTTTTCACTTGGGCTTAACACAATTAAATATCGTCCGCCATATATGTGTGTGCTCAGACCAGATCAGCCTCATATATGCTTCCATTAGCTAATGTTCACAGGTTGACATTAGATGCCATGAGTCATGTTATCAACGGTGTCACGTGTATTGACATTGACATATTGTCATCAGAGGTGTCTCTGTTGACATAAGATGCCATCGGGGTGTCTGTATTGGCATAACATGCCATCATCGGTGTCTGTGTTGACAGCAGATGCCGTCAGCAGAGTCTGTACCTTGAAGTCAGGGCTGCCTGTTTCTGTGTTCTGCCAGGAAGCAAGCATCGCCTGTCGGGTCGGCTGTTGATCCTAAGCGGGAGAACTGGGAAGGTACTGAAGTGGGTGGGCGTGCCGGACAAACGGGAAGTGTACTACTCACCTCAGATCTACCAGAGACGGGACGCCAGCCGGGTGGTGCTGTTCGGGACAGGCGGGGAGACCCACCCCGGGTCGCTCTGGTATATCACTCTTCAGGATCTGTACGAGGGGAACATGGGCAGGGTGAGGACCTGACTACCAGACAGATCTGTATTGACAAGTTATTCGTAATGCTAGTTCATGGTATACGTAATTATCGTGATAAACACGTGTTCCTTCGGTATTTTAAGACATCTTAGTCATCTGTCTGAAGTGGCAATGTGAAGTATAGCTGGGAAGATCAGTCTATGTGCAAGGGTCTACATTCTGAACTGGACGACTTGGTTTCGACTGCTTGACTTTCCCGGTTTTGTATGTGTCAGGCGGAGCGTATCTACAAGGACGAGCACAAGGGGGTGATGACGCCCCCGGGGCTGGTGGACCTGACCGGAGACGGTGTGAAGGACATCGTTATGGCTATGTTTAACTCCACAGTCCTGGCCATTGACGGCGAGACTCACAAATACCTGTGGAACTACAGCTTTCCCATGTCCGAGTCGTACAGGTAAGCCAACATCAATGGTATAATGGGATAGCTTCAGTGCAGGCGGAACAACTATCTCCCCATAAAAGTCAGATCATTCCAGTTCGAATGTTGGAGAAGACTAAATCTAAACATAGAGAAAATCACCGGTAATAACATGCCGACATAATGTCCCAGACAGATAAGTAATATCTTCTGTCTTTGAAATCGCGACCATCCATAAATATAGAACCATTTTAAAAGGAGACATTGGCGTGAAAGGAAGGGGTCATGTAAAAAGCGGCATTTATGACTGATGTGTATTGCATTTTGCCGGTGTATGAACTGTATCAGGTGTTGCCATTAGGTAGGCAACTCATGAATGTCCTATTGACGAGAAAAGAGCGCTTGCTGACAGCTTGGTTACATGTGAGCATTGCATCCTCACCGTTTCTTCTTAGTTTTGATTGAGTGAGTGCTTGGGGGCTTAACGTCTCTTTGTTTTGATATAACAGTACTCCCGCCATTGGATTCTACAACAATGACAGTGTGCCGGATTTCTTGGTGAAGTACTCATTTGGGCCAGGGTTCCCTCTATATTACCACGCAGAGGTGAGAGAATACAGCTATATACCTGATTAAGACAAACACATCACAATGGTTAACATTACACGTACCTGAAAAGTTCGCTTATATTGTGTTTTCTAAGGGAGCTAACGCTTCTAACAGCTCCGTGTTAATGTTTGCACCCATTGTGGACATTCATTTGCTGCCTACAGAAAATGTATGAAGCCTTTCCCACAGAGTCTATAACGCGGAATGACGCGACATTGCAGATATTACATGTTGGACTTGTTGTTTCAGACGACGGTGCTTGACGGACGCACAGGTGAGTCTCTTTTAGAACAGACAATCAAGGACAGTGTGGGAGCCCAGGCCTCACCTTTGACAATCAGCGTGCAGGGGCACGGTAATGACATCTTCCTCTATTGGATAGCGGACTGTAAAGAGCACGAGGGGGAAGGAGGCGCCTACAAGTTCATCAAAGGTTAGTGCGCCATTCAACACGTTTTGTCACACCATCTCTGCATGGTTTAAATTACAGACTTGCCTAAGTTATCTGTAGTTATGGTTACAGGGTCATTTTGAATATTGCCGTAACCGTAAACATGCCCAAGGAAACGCCAAATGAAATATACCTAAAAATGTACGATATGCTGCACAGTTCAGCTCAACACATGAATTCATCCACATACCGAAAGCCTCTGCATATTAAACCCCTAACTCGAGCTAGTCATCTCAGTTCGTAAAATACAGCTAGGCTCTGCGTCTATGCTTTATATGTAACTCCCATATTAATCATCAAGCTCAGGGTTGTTTCTTGGTATTGTGCATGGAAAAGCCAATTGCCTATTTGTACAGTGGTGACGGTTGTTTGTGCTATAGGGATTTGTTTAATCCGTGCCTAAGAGGCATCGGAATGCGGAAACTGTTAGAACCACCAAGTGTAAACCTCTCAGTAAGAATCCCTTTTTTCACAGGTACGAACGTGCATGAGCAGAGTCGCTCGGACTTCTGCAGGCTCCGGTTCAAAACCAATGGTTTCTCCAAGCTTTATGCTTTAACCTCCCGTGTTCCTGTGCCAGGGAAAGCCATCTACGTCTCGGGTGAGTTTAGGCTGTCTCCACAGATGATAGTTTGCTACAATGAACTTGTGAACATTATTACGCTCAAATGATGCCAAATTTCCATAGAAAACCCGACTGGCTTGTTTTTACTTTCACATTTGACTTACCGCTGCGGTGTCAATGTGATTTATACAGGTGTTCAGAATATCCTACACTTAAACACAGCCCTGAATCCACAAATGAGCAAATCGGATATGAATAGAGCTAGATTTTGAAATACATTATATTCATGAGATTCAACAATAATATTGTGGCATCTTCAACGATATGGTTATCTAAGGGCGTTGATATATGCAGGCAGCTGTGAATTTTGAATAAGCATATTTTGTTTGAACAAGATGAAAAGACTAGTGCCATTATGAATGTCTTAAACATCCATATAACGATAATTTTGATGTCTGCTTTCATTATTGTAATAGAAATGTTTCGCGGATTCTCTCTTGAGCTGACAAGCCTTGTGCATTTAGCTTTATGTGCAAAACTCTGCTAATCATATAAAATCAGAGGACTCCCTCCAGCTCCATCCTGATCAAGACTTTGATCAAGACTTTGTTGTGTCTTTGTTGTTGTGTGTGTGCATGGTGGCCCCTTATTCCATTGGTGATGTTGCTGACTTTGTTGTGTGTGTGTGCATGGTGGCCCCTTATTCCACTGGTGATGTTGCTGACTTTGTTGTGTGTGTGTGCATGGTGGCCCCTTATTCCACTGATGATGTTGCTGACTTTGTTGTGTGTGTGCATGGTGGTCCCTTATTCCATTGGTGATGTTGCTGACTTTGTTGTGTGTGTGCATGGTGGTCCCTTATTCCATTGGTGATGTTGCTGACTTTGTTGTGTGTGTGTGCATGGTGGTCCCTTATTCCATTGGTGATGTTGCTGACTTTGTTGTGTGTGTGCATGGTGGTCCCTTATTCCATTGGTGATGTTGCTGACTTTGTTGTGTGTGTGCATGGTGGTCCCTTATTCCATTGGTGATGTTGCTGACTTTGTTGTGTGTGTGCATGGTGGTCCCTTATTCCATTGGTGATGTTGCTGACTTTGTTGTGTGTGTGCATGGTGGTCCCTTATTCCATTGGTGATGTTGCTGACTTTGTTGTGTGTGTGTGCATGGTGGTCCCTTATTCCATTGGTGATGTTGCTGACTTTGTTGTGTGTGTGTGCATGGTGGCCCCTTATTCCATTGGTGATGTTGCTGACTTTGTTGTGTGTGTGCATGGTGGTCCCTTATTCCATTGGTGATGTTGTTGACTTTGTTGTGTGTGTGTGCATGGTGGTCCCTTATTCCATTGGTGACGTTGCTGACTTTGTTATGTGTGTGCATGGTGGTCCCTTATTCCATTGGTGATGTTGCTGACTTTGTTGTGTGTGTGTGCATCGTGGTCCCTTATTCCATTGGTGATGTTGCTGACTTTGTTGTGTGTGCATGGTGGTCCCTTATTCCATTGGTGATGTTGCTGACTTTGTTGTGTGTGTGTGCATGGTGGTCCCTTATTCCATTGGTGATGTTGCTGACTTTGCTGTGTGTGTGCATGGTGGTCCCTTATTTCATTGGTGATGTTGCGGATTTCAGAGGACCGGAAGTGGGTGGAGAGCAGTGTTTGGATTAACACAACCCAAGAGGCCCTGAACTTCGTCCGAGACCACCCTGAGCATCTCCACGACTATTTGGCCTTTTCTGCAAAGACCCAGATGGCCGATGAGGCCAAAACTGCTAAACGCAAGGTAAATGAGCGCCTTCACATCACTACGAAATGATACAGTCCAAGGGCCGATTTGAAGAAAGTCAAGGTTTAATACTTCAGAATAATGCATGGTTCACAGGCAAAGAAGGTAGCATTTCAACTGATTTGTCTTAACATGACATTAGGCCATTCCACATTTAACCTCCATAGTCATAAAATAAAGATTTAAATCAAATATAACATTTGTCAGAGCTGGCAATGTGAAATTGGCTCTCATTTTGAACAGTACAACAACGAAAGTATACTTTTTGCTAGCCAGGCTGAAAACCCCATGCTGTTACCCCATGTGGAGAGCCTCTTTCTTTCCGAAGCTCTAATCTGGAAACTTTTCGCATTTTACGTTGCATGACCCATTGTCCAATGTTTTTAATTGTTTAGGGTGATGGTCAGAACCCCCTGTCCGCCCGGGGACCACCCATTGCGTTGGGCGATGCCATCAGCACGGACTACAGCTCGGAACCGGACAGTCCGCAATATGGTCAGTTGTACGATGATGACCTGGGCACGGACACTGAGCAACTGACCCGGGACAAAGTGTACGATGCCTTGAACAGAGTGCTGGGAGAATACGAGTCGAATGGCCAGGGCAGATACAAGCCACAGTCAGGTTCACAGGGCAGTGGCCTGGGATACGGAAACTATTATCAGCCCACAGACAGGTACGGAAAAGACACGGTGTATAAGAGATCCAGAACGATACACCGGAAGTCAGAAGACGAGACAAGGTCGCGGTCTGGAGTGCCTAAGTACATCATGAGGAGAAAACGTAGGAACGCTGAAGGTGTGAGCATGGGTAGAAACAGAGAGCCTGACCAAACTTCCCAGTTTAGCCAAGAAAACATTTTATTGACTTATAAAAAACTGGCAGCAGAGAAACTTGCTCGCTTTTTGAGCGAGCACGAAGTTGGTGGTGCGAGAAAAAAGCGACATGTTGGACCCCATGACGAAGGGGGCCTTCAGAGGTTGCTGTCCACTGGAACTGTGGCCCCCACGACACTGGAGCCCGATCACCCTGACTACAACCACACCGCCGACGTTGTGTTCGCCACATACTGGTTCTTCCCGGCCAAAACGCAGGCCATACTTCCACAAGACCAACACTGCATCGACCAGAAGCTCTCCCAAGAGAAAATTCGATTTGATGTGAAGAGTAGGTATCAGCTACAAATATTATCAGATTGTTTGCAATGTCTGCTTTACTTAATGCGGTCTTATACTGATTTCCTGTCGCCGTAAATGAAGAAATCCCTGCTAGCACATGAGCTGATAAATAACTACATGTAAAGGAGCGCCTGGTTATGAGGGATTATTTGTATATATCACCCACTTTTCGTCTGCAGTCAGCCAGATTGCTCTATAATACACCGACAGATCGATATGGAATAAGTCTGTTGACTGAATGTATTTTGTTAAATATAGCACACATATGCTATTAATTTAACGTAAAGATCTCAAAAGCCTCTCATCAATGCGGGCGCTGTGAGTTCAAGGCCAGTTCATGCTGGCTTCCTCTACGGCCACACGTGCGAAGGCCTGTCATCAGCATGCGGACGGTCTTGGGTGTCTCCTGGGCTCTGCCCAATTTCCACCCCACATAGTGCTGGCCGCCGTCATATAAATGATATATACATATGAGTGGGTTTGTAGTGGCACGCTTGATTTTCGTAGACTGGTATCCTACCTGTTCTTGTAACATGCATTCCAGTATTTTAAATATACATTTTATTCATATGCCACTCGTAGACCATGACTAGGTGTTACATGTAGATAATTATAAGACCTATTTCCAAATCAATATATGACTCCAGTTGCCAAAGGAATACGTAAGAAAAGGCAGTAAGGTAAGAGAGAAGCAGTCAGCCGTTGTCAGTGATATCATGATGTCAGGAATTTGAACCTGTCGTCGCTTCCATCTTTGGTGGATTTGAGGCTTAGACATCACTGTAGTTCAAAAGTCTCCGTAACTTAAGCCAAATAATGTATTTATATCTGAGTTCCGGATGATCCCGAATTCATGCGACTCCCAACAGTCACGTCTCTCTAATCTATAAACTGCTCAACGGACAGGCCTTGAGCTCGAGTACATAGATCCTTCCTGGATGAGGAATGTTGCCCGCCTAAAACAAGTCTCACGAAACAGTTAACTCCTTTCCTTTACTGGTAAATAGTCGCCATGAGGCAAACTGCTCACACACTGTCAATTTTCCATCAGTCATGTTTAGGATCCAGATTATGTAGCTCCATGTAGCAAGGATACCACAGCAAAGGTAACAACACAGAAAGTAACGACGAAATGCTTGTGCACAGTCCGTATATGTTAAAGGATTCACGCTATATTCAGTGTATTGTTTTTTATTTTTTTTTATTGGCCTCTTAATGTGAAACTTACGTTGTGAGCATGTCAATCATTAAAGTCTACAGAGGAAAGTTTAGAATGTTAGTACATTCACAATCTCATTCTCCCGTACAAGGTCATTACTACGGGATGGACCACGATGCGTACGAGCACGCCATAACGGACGAGTGCCTGGAAGAGAGCAAGCACCAGCTGCCGAATGAGGGTACATACGAGAGTCAGACGTCGTACAACCCGTACAACGTCCACATGGGCCAGATGACAATCTACAGGTAACCTAGTTGTGCTCCAAACATCGCGAAGTAGACGACATACCGTATTGGTCCAGAAGTCCAGAAGGTGTAGTCTTTGTTAGTAATTATATTGTGGCAAAATTTCTGAACTTACATGGTTTAAGAATTGGGTTTAGGTGTGCTGACTCATGAATCAGCTGGAAGCATGGTTAAAATGCAGGCTTATCACTGGATGTTACCGTCATCGGTCACAAGGGAGCTTGTCAGCTTGGCAGCTAGAATGGACGAGTTCTTCCATTATCATTACACTATGTGGACGTGTTGTATTATCATTACACTGTGTGGACGTGTTGTATTATTATTACACTATGTGGACGTGTTGTATTATCATTACACTGTGTGGACGTGTTGTATTATTATTACACTATGTGGACGTGTTGTATTATCATTACACTGTGTGGACGTGTTGTATTATCATTACACTGTGTGGACGTGTTGTATTATTATTACACTATGTGGACGTGTTGTATAATCATTTACACTATGTGTATCTTTGCTCTCTGTGGACTTGTATTATCGTTGCTCTGTGTGGAATTGTATTATCATTACATGATTTGGGCGTGTTGTTGTATTATCTTTGCTTTCTGGTGACGTGTTGTATTATCTTTGCCTCTGTGGACGTGTTGTATTATCTTTCCTCTCTGTGGACGTGTTGTTATATTATCATTACACTATGTGGACGTGTTGTATTATCTTTGCCCTCTGTGGACGTGCTCTCTGTGAACGTATTGTTGTATTATCATTACACCATATGGACGTGTTGTTGTATTATCTGTGCCCTCTGTGGACGTGTTGTTGTGTGATCTTTGCTCTCTATGGGTGTGTTGTATTGTCTTGGATCTGTGTGGGCGTGTTGTTGTATTATCTTTGCTGTCTTGATTGGTGTTTTACGCCGTACTCAAGAATATTTCATTTATTCGACGGAGGCCAGCGTTATGGTGGAAAGAAGCCGGACAGAGCCCAGGGGGAAACCCACGACCATCCGCATGTTGCTTGCAGACCTTCCCACTTACGGTCGGAGAGGAAGCCAGCATGAGCTGGACTTGAACTCACGGCGACCGCATTGGTGAGAGGCACTTGGGTCATTGTGCCGTGCTGGCGTGCTACCCCCTTCGGCCCCTGTTGTTGTATTTTCTGTTGTTGTATATTGTTTTTACACCTTGTTGATTTCCTGTCTTTCAGGATACGCGTGAAATGCACATGTGATCAGGCTGAAATCGTCCGCACGGGAAAACAGTGCAGTCGGGTATTGCCTTTTGCAGAGCAGCAGTGGGCAGGCTATATGGGAAGTCACGGAGACAGCCATTGGGAACCGCGAGACTGGGAAAATCATATCAGCATATTACTCCCTGATGTCTGACCGGACATATATATCACACAATAGGCCTACATGGACTAGTTACACAAACATACTGATGGGGAGTTACATGAACACTTGTATATTTTCTGTCTTGTAAAAATGTGTATGTGCTTTAAATACTGTTGTGCAGAGTTATATTTTTGTCAGTGTATATTAATGAGAGAACATAATTTACGACGAGTTTTTGATGCAATTAATCTATAGTAGCTGTGGATTAGAAATAAAAGCGAATAAAACCCTTTGTATAATGAGCCTCCATATCACGGTATTCTTTTTTTTTTTTGGAATTGAGGAGTGGATAAAGTAAAATCAGAAAATTATATACATATATATGTATATAGTTTTCGAATCGTTCGACCACCGTAAATGTCGTTTCTTCGGTTTCCATAGTTCATTTTTATTTTATTGAAGTCTTCTTTGTTGATTCAAACACGATTTATTTTAACTTCTGCGTCTGGCTTTCACCATAGCTTGTTCCTTTCCAGTGTGTCGTTATTCACGGCTCTGTTCAACATTTTTCAGATCTTATATTAATATATGTTTGTTTATTTATTTACTTACTTGATTGGTGTTTTCGTAATCCTCAATAATATTTCTCTTATAAGGATTACAATGGCGGCCAACATTATGGTGAGTGGAAACCGGATTGAGCACGGGGGAAACCCACAACTATCAGCAAGTTGCTGTTAGATGTCATTAACTGCGCAGATCCTAGGTCAAAGGTAGCTGGGGCACTAGTTACATGTACGTACGCAACATAATTAGTGTCACATCAGGTAGCTTTGCTCTATGCAGGGGATATAGTTCATGAAATGTGAAATATCCCTTCTCAAAGTGAACTTAATTCAAAATGATAGGACTGACGCGTGAATACGATTCTATCCGACAACTTGCAAATCTCTCTATAAAGCGCAATTTTGCCTTTCTTAACTAACAAGAGTTGGTGTTCATTGAATTCCAATATACTTCTAGTTACTGTGGTGAAAAATTAAGACGCAGTTACACTAGGAAAGATAGGTCACTCGAGTGTTTGTGCCAGAGATAAAAGGTGTCCTAAGGTAAGCCGGCTTGATTTAGGACTTTTTTTTCCTGATTTCGCTTGCCTAAATTAGTGCGGCCTGCAGGCGAAACAAACGTCAGATCGACCTTGGAGGCAGATGAATCTACTGATCAACGCATAAACACAAGCAGTCATAAATTGGTGAAGTGAACGGAGCCTGCTCCAAAACTGGCCTGCTTCAGTCCGTCAAATCTAAGCTTCTGTAACCGCGGCATTTGTGGCAGTTAATTTGTGTTCATCCAACTTCTGTCTTGCATAACTCATTATTCTGGTGAAAAAGAAGGCAACAATGCAACATGGTATTCATCCAACAGCCAGCCTCATCATCAGGCTACTTGCTGAAAGTGTAGAGGCAATGGGGTCATCCAACTCTCCAGGATCGGAAGCAAACATTATACAAAGCAGTGCCGTGTTTCCATCTATTTGAATAAGATTGCCAGCCTCGATTTGTCATGGTCACCTGTGTTGTTACTGAAATCATAAGTGTATTTAACGTAGAGGGCACTGCTGTTTAAGGAAAGAGAAAATTTGGCTCTCATTCGTAAAGTCAGGGAAGCCCATATGGCAGGTGCCTTTCCAACTGTTTACCACATCTGGTTATTTTGGTGAAATAACAGAGGCAATAAAGCAATTCTCGCAATTAAGTGTTCATCCAACTGAAAATTAAATCAAGTTATGTTGTTGAAAATTAAGTAGCAATTCAGCTGGTATTCATGCGACCGTAGTTTTACAGCTCAAGTTCGCTAAATACAAAGTACCCAATCATATGTGTTATTAGCCATAGAGGAAGCGGTCTTCAAAAACAACACGCAAACAACAGACCGTGATTGGTATGCAGATAAAAGGATCTATAGTCCTTAAATCAAATGTAATATGTAAGTTGCTGACTGGATAGGTTACTCCCTAGTTACTGAAAACTAATTCATAAATGACAAAGAAATATGTCAGATCTTTACCAAAATGCTGACTGTACAACCATGGATGTATGAAGAACAGAAATAAAACAGCTAAATCAATGGTTTTGTCATACAAAACAATAAAAAAGAAGGTATAAAAAGTATTTAACAGTATATATATGCCACAACAAGGAATAAAGTCTATGTATTTATGTAGGTGTGTGTAGGCCCTATGTACAGGTGACTGTTAATAATGCTGAGTTTGGACAATGATCAGAGGTACACAGTCAGATATCATCCACAATATACACAGGTCATCACACAGGCCAGGTAAGACATGGATTTGTACAGAATGCTCATCGTACTACACAATTTACCAAAGCCATATAGCTGCGTCACAGCTCATGGCTTGACCCAATAAGGAACTGAATATAATTCTGTAATTCTTCAAAAAAAAAAATCTATACATATTCGTTTGAAAAACTCTGCATTCTTATTAGCACTTTTCTCTCTGACCTTATTTGACAAGACTTACACGACAGGCTCATTTATGACATGTATACCAACAGTAATTTGCAAAAAACATACATCATTCATTATCTGGATTTCAACACAATCTACTCAACTGTAAGCATAAATAGACTTGTTCAAGCATTTAAAGGGGTCAATGGAAAACTGGAATGTCATTTATCAGACAAATGCAGACTTCCAATTCAGCCTTCCACAAATTAAAAGGTACTGGCATACAGGAAAACAATATGCATATAGCAAAACGAAAAGAAAAACCCTTTCCGTTCACTGTAAGTGCTTGTCATACATTTGTTAGGCATCATCAATAAAACAGATTTACCCTTATCATCAATTTCATCACCCTAGAACAAGCATCATGGATTCACCTGAAAGTAGTTTACCCACATGGGAGCTAACTTGAACCTACTGCACAATGGGAATCTCCATAACTGGTCCTAGATACAATGTACACATCACTTCAGCCATATTTTCCTGATCTTTACAGCAACATTGTGAAAATCTGGCCCTGCAGTTTCCAGTCAAGCTCATGTAAGGTGTATATAACATAGAAAATCCTACGGTCAGTCGAGCTGTCACAGTACAGGTCATTTTAACCACTCCTCCATTAACGCATTTTTTGGACAATAATATTACTTACTTTCTGTGTCCTGGTGGGCATTGTTTTTAGTTTTAATGTGCTTAAAAAAAGGGAAAAATTCATAAAACACTGCATGGCTCTTGGATAAGAAAATTAAAATAAATAAAAAAGACAAATTGCCCAAATGTTTCTAAATTCCAGGTTTGTCCCATAAATAACATAATAGAGCTAGTGCCAGTACAGATTTCTGCGGCGCAAATGTAAGTTTAGTTGTAAAGTTAAAAATACATATTCTGGTTAGTTGTCTCCCCTGCTACTGGTGTTTCGCTACAAGACCACTTTTTCCAACAAGCCGAGTGCTAATACAAAACAAAACTAGTGCATTTTTATCACCAACAAAACCTCTTGACAACTGTCAGCATTTACTGGAATCTATAAAGGTTTGATGAAGCAATCCTTCCTCAAAAGGGGGTGATAAAGCAAGGGAGATATTCTTGTTTGAATAGAGCACCCTTTGTATGTCCCCTCACATGGAATGTAAACCGTTGTCTTTACATCTTCCTATCTCTTCAATATCAACAAAGCTGAACATCTTCCTATCTCTATCATATCAACAAAGCTGAACAGTATCATCTTTAGTCAGGAACTGTACCTGATGAAAAAAAAAACATCAGGCTGTTGCAATATAAGTGGCTGATAAATAGATGTGTTTGTCTCATGGAAATTTGAAGTCATGATTCAAAAGTTCAACTCTGGAAATCCAGGAGATAGAAATCAATTTACCTTCCTGACACAATTTGCTCGTGATAATGCAGCAATTTTCCCGGCTGCCCTTCATACCAACTTTCATTACAACTATCCTGACATAGTATTTCAACAAGAACTAAATGTCTCACCCACATGTCATAAAGCAAGACTTCTGCTCTGACAAAGAAAAATGAATGACATATTTTTGGTGGGGGGAGGGGGAGGGGGGGATGATGGGTGGTGGTAGGGTGGACAAGACTTATAATGATGAGTACAGAGAACCAGAGACAAAAGTATGGCACAACATTCGCTCACAGTGATAAAAAGTCATCAAATATACAAAAACCACACAGGCATAACCTTCACCCAACGGTTTTACCCGTCCATTGTTTGTCTACATGTATATTATGCAAATTATTACAATAAACAAATAATTGAAACCATAAACAGAAAGTATTGCTTTCTCTTGATATGATGATTGGTTTTTACTGTTTCATGATCAATGTGACGAGTGTGAAGGGCAATGATGTGAAAGAGTAATGTAAATGTTAGGCTGCTGATCGCAGTGTTTACAAGTCAATGGCACATGTGATCCTTCACACTTCACATGACCCATGGTGAATTCCTCAGTCCTCACCTATTTGTCTGGGACGCTTTGGGTAATCACATTTGACTTAACGTTCAGGAAAATTAACATGCATATTAAAAAAAAAAAAAAAAAAACAATTAAGAAAAAAAGAACTCAAAATAAAATCTGCTCTGTTCCCGGTCTGTGAGCTACACGTACCCTATCATCAGATGCTGAAGCACTTAGATTGTATGTGGACAGCCACATTCTGGCTTGGAAGATACACTGAGCAGGCCTGTGTCTCTGGGTTAATTTCCTACAGATATCACATTTTCTGATATCTACCTGCAAGATTGTCAGTAACACCAATAGACTGGCAACTTACCAACAGAGTGTATTCCTTGAGACATACCATAAAAGTCAAGGCAATAAGGACAAAAATAAGGAAATATTTAGTCCACCAGCAGTTAACACTAGTGAGATGTGGTCCGTATCAGAAATGCTGTACAAAGTGGAATTCTTTGATGCTCGTTAGCTCAGACTGCAGTCGCGCTATGCCGTACTTTTTGAGGCTATAGTAGAGAGGGCAGCAGCACTGAGGACGATGGGTTGTGCATTGGTTGAGGTAGAGTTTGACTTGGTGCTAGCCACTGGCGTTAACACTAAGTTTGGATTTGCTGTGGTCATATTCAGAGGGGTCTGATTGACACTGGACAGCGTCATGCCAGGGGGTAAGGTCAGCTTCACCGGTGTGCCCCCACCAGAGTTAGCGAGACTCACTGTTACCGCAGAGTTTGTGTTTAAAATGCTGCCTGGCAGAGACTTGGCAGAGTGAGCAGATGACGGTGTGGAGATGCTCACAGAGTTTGACGCTGCGGTGCTGTGCGATGAGGGGGACACACTGACGGGAAGGGTCATCGCCGAGGGTACCCCCACAGCCATGGTTGGTGTAGTTACTGTGGAGACCACAGAGCCTGGACTGCCCACGATTTGGGTGACAGGGGAGGTGGGCACAAGCCCGCTAGTCACATGGTTAAGGCTCATGATCTGAAGCTGAGCATTGGTGAGTGAAGACGGAGGGTTGATGCGTTTCTCCTTCTGTCTCCGATTGCAAAACCACACACGCACCACTTCCTTCTCCATAGTCAAGCTGTCGGCCAGGATGCCGATCTCCTCAGACGTGGGTTTGGGGTTCTGCAAGAAGCTCTTCTCCATGGCAACACGTATGGAGGAGTCGATACTTGTGCGCTTCTTCCTCCTCCTGTTAATGGAGTCCGAACTGACCGGAGACCCTGCTAACACACTGGGGTTAGAGGTCATCGTGTTGGCATCCTCCAACCACTTGTACAACAACGGCTTCAGCTTACACATGTTCTTAAAGCTAAGGTTGAGAGCCTCAAACCGAGAGATGGTGGTCTGACTGAAATCATTGCCGTAGAGTTTGCCCATAGCCAGGCCAACGTCCCCCTGGGTAAAACCTGAGGCAGAGACAAGAAAACTCAAATGTAATCACTGTATCCACAAGTGTCAGTGTCATAAATAACGTGAAATAAAACAGTTAAACACCTACTCCGTATTCAGTTACCTGCAATCAGGCTAAGATGAATACACGTGTGCATACAAACTCGCAAAAGTCTCACACAGGATGCTCATCTCTAAAATAACACACAAACTATGAGCTGTCAACTGTTAATATACTCTTTCACAAATGGTGTATGCAACATCACACATATGAAAATGCACTAGTTCTGCCCTGCAGTATCTCCAGTGTTCCTCTTTTTTTCATCGTTTTAACAATGTATTTATTTAGAAGCATTATTTAACAACTGCTGTTTTTACCCAATTCAATCCTCCTCCTCTTGAATGTTTTCGCAAACTGCTCCAACTCTTCTAAATCAATGTTTTCTTCTGGCTGAAATGACAGAAGTCCATTGTACAAACGATGATCTGACCCAAATCTATTCACATGTATAAAGAGTCAGTGACTTGATCGCCTTTAAAGTCTAGTTATTAACTGAGAAATGCTATAAAGCAAAAGACAAGGAAACATTTATTCTAAAGAGACAGACTTGATAATGATGACTGATAAACATAAGGGTAACTCACAAGTGGCACTGGCTGTACAGTGGGCTGAGACTGGCTGGTGTTGGGTGAGGAAGGGGAGACAACCAAGGGTTGAGGTGTTACAGTGACAGTGGTGCCTGTCTGTGGAGAGGTCGCTGATGGTGTCACTCCCTGTACAATGCTCTGATGGGAGAGAAAACATTGGGGACAACTTAACATCAACACCTCTGTATAATGTTATATTAATGCCACAAAACTAGCTGAAAGTATATGGATAAAAAATTACCCCATAACATGAGCTTCAACACAGGTACAAATGTTAAAATAACTCAATGAACAGAGAGGTTAGATGAAACTGTGAACAAACAAATAATTTTGACAGTAATGATTAGAGTATTATGGCAGTAAATCCTACAGTAAAACACTGGTATGAACTCAAACAGTTCAGAAAATTAACCCCACAGCAAAAGAGAATCTCACTTATGAAGCTCTGTAAACAGCTCTGCCACCCATCACAATCATGTATGTTTTGGTTAAATACTTATATTTTATCAGGCATTACAATAGAAGGTGCAAATATCAGCAAGTTTCCCCTCAGTACTACAATGTACACAGGTTTCGTGCCCAATCTCCCTAGAGTCAGATCTAGAAGCTGCTTCCTATACTGATTCCTTGCTTTCTACATCTAAAATGACACCTACTTCCAGCCTGTCCATTAGCTCCTTTTTGAAATGGTGAGACCAATCATATCAAACCACAAACACATGGATTAAAGTTAAGAGGTACAGACTTCAGTGCCCACAATAAGAAAGCAGGAAATGGATTGGATGAACAGCAGTGGCCATTGTAATAGATGTTACTGCAGATGAAGTAGGTAACAGGAATAGGAATCTGCACCAAGTGAGACACAATATAGATGTTAGACGAGCCTGGTGATGTTGAGACAAGCCCTGTGCTGCGCTGACCTGGTTGGGAAAAAGCAGCTGGGGCTGGATACCGCTGGCCTGTGGGCTGGGATTGACGAATACAAACTGCTGAAGATTTGGGACGGGCGTGGCCTGCCCTGGGGTGGTGACCTGCTGGATCAACTGAGGGCTGGCTGACACCTTAGTTAGCCCTGGACTCAACACCTGGGCTTGCAGTACTGTCGGTGTCACTTTAGTGGCTGTCGTCGTGGGCCCCTGGAGCTGTTGCTGTGCCTGCACAACAACACATCATCCTCCATTATCACAGGGTCTCACACTTACATGTAATACATCTTACACCCTCACTACCACTGACACTGCTCTATGCAAACTACATCTTACAACCTCATTACACCACTTTACTAAAAATGATATATCTCAACACCTCATTGCCACAGTGCCCTATAAAGCCGACATCTTACCACCCCATTACAACTGTTTGCCCAGCAGACTGCGTCTTACCACCTCATTACCATTGTATGCCACGTAGACTACATCCTACCACCCCATTACCACTGTATGTGTCATGCACACTATCTTACCACCTCTTTATCCCTGTGACACACAGACTACATGTTAAAACTTTATTACCACTCACACATAGGCTACATGTTACCACCTCATCACCACTGTCACACATAGGCTACACGCTACCACCTCATCACCACTGTCACACATAGGCTACATGTTACCACCCCATCACCACGGTCACACATAGGCTACATGTTACTGCCTCATCACCACTGTCACACATAGGCTACATGTTACCGCCTCATTACCACCTTCATACACAGGCTACATGTTACCACCTCATCATCACTGTCACACATAGGCTACATGTTACCGCCTCATCACCACGGTCACACATACGTTACATGTTACCGCCTCATCACCGATGTCACACATAGGCTACATGTTACCGCCTCATCACCACTGTCACACATAGGCTACATGTTACCGCCTCATCACCATTGTCACACATAGGCTACATGTTACCGCCTCATCACCATTGTCACACATAGGCTACATGTTACCACCTCATCACCACACTCACACACAGGCTGCATGTTACCGCATCATCACCACTGTCACACATAGGCTACATGTTACCGCCTCATCACCACTGTCACACATAGGCTACACGCTACCACCTCATCACCACTGTCACACATAGGCTACATGTTACCACCCCATCACCACGGTCACACATAGGCTACATGTTACCGCCTCATCACCACTGTCACACATAGGCTACATGTTACCGCCCCATCACCACCCTCACACATAGCCTTCATGTTACCACCTCATCACCACACTCACACACAGGCTATATGTTACCGCCTCATCACCACCCTCACACATAGGCTACATGTTACCGCCTCATCATCACTGTCACACATAGGCTACATGTTACCGCCTCATCACCACCCTCACATAGGCTACATGTTACCGCCTCATCACCACCCTCACACATAGGCTACATGTTACCACCTCATCATCACTGTCACACACAGGCTACATGTTACCGCATCATCACCACTGTCACACATAGGCTCCACGTTACCGCCTCATCACCACTGTCACACATAGGCTACATGTTACCACCTCATCACCACTGTCACACACAGGCTACATGTTACCGCCTCATCACCACTGTCACACATAGGCTACACGTTACCGCCTCATCACCACTGTCACACATAGGCTACATGTTACCACCCCATCACCACGGTCACACATAGGCTACATGTTACCGCCTCATCACCACTGTCACACATAGGCTACATGTTACCACCTCATCACCGCTGTCACACATAGGCTACACGTTACCGCCTCATCACCACCGTCACACACAGGCTACATGTTGCCACTTCATCACCACCCTCACACACATAGGCTACATGTTACCGCCTCATCACCACCCTCACACATAGGCTACATGTTACCACCTCATCATCACTGTCACACATAGGTTACATGTTACCGCATCATCACCACTGTCACACATAGGCTACATGTTACCGCCCCATCACCACTGTCACACATAGGCTACATGTTACCACCTCATCACCGCTGTCACACACAGGCTACACGTTACCGCCTCATCACCACTGTCACACACAGGCTACATGTTGCCACTTCATCACCACCCTCACACACAGGCTACATGTTACCACTTCATCACCACTATCACACATAGGCTACATGTTACCGCCTCATCACCACTGTCACACATAGGTTACCACCTCATCACCACCCTCACACACAGGCTACATGTTACCGCCTCATCATCACCCTCACACATAGGCTACATGTTACCACATCATCACCACTGTCACACATAGGCTACATGTTACCGCCTCATCACCACTGTCACACATAGGCTACATGTTACCCGCCTCATCACCACTGTTACACATAGGCTACATGTTACCGCCCCATCACCACGGTCACACATAGGCTACATGTTACCGCCTCATCGCCGCTGTCACACAAAGGCTACATGTTACCACCTCATCACCACCCTCACACACAGGCTACATGTTACCACCTCATCATCATTGTCACACATAGGCTACATGTTACCGCCCCATCACCACCCTCACACACAGGCTACACGTTACTGCCTCATCACCAATGTCACACATAGGCTACATGTTACCGCCCCATCAGCACTGTCACACATAGGCTACATGTTACCACCTAATCACCACCCTCACACACAGGCTACATGTTACCGTCTTATCACCAATGTCACACATAGGCTACATGTTACCGCCTCATCGCCATTGTCACACATAGGCTACATGTTACCGCCTCATCACCACTGTCACACATAGGCTACATGTTACTGCCTCATCACCACTGTCACACATAGGCTACATGTTACCACCTCATCACCACTGTCACACACAGGCTACATGTTACCACCTCATCACCACTGTCACACATAGGCTACATGTTACTGCCTCATCACCACTGTCACACATAGGCTACATGTTACTGCCTCATCACCACTGTCACACATAGGCTACACGTTACTGCCTCATCACCACTGTCACACATAGGCTACATGTTACCGTCTCATCACCACTGTCACACATAGGCTACATGTTACCGCCTCATCACCACTGTCACACATAGGCTACATGTTACTGCCTCATCACCACTGTCACACATAGGCTACATGTTACGGCCTCATCACCATCCTCACATAGGCTACATGTTACCCTCCCAGTAGGCTTTGTGTCATGTAGACTATATCTTACCACCTGATTACTACTGTTAACCACTGTCTCATTTAGGACCTCATCATACCGGTGCCTTTATCTCTCCTTCCTACCATCTGTAAATTTAACTTGTCACATGGATAACTCCCAGTCCACCTCCAGGTCCTGAGATTTATATATTGTACAATGACCAACATATATCTTCTGGTGCATTCTGCTATGCAAATGCTCCCAAACTGAAGGACTAGAAGACATGCAGTCTACAGTTAAACTACCTGACAAAAGACAACTGCCTTGGGCAGTCCTGCCACACTGAAGGTTAGTGTTAATGTTGAATAAATTTATGGATGAGCTTCTAAGATATTTGGAATGTGAACATGGAAGCTCAACCAAAACTCAATAATCAATAGAGAATCAATTAATGATTAGGTGCAATCAGTGGTCTGTCAAGCCCATGTTAGCCATCATACTACACAGAAAAACAATGTGAAAGTGTTAGTTCTACATTCCAAAGTAAAGTTTTTATACACTGTTATTCCAATCACACATATGGCTACAAAGAACCACACCAACCTGGCTCATTCTGGACTTTAGATTAAAATACTGCTACTTCCTGTAGGCCTTTCAAAAATCCCTGATCTCAAAGAAAAACTCTGACACAAATGACTTACAGTGTGCTGCAGTGCTCTCAAAGAGATCAGAAATGATAATCAACTAAGTTCAAGGGCAGTGGCTCAATTAAGACTGTTAGGGTTAGCATGCAGTAAGCCATATATGACAATTTCTAAAACTGAATTCACCAAAAGTATGGGTTCTATATGAATTTGCCGGCCACAGTCATTTTGCTACCAGTAAGCAGAAACTGACCTGTACCACCTGCTGCTGTATTTGCTGCTGTTGTTGTTGTAACTGCTGCTGGTGCTGCTGAAGTTGTTGTTGTATTTGCTGGAGATCCACTGCTGAGAGCTGAAAGTTACCAGGTATCTGTGTGGCCATAGGAATCTGTGAGGAAGAGAATAAAAACAATCTCAATGATTCACATGATTAACTGTAGAGGTAAGCCATCAGGTACAAGTGTCATAAAGAACAGCCTAGTGGAGATACATGGAGATAACAAACTGACATTCATCATGAGAGGAGATACATGGAGATAACAACCTGACATTCATCATGAGTGGAGACACATGGAGATAACAACCTGACATTCATCATGAGTGGAGATACATGGAGATAACAACCTGACATGTATCATGAGTGGAGATACATGGAGATAACAACCTGACATTAACAATGATTGGAAATACATGGAGATAACAACCTGAGATTAATCATGAGTGGAGATACATGGAGATAACAACCTGACATTCATCATGAGTGGAGATACATGGAGATAACAAACTGACATTCATCATGAGTGGGGATACATGGAGATAACAAACTGACATTCATCATGAGTGGAGACACATGGAGATAACAACCTGACATTCATCATGAGTGGAGACACATGGAGATAACAACCTGACATTCACAATGATTGGAAATAGATGGAGATAACAACCTGACATTCATCATGAGTGGAGATACATGGAGATAACAACCTGACATTAATCATGAGTGGAGATACATGGAGATAACAACCTGACATTCATCATGAGTGGAGATACATGGAGATAACAACCTGACATTAATCATGAGTGGATATACAAGTACATGTACTGAGTGTTGCCAGTGCTAAACAAGAAAGGCACCAGGTCTAATGTTCACAAATGACTTACAGTGTGCTGCAGTTTTCTCTCGTCACACCATTCCAAACCATGCATGTATATGCCTCAGCCTAGGACTTGTGTTCCTTTTACTGACTGACTGAGTTGCATTTTGACACAATGGTACAATGGCAGACATCACAGCTTGTCAGCTGACAAAAAGTGAATGCAGGAGTTTGGTATGAGGAAAAACACTTTTGTGGTTCAAAGTTATTCTAATCCATCAGTCAGCAAATAAAGGAATGTATACAAATAATTTGGTCCTGGCAGGAAATTTGACACATAAACACATGGCAGATGTAGGTATAAATACTACCACCTGCTGGCCAAACTGGGACTGTATGATGAATCCTCCTTGTGAGTAAGGCATCTGCTGGGAGAGGGCCTGCGCGATTTGCTGGACAGTCACCTGGGTCTGCTGGGAGACATCTTGCGCCTGTATCTGGATGGGCTGCGCCTGTACCATCTGGGTGACGCCCCCGGGCAGCTGTGTGCGCGCCAGCTGCGTCTGCAGTGTTGTCTGAGCCAGTGTCATAATGGGTTGAAGGGTCGCCGCTGCTGACACAGTCCGGGCTGCAACTGTACCTGCGCTACTGCTCGTTGCCTTAAAGTAAAGGTAAAATACTACATGCAGTCTGGTAATATCACACAGGTAACGTCAATGTGGGCACCATCCATAACTAACAGAAGATGTGTGATGAAACATTTCACAAAGACACTTTCAACACAGATTCAACATCCTAATCTTAAATGAAACCTGGTGAATATACAAGCTTTGATGGGATAGAGTGACTGGCGAAGTTCAGAGATGAGCACATAGCAGAGGCAGTGATATCACATGAACAAGATCAGTTGATGAGCTTACCAGATTAAGAGGCTTCAGTTGGTCATCCTGTCCATTGGTGGAGTTCCCCTCCTCACCACGTTCCACAACATCCCCATTCATTCCGGGAGCTACAAAACACAAAAGCAGCACATCTGTGTATATTGTTGTACATGGATGACAAAACTTATTTGTACCTTATGAGGACATGACCTGCATCACTGATGTCCTCTCAAGAGAGCAGCAATTGTATGAGAGCAGTAATTGTATCTTCTATATGTGTGCGCATCAATATGCACAGCTCTAAAAAGCAGCCTAATTGTTAGATCAAGATTTGCTATTTTAAGTTGGGAGACTGCACAGTATCCTTTATGGCTCATCATTCAGCACAAGGAAGACATACTTTCACATGTTGGTGTACCATATGGCTCAGAGATCAGCACAAGGAAGACATACTTTCACATGCTGGTGCACCATATGGCTCAGAGATCAGCACAGGGAAGACATACCTTCACATGCCAGTGTACCATATGGCTCAGAGATCAGCACAGGGAAGACATACCTTCACATGCCAGTGTACCATATGGCTCAGAGATCAGCACAGGGAAGACATACCTTCATATGCCAGTGTACCATATGGCTCAGAGATCAGCACAGGGAAGACATACCGTCACATGCTGGTGTACCACATGGCTCAGAGATCAGCACAGGGAAGACATACCTTCACATGCCAGTGTACCATATGGCTCAGAGATCAGCACAGGGAAGACATACCTTCATATGCCAGTGTACCATATGGCTCAGAGATCAGCACAGGGAAAACATACCTTCACATGCCAGTGTACCATATGGCTCAGAGATCAGCACAGGGAAGACATACCTTCACATGCCAGTGTACCATATGGCTCAGAGATCAGCACAGGGAAAACATACCTTCACATGCTGGTGTACCATATGGCTCAGAGATCAGCACAGGGAAGACATACCGTCACATGCTGGTGTAACATATGGCTCAGAGATCAGCACAGGGAAGACATACCTTCACATGCCAGTGTACCATATGGCTCAGAGATGAACACAGTGAAGACGAAACTTCACATGCTGGTGCACCATATGGCTCAGAGATCAGCACAGAGAAGACATACCTTCACATGCTGGTGCACCATATGGCTCAGAGATCAGCACAGAGAAGACATACCGTCACATGCCAGTATACCATATGGCTCAGAGATCAGCACAGGGAAGACATACCTTCACATGCCAGTGTACCATATGGCTCAGAGATCAGCACAGGGAAGACATACCGTCACATGCTGGTGTGCCATATGGCTTACAGATCAGCACAGGGAAGACGTACCTTCACATGGCAGTGTACCATATGGCTCAGAGATGAACACAGTGAAGACGAAACTTCACATGCTGGTGTGCCATATGGGTTACAGATCAGCACAGGGAAGACATACCTTCACATGCTGGTGTACCACATGGCTCAGAGATCAGCACAGGGAAGACATACCTTCACATGCTGGTGTACCATATGGCTCAGAGATCAGCACAGGGAAGACATACCGTCACATGCTGGTGTACCATATGGCTCAGAGATCAGCACAGGGAAGACATACCTTCACATGCTGGTGTACCATATGGCTCAGAGATCAGCACAGGGAAGACATACCGTCACATGCCAGTGTACCATATGGCTCAGAGATCAGCACAGGGAAGACATACCTTCACATGCCAGTGTACCATATGGCTCAGAGATCAGCACAGGGAAGACATACCGTCACATGCTGGTGCACCATATGGCTCAGAGATCAGCACAGGGAAGACATACCGTCACATGCCAGTGTACCATATGGCTCAGAGATCAGCACAGGGAAGACATACCTTCACATGCCAGTGTACCATATGGCTCACAGATCAGCACAGGGAAGACATACCTTCACATGCCAGTGTACCATATGGCTCAGAGATGAACACAAGGAAGACAAAACTTCACATGCTGGTGTACCATATGGCTCAGAGATCAGCACAGGGAAGACATACCTTCACATGCCAGTGTGCCATATGGCTCAGAGATGAACACAAGGAAGACAAAACTTCACATGCTGGTGTACCATATGGCTCACAGATCAGCACAGGGAAGACATACCGTCACATGCCAGTGTACCATATGGCTCAGAGATGAACACAAGGAAGACGAAACTTCACATTCTGGTGCTCCCTATGGCTGAGAGATCAGCACAGGGAAGATTAAGCTTCACATGCTGGTGTACCATATGGTTCAGATAAGATTTAGCTTCAGAAAATTGAATATCTTCCAATATTGTGACATTTCAACCCATATTTACAGAACAACAGCCAAATCTGATCCAAATATTATGTAATTCCTACCAAATTAACATTAACTGAACGGCTGACTTAACACATGTATATTACGTGATACTACACATGACATTATGTGACACATAATATGGCAAACAATATTAATGTATCAGGTGTTCTAACATATTACATTCACATAATCTTTGATAATGTGCAAATTTATCAGTTCATCACAAATCACTTTTACTCAAATAAAATGTGCATAAAAACAACTTGTTCATGTACATTTAAAGTGAGGTATACCAAATGCCTACCATTCAACTGTCTGTGTTATTGCATGTACATGTAAAGTGAGGGATACCAACTGACTACTATTCAACTGTGTCATTGCATGTACATATGAAGTGAGGTATACCATACGCCTACCATACAACTGTCTGTGTTATTGCATGTACATATGAAGTGAAGTATACCAAATGCCTACCATTCAACTGTCTGTCTTATTGCATGTACATATGAAGTGAGGTATACCAAATGCCAACCATTCAACTGTCTGTGTTATTGCATGTACATATGAAGTGAGCTATACTATACGCCTACTGTTCAACTGTGTTATTGCATGTACATATGAAGTGAGGTATATCAAATGCCTACTATTCAACTGTCTGTGTTATTGCAAGTACATGTAAGTGAGGTATACCATACCCCTTCTATTCAACTGTCTGTGTTATTGCATGTACATATGAAGTGAGGTATACCAAACGCCTAACATTCAACTGTCTGTGTTATTGCATGTACATATGAAGTGAGGTATACCAAATGCCTACTATTCAACTGTCTGTGTTATTGCATGTACATATGAAGTGAGGTATACCAAACGCCTACTATTCAACTGTGTTATTGCATGTACATGTAAAGTGAGGTATACCATATGCCTACTATTCAACTGTCTGTGTTATTGCATGTACATATGAAGTGAGGTATACCAAACGCCTGCCATTCAACTGTCTGTGTTATTGTATGCACATGTAAAGTGAGGTATACCAAACGCCTACCATTCAACCGCCTGTGTTATTGCATGTACATATAAAGTGAGGTATACCAAAGGCCTACTATTCAACTGTCTGTGTTATTGCAAGTACATGTAAAGTGAGGTATACCAAAAGTCTACTCCTTAACTGTCTGTGTTATTGCATGTACATGTAAAGTGAGGTATACAAAAAGACAACTATTCAACTGTCTGTGTTATTGCATGTACATGTAAAGTGAGGTATACCATATGCCTACTATTCAGCTGTCTGTCTTATTGCATGTATATATATAAGGTGAGGTATACCAAACGCCTACTATTCAACTGTCTGTGTTATTGCATGTAGAGGTATACCATACGCATACTATTCAACTGTCTGTGTTATTGCATGTACATGTAAAGTGAGGTATACCAAATGCCTACTATTCAACTGTCTGTCTTATTGCATGTACATGTAAAGTGAGGTATACCAAACGCCTACCATTCAACTGTCTGTGTTATTGCATGTACATGTAAAGTTTGGTATACCAAAGGCCTACTATTCAACTGTCTGTGTTATTGCATGTATATGTAAAGTGAGGTATACCAAAGGCCTACTATTCATTCAACTGTCTGTGTTATTGCAAGTACATGTAAAGTGAGGTATACCATACCCCTACTATTCAACTGTCTGTGTTATTGCAAGTACATGTAAAGTGAGGTATACCATACGCCTACCATTCAACTGTCTGTGTTATTGCATGTACATATGAAGTGATTTATACCAAATGCCTACTATTCAACTGTCTGTGTTATTGCATGTACATGTAAAGTGAGGTATACCAAACCCCTACTATTCAACTGTCTGTGTTATTGCAAGTACATGTAAAGTGAGGTATACCATACGTCTACTATTCAGCTGTCTGTGTTATTGCATGTACATTTCAAGTGAGGTATACCAAACGCCTACTATTCAACTGTCTGTGTTATTGCATGTACATGTAAAGTGAGGTATACCAAAGGCCTACTATTCAACTGTCTGTGTTATTGCAAGTACATGTAAAGTGAGGTATACCATACCCCTACTTTTCAACTGTCTGTGTTATTGCATGTACATGTACAACAGTGTACTAACTACATGTACATGTACAAAATAGACTGTGCTTCACATTAGTGTACATGTACCCATATTATGACTGCAATATGATCATTACAAATGTCATCTAACCAACTGCATGAATAATGCCTGAATTTTATCCCCATACCCATGCTGTCCACCATACTCCTGGTACATGGCCTGACATTACATGGAATGTTTACCCCATAATACATGTGTATAGAATGAGTGAATTATTGCCATATTGTACATCTACACTGTCAAGGCAGTTTTCTGACCGCCTTTCCAGTTCCACAGCACCAAAAAAGGGCTTTAGCCCGTCCACATCAATTTAAGCTGATCTTGCTAAACTTAGGACTGACAAAGAATAAGTGTCTGATCCACAAACTGATGAAAAATTTACATTAATATGAAAGTGTGTGTAATGAGATTATACTTTGCATCTTTCTACTGTCAGTGGTACTGTTATACATGGCCAAACAAATACTTCATCTGGACCTGCTTTCACAAGGCACCCACTGTCATCAGCCACATTACAAATGCAGGTCTGCTTCAAAGTACAGACTTTCTTCATACACAATACCTTTTTGCACACAAAATACAGACTTTCATCACACACAAGATATGGACTTATTTTACACAAAATATATAGGATTTCACATACACAAAATACAGAATGGCTTCACATACAAAACAGACTTTCACACACATTATAAACTTTGTTCACACACAATACAGATTTTCTTCAAATGCAAGTACACAGTTTCTTTACACACACAAAATGTGGATTTTCTTTTCACACAACAATTATGGACGTCCTCTACACACAAAATATACACTGTGAAGTCTTTGAGGAAGGACACTCGCTTTCTGACTTTTCTACAGCATAGTTAGCAACTGCCTTGTGTATGATAGTTTAGAGTACATGTGTACTCACTATTTTTTGCGTTAAGAACAATTTAAAGAAATCCACGTATCACCCCACTGATTGTCTCTTTCATCCCTTTACCTTTCCTCTTTGGCCTGGTTTCCTTGCGCTTATTCCTATGGTGATAAGGACTTCCCATCCTGGCCAATTGTCTGTGATTGTACCAGTACATGCTCGTAGCAGGCGAGCTCCGTTAACACATGTGTAGTAAACCACTTACTCATTGAAATCACAAACTAAAACTTTCTTCATCTTCAAATTCTCATCCACAAAACACTGATGTACCTCTTCCAACATGCAAACTTGCCAAATCACACGAAGAAAGAGCCACATTTTCTTGACAAGTGTTTCTGACAGTTTCTATGCTGAATTAGAAATCAGACAGAAGATATCCAAAAAATCATTTCAAAATCTTCCACGGTTGGTAAATTTTTCTCTGGGACAAATGTATCTCAAAAGTGCCCACATGTAGGCTGGCAAAGCTGCGGGCCTGATTTCATAACTGGACACAACATTATCCCAGCTCTGTCAAAGTAATTGGCCATCACTAGCAGGCTGTGGGAATGCATATTTATGACATTCAAATGTGGTCCACCTAACCAAGGGGCTCCTACGGGGTGCACCAGTTCGCCTGGTCAGATGTCTACAAGCAACGAAAAGATGACACAAACACCAGCGTCTTTGGGTTTACTGTTCCCCGATTCCCTACTGCGAGGCTCAAAGACAGCCACAATAAATCCTTTTCACTCAAATGAGGAAGGGCAGAGAGAGACATTTCAGAGGTTATTTGGAGGGTCTGGCCAGTTCAGGACAACCTACTCTGTATTCTGGTGACCGTTCAACCCTCCCTAAGTTAATCAATTAATGCAAATCTCCAGACAAGCACGACAGGCAAGTTGTAGATCTCCAAATAAAATGATTTTCTGCTCAAAAATTACCTAAGCCTTAGTAAATGAGAAGGGAAGAATTTAAAATCATTTTTTTTTTCTTACTACTGTCAACTGTGGCCAAAGAGCGACAAAAAGCATGAGAGCCAGTGTATTTACACATAATTGATTGCAAGTATTCATTTCGTTGGAGTTGTGATAAGGCTAATGAATAATAAGGCTGTGGCTGAGTACTAGTGATTATTGGGATCAGATTAGTTTATCACACCTTTGGGAATTAATGAGATAATCTCTGCCAGGCTAAGACAAAATGCCAATAGGAAGGATTGAACCCTTAACACAAAAAACTTGGCTTCAGAGAACTTAAAGCACTACAAACATATTTCTATCTGCATGTACAAGCAAAAAACTGCATAACTTTTAAGATCTGTATGTACATGAATACACGGTCGACTAGAGATAAAGCACAGGAATCCAAGTGGATTATTTCATCACTTCTTTCGAAACCAGGTTGGCTAATTCTCAAAAATATACTTGTCAAACAAAGTCAAACACTGGAAAGTATCAATCTGATTTTCTGCAATAAATTTAGCAATCTACATATTTGAGTCAGATCAAAGATAAAATGCAAAATCTTTCACCTTTCCAAGCTTTCCACACAGTGTAAGGCTGCAGCAACAGGACTTAGGTTGTGTTACACAAATCTTGTTATTGTACTCAGTATTTGTGTAATACAATGTAACACTTGACATAAAACCTGTACATCCAATATCTTTTTCTTTCCAGAATGTTGCCATGATGTACATGTAATAGTCCCCTCCATTCACATTGCATAACATACAACCTGTAACCCATGCCTGGGTATGGGCACTCATTAAAAAAGATAACAGCATAAAAAAAGCAATTGTCCGTTCATTATGGGTAGAAAATGAATTAGGGTAAGTAAAAAAAGACTTCATCAAAAGCTAATACAAACGCATGGAATGGAGGATGCAGTCTGTGTTATCACTCACAGAAAAGCATTTGATGTGGTAAGGGACAGATATCCAAGTTACAATGCAACATTGCAGAAGGTGGGCGGTTAGTTTTTAGGGGATTCTGGTAGCAAGTCTACTCATCACTATTCAACACAGCTGGAAGGGGAATTTCGTTTAAATTGATCCCTGTTTACATATGCAGGCAGACCCCTCCAACCTTGAATTTGCCTGCCCGTGCTCATGCATAAGAATTGACTGATCTGTGCCTCAACAGAAACGCCATGTCGCCTCATAAATAGGCTAACCTGGCAGCAGAGATGCTAATCAGCCTTCATAAATATGTATGGCACCAGCAGATTGAAATCCTGACCCAGTACACACTGAAAATGTTCTTATTGAATCATTTTCATAAAGTAATCAATGCAGATCTGGCCGAGTGAACAAGGAAAATGAAAGGTTTCAAACCAGCCCAGAAAAGCTTACCAATGTGCAAGTGTAACAATCTAAGCTGTCCAAACTCTGGCAGCTAACTACAACAGCCAAAACCAGTCTGCTGGAATGTCTTTGTTCTGAGAACAAACACCGCCAGATAAAAACCAAACAGCATGACCAACAGGGTATCAGATTACCCCAGCAGAACTCCACCACACAACATACTAATTCAACATAAACTGACAACACATGATCTACCTCTTTATACAATTGCTGTGGTACAATAAACACACAACGATACTGTTGTGTTGTGTAAATAGTGAAGTGCAGCCATATCTCTAAACCAGACATTGTCAGGGCAGATAGGCCAGAGCTAAAGCTTTAAATACTGGAACCAAACAAAACTCTGTAAAACAACTTCAAGCACACAAGTCACCTCATCAAAGCAAGAACCCGTTACTAGTTTTTCATACTGACAGGTGGATTTTAAGTATTTGAATTGATTTCTACATTAGAAACACATAAATTCAATACTACTGTATTACTGTCATTGCTTTTTTATTTTCTTCTGTGGAGTACATACAGTCACACAGGAGAGGCCACTGCAGCCACCATATATGGCATTTACGCGCAGTAAGAAGTACAACATGCAGAAACACCTGCAGCATCTTTTACTGATGCAGCATCTTTTACTGAGGCAGCATTGTAATAATGGTATACATGTACATGTATTAGGAGCCCAGGAACACTGGACATGTTCAAACTTGGCCTAGCCTTCACACCTTCTGTTCAGGAGGCAGCATATAAACTTGGTTATAATCAGTAAGTGAAACAGTCACATAAGTCAGGCTTGTCGTCCTGACCAGTGTCTACACTGATGCAGCAATAATTCGATGACAACTTCATCCATTAAATCACAGCCTTTTTCTGAAAGATGCACTGATGTCTGGAATGAATGAAAAACCAAGGACGCTCCATGATACCACATGTACATGTAGTGGGACGTCAGATGTTGCTCACATTGAACATCAAGTTCTTGCCCAGTTATCTGAAATATTTCATACGCAGTGTTATCTTCCTGGTGGTACATGTACAACAAACTCATGGTAAAAATTATTGTGTTCACTTACATTTTTTCCACGACAAAATCATGTTCTTCACATCATGTAAAAAAAACTGTCTAAAACATTAAATTCTTCACCTCATCTACAACCAGTGGCAGAAATTTTAACTACCTTGGCTAAACCCTTTGTAAAAAGTATTTTGAACATCATCTCGAAAACCCATGGAGAGCAAAACAGATTAGGTTGTTAGCCTTGTCATGTTTATGTACATGTAAAACCCCAAAAATAAAGCTGCTCACTTTCTCTTAGGCCAATGCAAAATTTTTTGTCCCTACATCATGCGGGATTCTCTATTGCCATTTCCTGGACAGACCAGTTAAAATGTTGACATACACTTACAGAGCTGCAGACCACGCCCACAAGGAGTATATATAATATATACCCTGCACAGCTGAATTACTGTGCTGAATGACATCATCTTTCATGATATATTTGGATTTAAACCCAGGGTTTAAATTCCCATATACCCTTCTCAACGTGTGAACAACTTATATTGTTGATGTTGTTACAAATGGATGCCTAAATGGTGTTATTCACACTGCCTATATCACAAGGTGAAAATATGTTGCTCTCCTCACCAAAGTCAATGGCACATAATTTGCCAACTGGCTAAAGATTACTTAACAGATTTGCAAACAAGAAAAATTAGCATTGATAACATCCAGAGATAATGGTGTTCATTTTTACATCTCAGTATTTTGCAAATCATATATTTGCTTATGTAGCCATTCATTCTGTAACGTTGGTTAGCCTTTAATTTGATGCCATTACAATGAGACGTCAATAAAATAGTGTCTCTGTCCTGTTACTATGGGTTTGTGACACAAAATATGGAAGGAATTGTTACTGATATGTACACATGTATACATAGCCTGAAAGCTAGAAGACTACTGGTTTCAAAACTACCTTCCCCAAGGGTGGCTTTAAGTGATAATACTGCAGTGTATCTTCAGAAACCACGGGCCATTAGAACCTGATCCCCCACCCATATTAGTGTGAATATGTACATGGTAACCGCTCAGCTGTCACTCTTCTGTCAGTAATAACATTACTATGCACTAATGTATTCTATATAAATGGGAAGGTGTACAGTACATCCATGTAACATAATCTGCATGTCAACCTATGTAGGACATGCTTTCACAAAAAAGGTGGTCTGGTCTACATGTGTGTCAGATAAGAAATTATCAACAAAGTACACTGTATATACATGTAGCTGGACAGAAAACCTGTTAGGCGCCATACAAATACATGCATACACGAGTGAAAATCAGCGAATGTTTATTTGTTCAAACCCCTAAAATTTCATGCACTCATATATATGCATGTATTCGCAAATCTCATAATTCAGTAAAACGCCTCAAATCCTTCTCTAATTTTTTGGAGTCATCATTTCGAGTGTGGCACTGCCCCACCACAACCACACTTTTACATATAGGCATGTTTAAATGATGCATCATTAAGTCTCAAAAAGAAAATTTAATACAATACTAACAAGAAAAGGAGAATTTAGAGGAAACATTTTGTGACAGACTTTTTGTACATACTGTAATATAGCAGAATCCCATCCAGTCATAGAGCTCATTTGCTGAGAATTTTCAGACAATGTTGTAATGCTTTAAGCGGTTATATATGTGTGTCAAATTAAAATTGGAAAATTACTGTGTGCTAGGCAGCGCTTTCAACCCTGTCATCCCTGTGTTAAAACTGACAGTGGACCAGCTTGAAGATAAGCAGTTTGATGCACAAAGACACTAACTCACAGCTTTATTAACTATGAGGACAAAAGGTACAAATGGGAGATGTTTCAGTTTGGTAGTAGTGTAAAGATAAATCCCTAGAAAGACTTACATCACCAGCTAAAAATTTATGAAATAAAATGCAAGGAGTCCCAAGTCACTCACCTTCTGATAGAAAATTGCTTTTTCTCTGGGATCTCTTAATATACGATGTAAAAAGGAAATATACATGTACACGCCAGTTCAAACCAAGGCTTGTGTTTTTTGATTTAAATTTTTTGCAAAACTTTTCTCCTCGTCTTTCCCAAAACATTGAACACTTACCTCCTTTTCTCGTCTTATATAGCATGCAATTCAACAGACATGCGCATGGATTTCCTGACTATGCAGTTGGGTTGGTTTTTATGCGTGATTTTTTGATTCAAAAACAAAAGTGAAGCTAATGCATTATTATCTGTGACACTTGCAAATGCACCCTGCTAAACAGATCACTAACACATGTATGCTTCTAACTGATGTCTTTGACAACTCTAATCTCACACAAAGCGGTTACCAATTTTGTTCTTTTATACGCCTTCAAACACATGCAAATGTACACGAAGCTTTAGTAAAGAAAAGAAAAAATTTATTAAAGAGACAAAATTCTGCTGCTATTTCAAATGTCATTTACAAAAAGTTTGAGTGGACATTCGAATGTTCAGTTTTATCCAGGGTTTCCCATTGATCATCCACTCACTCAAGTTGCTATACATGCACATGTATTTATAAACATGGCTGAAGATTCACTTTTTTGACAGGGTTACCTCCCCTTCGGCTTGTAGGGTTAAACAACAGGAGGTGCTGAGTGAACTTGAAATGTGAGACACGGCACTGTGTTACAATTTTACAGCCTACTATGTAACTTTAATTCTGCCATACACATCATTAGGAATTACGAGTACTTTATCATATATTTGATTATTAAAAGAAAGAAAGATCGCATATGGTTTACTAGACTTAAAATTCACTTTCAATCTGTCACATTGTTCACACTAGCCAACTAGGTATTATGAGAATCCCTGTGCTGCCTCACTTACAAGTTATCTTGTCGGGCGGACAGTTTAGACTAGTGACGGATTTCACCTTCTAATCATTCTCCTAACTGACATTTTTTGGAAAATATAGGCCTATGGATTTACTGAGGTTTGGAGTCAAATGCAACTCATTTTTAAATGGATTTAGCTGAACCATCTCAAAAATTTAGAATTTCTTTTAGCAATATGTACAACAATGACAATCATCTCCTAGTGATATTTTCAATCACATGGCCATACTGGAGACCTCTGACAACATACAGTGGCACACACTAAGTCCAGTCCACATCACCATCAATAAGATCTCGGACAGCATACAGTGGCACGGACTAAGTCCAGTCAATATGACCATCAATATGATCTCTGACAACATACAGTGGCATTAACTAAGTCTAGTCCACATGACCATAAACAAGATCTCTGACAAGATACAGTGGCACAGACTAAGTCCAGTCAATATGACCATAAACAAGATCCCTGACAACATACAGTGGCATTAACTAAATCTAGTCCACATGACCATAAACAAGATCTCTGACAAGATACAGTGGCACGGACTAAGTCCAGTCAATATGACCATCAATATGATCTCTGACAACATACAGTGGCATTAACTAAGTCTAGTCCACATGACCATAAACAAGATCTCTGACAAGATACAGTGGCACAGACTAAGTCCAGTCAATATGACCATAAACAAGATCCCTGACAACATACAGTGGCATTAACTAAATCTAGTCCACATGACCATAAACAAGATCTCTGACAAGATACAGTGGCACGGACTAAGTCCAGTCAATATGACCATAAACAATATCCCTGACAACATACAGTGGAATTAACTAAGTCTAGTCCCCATGACCATAAACAAGATCTCTGACAACATACAGTGGCATGGGCTAAGTCCAGCCAATATGACCATCAATAAGATCTCTGACAACATACAGTGACACAGACTAAGTCTAGTTCACATGACCATAAACAAGATCTCTGACAACATACAGTGGCATGGACTAAGTCCAGTCAACATGACCATCAATAAGACCTTTGACACCATACAGTGGCACACATTAAGTAGAGTCCACATCACCATAACCAAGATCTGTGACAACATACAGTGCATCAACTAAGTCTAGTTCACATGACCATAAACAAGATCTCTGACAACATACAGTGGCATGAACTAAGCCCAGTCCACATAACTATGCTGGAGACCCCTGACAACATACAGTAGTACAGGCTAAGTCCATTCCACATGACAATACTGGAGACCTCTGAAAACATACAGTAGTACAGGCTAAGTCCAGTCAACATGACCATCAGTAACACCTCTGACGACATACAGTTTCACAGACTAAGGCCAGTCCACATGACCACACTGGAGACCTCTAAAAACACACAGTAGTACAGGCTAAGTCCAGTCCACATGACAATACTGGAGATCTCCGACAACATAAAGTAGCACAGGCTAAGTCCAGTCCACATGACAATACTGGAGACCTCTGACAACATACAGTGGCACAGAGAAGGCCAGTCCACATGACAATACTGGAGATCTATGAAAACATACAGTACAGGCTAAGTCCATTCCACATGACTATACTGGAGACCTCTGACAATATACAGTGGCAACAGCTAAGTCCAGTCAACATGACCATCAGTAACACCTCTGACGACATACAGTGGTACAGACTAAGGCCAGTCCACATGACTATACTGGAGACCTCTGACGACATACAATAGCACAGCCTAAGTCCAGTCCACGTGACCATACTGGAGACTTCTGACAACATACAGTGGCACGGACTAAGTCCAGTCCACATGACAATACTGGGGACCTCTGACAACATACAGTAGCACAGACTAAGTTCAGTCCACATGACTATAAACAAGACCTCTGATAACATACAGTGGCACAGACTAAGTTCAGTCCACATGACTATAAACAAGACCTCTGATAACATACAGTGGCACGGACTAAGTCTACTCCACATGACAATAATGGAGACTTCTGACAACATACAGTGGCACGGACTAAGTCCAGTCCACATGACAATACTGGGGACCTCTGACAACATACAGTATACTATGTTCAGTCCACATGAAGTAAGTAATGCACATTTTCCTTCCCTGACTATACGATTATGTCCCTGACCAAAACTCACATCACCTTAAATCAAAATGATGGATTGTCGTTGCTTTCGCACTGATATGTCTGTACAGGAAAACAAAGTTTGTCAGGACAGTCAATCGCAGATTTATCCCCATTTCTTGCAGTTATATCACTTGCACAGAATAAATGTGGATCAATCAAGTCTGAACACTTGCATCTGTGCTTTTTATTTATTTATTTGATTGGTATTTTATGCTGTACTCAAGAATATTTCACTAAAATTTGCCATCTACGGGTTGCTGCAAGACCTTCCCACATACAGCCGGAGAGGAATGCATCTGTTCTAAATTGTAAACCTGTCCAAGGACCTCGGTATTGAATGAGTACCAGTACCAAGGTAGATGAATACAATTTTTTGGCAAATAAAACCCAAAAGCCTTTTTCAGACTATGAAACCAAGAATTTATTTCACTGGGTCTAAGTATGCTTTCTTTGGGAAGGGAGTTGAGAGGGAGGGAGGGGAGGTGGAAGGGGAGTGTGTGTGTTGGGGTGGGGGGGAGGCCTACATTTGTTTCCTGTAATGTTATTATTATGCCTAACCACAATTACTTCTGAATTAACAATGAATCTACCAACTTAGTTACTTGACCCATGGAATGCAGTTGGTTAGACTTAGTGAAGAAGCAAGCAATTTATCTTGTGAATTGGAATTTATGCATTTTGCTGAAACAGACTTGAACCCAACATAGAGCAAAGCAAACCATATCAAATAACAAATACAGACATATATGTACACTTTTAGCATGACTTAAGCAGCCTAATAATCCCATCAGTGAAAGATACAGCAACATGACAACTAACTGCATGGTACAGGTATAATATAAAATGTATCATGCATCCGGTAAACCATAAATATCTACAACCATATACGTCCTGTACTGTCATTATTTCCAAAAGGAACTTGACACTTCCTTTTCCATTTATTGCCAAATGACTCTGTGTTTTCCCTTATTCTTAATTATATTTCAACTGACTTGGTGTACTTCTTATTCAGTAGACTTTCTGTGCATGTATATGTTAAATGGCACTTGTAGAATTAACACTGATAAGTGAGTGTTATAAAATAAAATCATGAAGAAACATTTTGTTTAGCAGTTTTTCAGCCCCAAATTCACTAATTTCCCATTAAAATATAAAATGTGAAGACAACACTATGTTCAATCAACACTAAGGCTTGGTATGTTTGTTGGTCAGAAGGTTGTAAATATATCTACACGCCAACACACTACATGTATTAATATGCATCAGTTTTCACTCAGCCACTGCATAAACATGATCTTGCTGAGGTTTAGTTCAAATCAAAAGAAATATTCGCTTCCCTTGCTATCGAAGATATTGTGGTATATAATTACATTTATGTTGATAACGTATTAAGTGCTGTCAGAAAGATAATCATGTGGGAATGTGGCTTGTAGTTGACAACGGACTGTAATGGGTGCGCTGGCCTTGCTGTATGTAAGTATCATGTTTAGCGCGTTTTTCAGTTTCTCGATGTGGAATTTGACTAGTGCCGTCTTCAGTGCACCACACAGTCACATCCGATGGGTATGGGGGACATTTCGACAGAAACCCTAATTGACAAGTTTCTTTCTTTCACTAAAGTCATTAGTGCTCTCCGATAAACAACAATACACACATATATTATGCTAAAAGTAAAATATGAATATGTAAAAATCTCTATTATTACCTTGCTTTTCATTCGGAGACCGCGATGAAGTCTCCGCCATTTTGAATAATAAAATCTCTCAATTATTCTCCGGCAAACCACGGAAACTAATCAAGCCGAGTATATGCAAACAAAGAACCGATATTCCGCTTTCTTCTTCTCCAAACTAATGGACGTGAGCCATCAAAGCAAGCAGATTTGACCGCCGCCCTTTCAAATACGTCCTGGAATTCCACAATAAGCACATGCTTCGCAGTTTGCACTGGGTTTTGACAACGAAAAGAGATGGTGTAGGAAATATAAAAATTTTATTGGAAAAAACTTATTAAGTGTGAGATACTCCAAATTTTAAAAAACAATGACAATAAAAAATTTCCTGGTAATTGAAAAACGATAGGATAATCATACAGATTTTTTACCTTTCAAATATGATAACCCGGAACTCCTGACGGGGAGGAAGAAGGCAAGATGGCGTCTACTTCGAGGCTAGAGGGAACGAAAGAGTCGTACCCAATAAATGAGTCCAGAGACGTCCTTGGCCTCCACGAAATGTTCCAGATTGTTGGTGACCAAATGACTACAAAGGATGTTCGATCACTCAAGTTTTTGTACAAAAGAATAATGCCTTGGAACATTTTTATGAATGTAAATGATGGATATACATGTTTACTTGCCCTTGAAAAACTGGGGAGAGTGGACGAAACGAACTTTAAATATCTCTTGCAATTCCTCAGAATAATCACTCGTCACGATCTCTCCCAATATGTGACTCTGAGAAGGCGAAGAACAGGTATTTCATCGTTGTTGAACAACCATGTTGTGTGTTGTATTTTTGTATTTGTTGAACTTGGGACTAACTATTTATTTTCCAAAATGACACAGACGTCGGTCATGTCTTTAATCCAAACTGTCTGTTTCGTAGTCATGTCGCTGTAATCATAGTTATGGTGTACTTGGTACCCTGTTTGAGCACAGGAAATAGCCCATAAACTGTACATCGCACCTCAGTGTATAATCTCTACATGTATCTACATATAGTGCAATAAATGGCATGATTTAATGTTTTAGTGATTTATAATCCTTAATGTAAAACTCCTTCCCGCCTGTATCAAGACGTTCCAAAGCTGTGAACTCATTTGTGCTTTCCTTTGTTATGTCATAATCGTGGGTGTACATGTGCTAAAACATATTTGAAGTACACAGGTGTTACAACCTCACAGAAGAGGACTATGCGTTCCGCTGTCATTTGCACCTTCTGTTCAGCTTGTCCTCGAGTCTACCATTGTAACTCTGTCAAGTGATGTAAGCACAACAGGTAAAATGCAATACAAGATGTTATGTGTCATAGTCCCCGAAGAAGGATATTGTTTTTGCAGTTTTATAAAAAATTCGACACTCTCATCTACAACTGTCACTGGTAGTTTTACAGTTATTTGAATACTTACTTCTAAGGAAAATCCTGACGCCAACAGTTTTGCTTTATCTACTTTTTTTTTTTTTTTTTGCTTTTGTGTGCTCTTTCCTTTATCCTTGAGAACTCCATTGCAGAATAGTTATTTTTTTTCTTTTTTCACACTGATACGTTGTCTCCTGACCTGTTGCGCAGCAGAGGATGCAGGGTACCAGACTGCAAAGAACTCTTCTGCAATGGGAAAAGAGAATCTAAGTGGCAGAAAAAGGAAATAATGTGAGAATGTTGGAGGGATTTTTGTTCACAATAAACACTCAATTATAACTACCGGTGATGTTTATGGACGAAGATATTGCTTTATTTGAAGGAATTTTGCAAAATTATCTTTCTTTAGGTCAATGATGCATCGCCTCTTGCTTTGCATTGTTACTTTTGTGACTGCACCATTTGAATCAGAGTTACATACTTGCAACTAACATTGTTTCCACTAATATTGTGAATACTAGCAATTCAGGTGTAACCCAGTACTATGCGGAGTGCTATTTACATTTACCATAAGCATATTAATGGCCTCGTTAATTTAATAGAGTTAAAAGGTTTGACACCATTGTCTAGGTCCAAAATATCTTCAAAATAATTTTCCCAGCAGTAAGTAAAAAATAAACCAACTTGCCACCTGAGGCAGGAATAAATGCACTTTAGCAGAACTCCAACATTATTCGAATCAATTGTTTCTGTTTTTCTAGTGGTTCCAGATCCAGTAGATGAATATTTACAGCACACATCAAGGTTAGCACAGATGATTTCCCAGAGAGGTTCAGCCAGGTCTAATCAACCTGTGACAAAACCAGCACGGTCTGCGGAAAGCAGTTTGTCGGAACTAGCAGGGGCAGATCATCCAGCCAAACGAGCTCGTTCAATGCACTTCAATTCCACACGAGTGACCAGAAGTCAAGTGCGTGAGGTGGAAGAGAGTAGTGATGGTTCATGTCAGACACCAATGATGACAAGTTTTCCTGGGAAAACTGATGATTCTGAAGAGATAAAAAGAAAGGTTACCTGTGGTGAGTTTGCTGTAATTGCTTCATAGAGGCTAATTGGGAAATTCTTGAGAACTAAAACAAAAAAAAATAAAACACAAAACCACCAGCCTATAAGAAAAATGGGGGTTGTCAGTAAGGATTTTTTTTGTGTTTATGGATGATGAAAAAGACAGAATTTAAAAAATTAACATTGATAGAAAAATGTAAAAAAAAAAAACAATTCAGGGGATGAGTTGGGTTATGCGAAATGAACATACTTTTACTTTTTTAATTATTGTTATTACGACCCTGATAGCACAGTTGGTAGAGTGTCGGCGTCGAGAGCGGTAGATCCAGGATCAATCCTCTGTCGAGTCACACCTAAGACCTTACAAGAGTTGTAACTTCCTCGCTTGGTGTTCAGTATAATGGCTCGGGCAAGATGGTTTCGACACCTTTGGTAAGGTGTCATAGAGAACCAGCACTAGATAACAGAGCGGTGGAAATCCGTCCTGCAACAAGGAGGCACATCACATGCACACTAAGGATTCCTTCGTCGTCATATGACTGAAAATTTTTTAAGTACGACCTTAAACCCCATGCACTCACTCTTATTATTATATTGATAGCGCTTGAAATGTTGCAGAGGCTAATGCTGAATTGGAAATAAATTCCTGATGGAGGAACTCAATCATTTAGTCATTCATATCTTTAGAGACGTGAATAATGGAAAATGTTTTTAACTGATAACATTTTCACATATATATCATTTGGTTTGTATGAAGTCAGGAGTTTATTTATTTTGTTTGCTGGGGTAAAAGCTTAATTCATTTGCCATCTCGAGATATGGATTGAAAAGTTTGCTGTGACGTAATGTCGTAAAGTCTGTGTCTGAGTTCAATACTCGTCCCTGTTTTTAACGTGGGTAAACTGTTTTACTTTTAATCTTGGTGGTAGTATGGAAAATGAAGTGTGTATGTACCCTGCTGTGTTTGTATTTTACTGCATTTACTCTGCTGATTTATTGTCAATTTCTGATTTCAGATATTCGTCTGAGAGTACGGGCAGAATACTGTGATCATGAGAATGCTTTGGAAGGGAACATCTTCTCTAATAAACCAGATCTTCTTGAAAGACAGTTTGAAAAATTCATGCAGGCCAACACAATACTGAAGTCCCGTGACCTTGGCTCCATTATCTGTGACATTAAGTTTTCTGAGTTGACATATTTAGATGCCTTCTGGCGGGACTACATCAATGGATCATTGTTAGAGGCTCTCAAAGGCGTTTTTATTACAGGTAAGTGTCTTGTTCATTAGCCAGAATGACAGGAGCATAGGGGACCCAATGGCTAGGTCATACAAGACGTGACTTCATTACCATTCCTGTATGGAGACTTACAAGATTACCCTGCATCTGTAAGCACTCTTCCAAAAACCACTAGCATGTGATGGTGAGATCACAAGTTGCCGGAGGTGCTAGGGCTCTTAATCAGGACACTCATCAGGTGCACAGGGGTTTTCCAGATGCCAGTCCGCTTTTCTCCACTCTGACACTTAACAAAGCTGGTAGTGAAAGTTTCCTGAATACAGTATAAATCATATGTACATGTGTAACACATCCTTTGGGGTCAGCTCAGAAATCTGAGAAGACCCTGTGGAAGGATTCCACAGGATCATTCTTGGCAGACAGAAGTGTTAACAGGAAGTACTGAATTGTAAGCATAGTGATTTAAATGATGGAAAATGTAAAAATGAAAGTAGAATTTTGGTTTTAGGTCTGGTGGTTTACTCCAGGCACACCAGTTTATTTATTCAGTTCAGGGTTTATTTTGTGAAAGAAATATTCAAAATTTTACATAAACTAAATTTGGACACCTACAATGTTCTAGGAAGCATTGTCTTTGCGGTAGGAGTTATCTCCCTTGTACCGAAATCTTTATGACTGGCTGCGTTGATTAAACATAAGAAGGTATGTTTTGAAGGAGAAGGGGCATATGAAATCAAACACGATATGAAACAAGCTTCTTTGCCAATCATCCTGAATAAATTTGACCTACTTCTGTGTCTTCAGATTGTACTGATTTTTACATAGTGCTTGTTCAAAGACACAACATTGGAATGTGTGCGAGACAGGACTTAAGGACATTGACATCCAGCCATTGATACATAATGTAGTAATGCATTTTATCTTTCTAAATATGTAGCCTCTCTATTTCACAATCCACATATTCGATCAGGTAATTCATTATTTGTGTGTCTCATTACAGGTAGCTGATTTTCACAGTAAATTTTATCTGACACACCCTTGTCCATACGGCCATGTACACTAGTCAGATTTGTCACCATCATGAACTGTTTTTATGGACTTTTTTTGTTGTTTTTTGTTTTTATTGTTTTCTGTTAAATATTCCACAGAACATATGATGCACCATCAGTTTCTAGTATACCTGCAAGGTGTTTGATAACGTTTAATAATTCCACTGTTTCAAATGTGTGTTTTTCTTGACCTCTCAACCTTTATCATATTGGATGGCTTGGTTATGGACGATTATGATAGTGGGATCCTGTTATTTATGGACAGGACACTCTGTGCTAGAAGTATGGGCTCGTCTTGGCTGTAATTCTGGCAGTTAGGAGCCTCTGGAAATCAGTTGGGGAAATTATCCATGTCTTGCCCTTATTTGTCTAAAATATCAGTTTTTTTCTGGCCTACTTCGTTATGAAATCTTATTGTCAAAATTAGGCATTTTGAGGCATTATACATCTGTATTGTAGAACGTTCAGTGTAAATATCAGCCAGTTCATACCAGAGGACCTGTAGTTGAGTTCACAAGGAACTACCCACACAGTATTACGCACCATTCTAATGAATATAGTATTTCACATGAAGTTAGGCCTGTAGAAATGCACTTTCTGATGTACATAAAACCTTAAAATGATATTTTTGATGCCAACACTTTAGTTTTTTCTGATAAGTAGTTGATTAAACTTTGCCTAAAACTTTTGAGTGGCACTGTAAGGTGGCTGAATAAATCAGAATCAAGGAAAATGTGACAACTGAAAGAAGCTGAACTTCAGGTAAAACACTGTAAATAAGTAAAACATTTTAGGGTGTATGTGTGGTGCTGTACTTACTACTCAGGGTGACCCCCATGAAGACCCTGTGGACTGTATTTTTGAATTGACTTTATCTCTTTGTGGCTTGTGTTTTAGCCTGTGTACTTGTTTATGTTTCAGAATCCCTGAAGCAAGCGGTTGGACATGAAGCCATTAAGCTGTTAGTGAATGTTGATGAGGATGACTATGAAGCAGGCAGAGTGAAACTCTTAAGGAATTTGACTGAGTGATTTGAACAGGAAAAATTTGTGTACATCCAGATTTCCACAGCTTTATCCCAGTTTGATTTGTATTACAGGTCTGGTCACCAAAGTTGTGGAGTTTCAATGGATCAAGGCATGGCATTTCGCAGTTTACGATAGCTAAAAAATAATGGGCCAATTTTCAGGAAACCAGAAATTCAACTTAAGACATTGCCATGTACAGAAAATGTTCACGTGATAGGGTACCTTGTCCTTCACTTCCTTATATTAAAACAAAGAGTTTGCCATCATTGTCAATTAAGCACCTTGGGTAACAGGAGATAGTAAGGCTTGGCCTCCAATGCAGGATATGTGTGTGTGTAAAGGCATCACTGGAGGTCAGTTCCAAGCTTTTCATTGGTCTCAGCAGGAATTAGAAATTGTTTTCTACCAGTTGCATATGAGAGGTATTTTCTTTTCTACTTACCAAAGTTTCTCCACTTGTACAAATTTTTCTTGTGGGGCTAAGATTAATGTTTCTTTCCAACAAATACCAAACTGCATAAAAATGGTGAGCTCTTAAGACCAGTTTGAAGTGCTGTATTTAGGCCAAAACGCACAATTTCCACAATATTCCCAAGGTAACTTTTCTTTTCACCAATCACTTGAAGAAAATGATCCGATTAGGACAAGTGAACATCGTATTGTTTCATTCCCTAGACAGGGATGTGGAGAACGGTAATTTCACTGTTATGAAATTGTCCCCTGCTTGAGTTCACAGTTTCGTAAAGCATTATTCTCATGTTCAGTTGCACAGTAGCATTTACGTCTCAGTCTGGTTTGCGGAGATACCAACCTATCATTGGACTTGCTTCTAGAGAGACTTCCTGGTGTAGTTGACATGGTTTTGTAGTGTTTATTTAAGAAGTGATCTTCCGTAGCAGACTCTTGTTCCCTGCATGAAAGTTGATGATGGATTATGAAAGCTATGCAAGATGTTCTACGTGAGAGCTGAATGAAAGGGTAACTCAGAACAGCTGGGTATAGCAGTAATTGATCACACTTACATATGCATTGGGAGTAAAAAGTGTGTGAGAAAAGAAATGTTGGAAGTTTGTTCATCATTTTGATGCCTGTCATTAATTCCAGATGCTTTGCGCTACAGTGTAGATCAGTTATAACAGTGGTTTATGCTTTGAACGGTTATACTTTGTTTTTGTGCCTTGAATGTGACCTTTTGGATTTGTACCTGGTCTGATGTAGGTTTACATGCTCTTCCAAATGTTCCAAACAAAATTCTTAATTATGCGTAATCATTCCAGTCTGTGATCGCTGAGATGATGTCCATGAGACACTCTGATCGCCAGCATACATCCTGGTAATGGACGATGGCTTAACATTAATCTCAGTCTTCAGGGGTTGCTTTTACAAACTTCCTCTTAGAGATGGCTGGCCCTCTATAAGACACAAATACATATTTATATACATGTACATGAAAATAGGCAGTGGCATTTTAACATGTGTACAACTACAATCAGTCATTTCAAGATAAATATTTGAGAACAAAATGGGAATAAGACAAATTCATCGTTTGGTATTTTCAGTAACGGTGACCCCATCCAGAAGCAGTCTTTCTGAGGAATCCTCCTAAATGCAAGGTATAATGTTGCGAGTCCACGAGAACAAGGCTGGGTGTGAGTCCGTGGTGTTTGTGATATAGGGTTGATTCTGCTGGACATGGGTTGACTAGAGCAGGTTTCAAGCAATTGTTACTCCTATGTACCAGGGGGTTTATATTGTGTTGAGCAGAATAGTGTCCTGTGTACCAGAGTTTAGGTCCTGTGTAACAGAGTTTAGGTCCTGTGTAACAGAGTTTATAGCATGGTTAATATCCTGTGTAAAAACAGTTCTGCAGTCATTTTTAAGAATGTTGAAAAGAAGTCCAAACCTATACCATATAAATGACAAGTTAACCTGCTAAAGTGTACTTCCCGTGGTATATATATAAATGCAAACAAGACTAATCAGGTTTGTACAGTATGTTAATTAGCAGTATTTATTTATTGAGGAAAGCTAGTGATTTTGGTGCATATAGGTTCCTTGGTTGCCAGGATTGGAATAAAGAAGTCTGTGTGAAGGTAGTGGAACATTTCTTTGATGTTTAGCAGCATCTTAACAGTTTGTGTTCATCAAACATTATGTATGTTACTTCTACAAGAAGGAGTTAATAAGACGCTCAATAGATGACCTCACTCGATGCTACCACCAAGTTTCTTTACTGTCATGCCATTAATATGAAAGTCATGCTTGGATCTTGGTTCATTTGAAACTTGACTACCATTTAATACAATACTGATGTCACGCTGAAAATATCAGGTTCTGGAGCTCAAAGGGCTCCTTTCCAGTCTAGAAAATTTTTTTTTTAATCAGCAAAGAAGAGAACATAGTCTGAAGCTGTGTAATGGTGACACAAGTTTATGTCAAATCCCCAATAGTGTTCTGTCTGTCTTGGATCCAGTGTTTCATATAGAAGTTAGGCTGCTAGCCCGGAAAGTAAGTATTTGCCATTGTCTTAACATGGTCAGGTAATGCCCAGGTTGTCGGCGCAAGTGCTTGTCCAATTGTATCACGGAAGTACTGTGTGAACAACAAAACTCTCTCTGACCCCAAAATAACCCCCTCTCTAATAAAGACCCTTTTGTTGTTAGGTATTACTCCTGCTTTCTGCCTGATATGTTGCATATTTATGCCACTGTAAATATATGTTTCCAATGTTGTATGTATTTATGACCAACAATTAAAGACAATGTTGGATTGGGTATGTCTTCTTGTTCTGATCACTCTCTGCAGACAGAGGCTGGATGTGGGCATCATTATGAGCATTCTGAAGTAAGCTGAAATGCTTCAGTAGAGAAGCCACTTAGCCACTCACAAAGATGTAGAAGTTCAAATCCAGCTTGTGGGAATGTTCTGTTAATTGTTTCGGTAGCCTTATCAGTAAGATTAGAGCGTGCACCTCAAAGTCAGGATCAAACCCGGGTCGGGCATCAGCAAAGACTTCAAAAGTGGTACTAGTTGCTGCATTGCTTGGCATTCTGCTCTGAGAGGTCGGGGCAAGGAAACAGGACTGGTTGGCCCGGTGTCAGTATAATGTGACTGGGTGTCATGTCTGGCATTTTCAAAGTGTTTCGCCCTGCGCAAAGATTTATTTATTTGATTATGCTGGCGACCAGCATTATGGTGAGAAGAATCACCATCCACAGGTTGCTGTCAGACCTTCCCATTTGAACTTACAGCAACCCCATTGGTGAGGGGCTCCTGGGTCATTGTGCCGCGCTGGCATGCTAAACCCCTCAGCCCCTGCTATAAGAAGACACAGTATATTCACACTCCTAATGACTCTTCGTCATCATATGACTGAAAATTTATTAAGTACAATGTTAAACCCCAATGCCCGAGATTAGCGGGCATTTCCACCACCCCCTCATTCTTCAATACATCCATTTATTGTAAGAAAAAACAAACCTTTTTTGTTTTGTAAACCCTGGGTGTTTATTGTCGCTTACACCACAAATTTAGATGGTGATCAATATTTCCCACATGGCTTGGAAACATGACCATTAATGTATTACCAACTCGGATACCTATTCTGTGGTACAGAGTACTGAACATTGTGACAGTTGTGTAATACAAAATACACCATGGACAACATCCTTAACAGGTAATAGGGGTTATCTCCCCTTGAGGCTTGTGTAGAACACCGTGGACAACATCCTCAACAGGTAATAGGGGTTATCTACCCTTGAGGCTTGTGTGGAACACACCATGGACAACATCCTTAACAGGTAATAGCGGTTATCTCCCCTTGAGGTTTGTGTAGAACACCATAGACATCCTCAACAGGTAATAGGGGTTATCTCCCCTTGAGGCTTGTGTAGAACACACCGTGGACAACATCCTCAACAGGTAATAGGGGTTATCTCCCCTTGAGGTTTGTGTAGAACATACCATGGACAACATCCTCAACAGGTAATATCAAATCCCCTATTTTTCAAACCAATGCAAAATCCTGAAGTAGTTCTGTAGTGGAGTAACTCATTTGTGCAACTCAGTTATGAGAGTTTCTTAGAGATTTAGCAAAAACCTGCTACGAGACATGCCAAACCAAAAGGGTTCGTGGCAATCAGCTGCTCACGAAAAAAATAATTTTGTGATCCAAAATAGTACGCGTATTTGAGCTGGCCACCATCATGATCAGAGAGCAAAATCCTAGCAGATGTGCATGTAGGCGAATGAAAGCTGGCTAAGATCCCGGTGATTATCTCCCTCCAGTTGCAGTAGAGTATAGACTCCGAAAATGTCATTTTTTATGAATTCATGTGGTTGGCATTGATAGTCTTTGGTTACACCAGCCTTAGAACATGTCAGTTCTTTTAAACGGACATTTGGTTGAGCAAGGTTTATGATAATACAGTTGTAGGAATGAATAGTTCATATATTTTGTACCTTAGCTTAGATCCAAGACATTTGTGGCAGCTTCTCTCCATTACTTTTGCAACTGCTTTGCTAGCACAAGAGCTGCCCCACTCTGCAACTGGTAGCTCACCAAATATAATGTGACCATCTGACACAGTTAATAGGTTCTAGATCTACGAGAAGTATATTTCTAATTATTTCTTGTAAGTTCTAATGTTTCACGAAGAAGTCACCTAAACATAATGATTTTTCTTTCGACATAATTTGCCTGCCTGTAATAAATGTCTGCTACATAGAAATGTTGCATAACCTCCTGATACTTCTACTTACAAACTCCCACACTTGCAAGCTCAACACCCACGCTTGCAAGCCCCGTTACTCAACATCCACGCTTGCAAGCCCCCTACTCAACATCCACACTTGCAAGCCCCCTGCTCAACACCCACACTTGCAAGCCCCCCTGCTCAACACTCACACTTGCAAGCCCCCTGCTCGTCACCCGCACTTGCAAGCCCGCCGCTCAACACCCACACTTGCAAGCCCCCTGCTCAACACCCACACTTGCCAGCCCCCCTGCTCAACACCCACACTTGCAAGCCCCCTGCTCAACACCCATGCTTGCAAGCACCTTGCTCAACACCCACACTTGCAAGCACCTTGCTCAACACCCACACTTGCAAGCCCCCTGCTCAACACCCACACTTGCAAGCCCCCTGCTCAACACCCACACTTGCAAGCCCCCTGCTCAACACCCACCTTGCAAGCCCCCTGCTCAACACCCACACTTGCAAGCCCCCTGCTCACACATGCATACTTATAATGTCTTGGACAGCAGAACTCCTTAGTAATGACAAACACCCAAACCTCTGTATGACATGCACACATAAACACATAACTGCCATCAACATGACATGCATATGTAAATCACATGAAGGTACATGTACATTGACCTATGTGTACATAATGCACGTTTGTTTATGTTATATGATACATACAGGATACTGCACCAGAAGAAAAGTGGCCCAGTGGGCCCTATGCTAGATGTAACCACTCACAAGGCACTGGATGTGGCATCCACCCATAGCACGATGGCCACAGGTGTGGCAATAGAGCACATCGATTGGTGTCCATCAATTCTAGGGCACACAGCATCAGTCAATTCTGTATCTGCGTAATACATAGGTTACTTCCTTTCTTAATATTTCCTGCAGGCCATACTCTTTAATACAGAAATGAAGGACAGCCTGCCGCCAAGGGACAATCCTCAAAAAGGAAAGTAACTATTACAAAGCAAATATGTAATCAGGCACACGTCAGCCCCACCACAGCAATGTGACACACCATCCATCAATGCCTGATCATGTTTGTTTACCTAACAGTAGTTATTTGATCGATGTTTTATGCCTTGTAGGCCTACTCAAGAATACACTTATATAATGGCAGTCAACATTACGGTGGAAAGAAACCGAGCTTGGCCCTGAAGATGCCCACCACCATCTGCAGGTTGCTGTCAGATTTTCCCATGTTATGACCAGAAAGAAATCTAGCTTGAGCTGGATTTGAACTCACAGCGACTGCACTGCTGAGAGGTTTTTGTCATTATGCTGCACTAATGCATGAACCACTTGGCCGCAAAGGCCCCCTAATATCACATGTTTATCACATTAAACTGGAATGTAGCAAATGTATTTCACCTCTCAATCTGTAAAGGTATCCCTCACAAAGTGAACATTAAAACTGAAATACAGTCAACAAGAAATGAAATTATGCATTGTGCATGTCCAAATTTACCATCTGTCCAAAAATATATGCATAATGAAATCACATGAGCCTTTGATACAACCTCATTATAAATATTCACATACAAATCTATAATTAAAAATATCAGAAAACGTAAGTATAGAAATTACTAAAATGTTGAACCTGACAGAGAAGGGCATATGACAGCTGTGTTACTTTCAGCGATTTACTTGAGTCTGGGTTGTGAACCCAATACTTCCTGTGTCCTTTTGTCTTTTGTCATTTTCACAAAACTGCCACATACACCTGCCTTTCAAAACCACTTCAGGCTTATGTCACAAGTTCAGCCTTCATGTGTAATTTGATGCAGAGACCATAAGAAGTCATTACAAGAAAATCGACCACTTGCACACTGTGATCTGCGGTATGCACTCATGTCAGTCCAACAACGTTGATTTCACAGGATTTCTAGCTTCGATCAAACATGAATTATCAAGTCACAGTTACTTTTGTTGGCAAGCATAAGTTACACTACATGTAAATGTAATGCAAAATAATTCTGACTTAGTGCCGTTTCAAAACACATAAACATCTTGCAGTATTAAGATGAAAAGTTATGCCTGTGAAAAAATGTAAAAACTTAAAAAAGGCTAAGTATATGAAAGTGAGGCTAACAGTCTGAGCCATCCAAGTAGAGTTGATTTAACACTAAATCTGCTCAACTGGCCATTATTAACTAATAATCTTCATTATCTAAATTCTAAACATTAATATATAAAATAATTTGAGTCAATGCAATACTGTTGACAGACAGGTGAGTGAACACAGCATTGCCAGGTTTATCTGCTTTCAGAGTACCTGTTACATCTTATTATCTAGGAGGGCTTTCTGGATATGGCCCCAGGTTTTCACCTTTAACCCAATCAAACCATTGATAACAAAAGGGGGTGCAGGGAGGCCATTTTCTTTACTATAGACAGCACACTGTTTGAAGGGACATGGGCTCTCCCGCCAGGCATATCGCAGACCCACAACGTAAGCCTGGCCGCAGCTTTTGTAAGACAGCGTAACGCTGCGAACATCACTCTTGATGATTGGTACAGCTTTCCAGCGAGGATCAGCGTCTGAGGAGCAATATGATTGGTTGTTGGTTGAGCAGCAGACCTGAGGAGACAACAACAGGAGCGAAGATAAACTGACGCTCAGAGATCAGAGCTACCAACAGAAATCAGCTTCTCCTCTCCATATGAAAGTAAACTTTCAAGAACAATGACAAAGACACTATCACTGTGTTGTTTGTATTGGACTACAGATAAAACAGTTTAACAATAGTTCTATATGTACAAAATCAAAATCCTCATCCAAACTGTGGCCAGTGTGTGACGATTCATGTCATCAACCATTACACATCTCAACCTGTGGCCAGTGTGTCATGATTCGTGTCATCAACCATCACACACCTCAACCTGTGGCCAGTGTGTCATGGTTCGTGTCATCAACAATCACACACTTCAACCTGTGGCCAGCGTGCCATGATTCATGTCATCAACCATTACACATCTCAACCTGTGGCCAGTGTGTCATGATTCGTGTCATCAACCATCACACACCCCAACCTGTGGCCAACGTGTCATGATTCATTTATAATTAATTACGCACCTCAACCTGTGGCCAGCGTGCCATGATTCGTGTCATCAACCATTACACACCCCAAGCTGTGGCCAGCGTGTCATGATTCATGTCATCAACCATCACACACCTCAACCTGTGGCCAGTGTGCCATGATTCGTGTCATCAACCGTCACACACCTCAAGCTGTGACCAGCGTGTCATGATTCATATCATCAACCGTCACACACCTCAACCTGTGGCCAGTGTGTCCTGATTAGTGTCATCAACCATCACACACCTCAACCTGTGGCCAGTGTGTCATGATTGGTGTCATCAACCATCACACACCCCAAGCTGTGGTCAGCATGTCATTATTAGTGTCATCAAACATTACACACCTCAAGTTGTGGCCAGTGTGTCATGATTCGTGTCATCAACCGTCACACACCCCAAGCTGTGGCCAGCGTGTCATGATTCATGTCATCAACCATCACACACCTCAAGCTGTGGCCAGCGTGTCATGATTAGTGTCATCAACCATCACACACCCCAAGCTGTGGCCAGCGTGTCATGATTAGTGTCATCAACCATCACACACCTCAAGCTGTGGCCAGCGTGTCATGATTCATGTCATCAACCATCACACACCTCAAGCTGTGGCCAGCATGTCATGATTAGTGTCATCAACCATCACACTTCTCAAGCTGTGGCCAGCATGTCATGATTCGTGTCATCAACCGTCACAAACATCAAGCTGTGGCCAGCATGTCATTATTCGTGTCATCCACCATCACACACCTCAAGCTGTGGCCAGCTGTCATGATTCATGTCATCAACCATCACACACCTCAAGCTGTGGCCAGCATGTCATGATTAGTGTCATCAACCATCACACACCCCAAGCTGTGGCCAGCGTGTCATGATTAGTGTCATCAACCATCACACACCTCAAGCTGTGGCCAGCGTGTCATGATTCATGTCATCAACCATCACACACCTCAAGCTGTGGCCAGCATGTCATGATTAGTGTCATCAACCATCACACTTCTCAAGCTGTGGCCAGCATGTCATGATTCGTGTCATCAACCGTCACAAACATCAAGCTGTGGCCAGCATGTCATTATTCGTGTCATCAACCATCACACACCTCAACCTGTGGCCAGCGCGTCATGATTAGTGTCATCAACCATTACACACCTCAAGCTGTGGCCAGCGTGTCATGATTCGTGTCATCAACCGTCACACACCTCAACCTGTGGCCAGTGTGTCATGATTAGTGTCATCAAACATTACACACCTCAACCTGTGGCCAGCGTGTCATGATTCGTGTCATCAACCATCACACACCTCAAGCTGTGGCCAGTGTGTCATGATTGGTGTCATAAACCGTTACACACCTCAACCTGTGGCCAGTGTGTCATGATTTGTGTCATCAACCATTACACACCTCAACCTGTGGCCAGTGTGTCATGATTAGTGTCATCAACCATTACACACCTCAACCTGTGGCCAGCGTGTCATCAACCATCACACACCTCAACCTGTGGCCAGCGTGTCATGATTCGTGTCATCAACCATTACACACCTCAACCTGTGGCCAACGTGTCATGATTCGTGTCATCAACCATCACACACCTCAACCTGTGGCCAGCGTGTCATGATTCGTGTCATCAACCATTACACACCTCAACCTATGGCCAGCGTGTCATAATTAGTGTCATTCACCATCACACACCTCAACCTGTGGCCAACGTGTCATGATTCGTGTCATCAACCGTCACACACATCAACCTGTGGCCAGCGTGTCATGATTCGTGTCATCAACCGTCACACACCTCAACCTGTGGCCAACATGTCATGATTCGTGTCATCAACCATTACACACCTCAACCTGTGGCCAACGTGTCATGATTCATGTCATCCACCGTCACACACCTCAACCTGTGGCCAACGTGTCATGATTCGTGTCATCAACCGTCACACACATCAAGCTGTGGCCAGCGTGTCATGATTCGTGTCATCAACCGTCACACACCTCAAGCTGTGGCCAGTGTGTCATGATTCATGTCATCCACCGTCACACACCTCAACCTGTGGCCAACGTGTCATGATTCGTGTCATCCACCATCACACACCTCAACCTGTGGCCAGTGTGTCATGATTAGTGTCATCCACCATCACACACCTCAAGCTGTGGCCAGTGTGTCATGATTCATGTCATCCACCATCACACACCTCAAGCTGTGGCCAACGTGTCATGATTAGTGTCATCCACCATCACACACCTCAAGCTGTGGCCAGTGTGTCAGGATTAGTGTCATCAAACATTACACACCCCAAGCTGTGGCCAGCGTGTCATGATTAGTGTCATCAAACATTACACACCTTAAGCTGTGGCCAGCGTGTCATGATTCGTGTCATCAACCATCACACACCTCAAGCTGTGGCCAGCGTGTCATGATTCATGTCATCAACCATCACACACCTCAAGCTGTGGCCAACGTGTCATGATTAGTGTCATCCACCATCACACACCTCAAGCTGTGGCCAGCGTGTCATGATTCATGTCATCAACCATCACACTCCTCAACCTGTGGCCAGCGTGTCATGATCAGTGTCATCCACCATCACACACCTCAAGCTGTGGCCAGTGTGTCATGATTAGTGTCATCAAACATTACACACTTCTCAACCTGTGGCCAACGTGTCATGATTCGTGTCATCAACCATTACACACCTCAACCTATGGCCAGCGTGTCATGATTAGTGTCATCCACCATCACACACCTCAACCTGTGGCCAACGTGTCATGATTCGTGTCATCAACCGTCACACACCTCAACCTGTGGCCAGCGTGTCATGATTCGTGTCATCAACCATTACACACCTCAACCTATGGCCAGTGTGTCATGATTAGTGTCATCCACCATCACACACCTCAACCTGTGGCCAACGTATTATGATTCGTGTCATCAACCGTCACACACATCAAGCTGTGGCCAACGTGTCATGATTCATGTCATCCACCGTCACACACCTCAAGCTGTGGCCAGTGTGTCATGATTCATGTCATCAACCATCACACACCTCAACCTGTGGCCAGCGTGTCATGATTAGTGTCATCAACCATTACACACCTCAAGCTGTGGCCAGCGTGTCATGATTGGTGTCATAAACCGTTACACACCTCAACCTATGGCCAGCGTGTCATGATTCGTGTCATCAACCATCACACACCTCAAGCTGTGGCCAGTGTGTCATGATTGGTGTCATAAACCATTACACACCTCAACCTATTGCCAGCGTGTCATGATTCATGTCATCCACCGTCACACACCTCAACCTGTGGCCAACGTGTCATGATTCGTGTCATCAACCGTCACACACATCAAGCTGTGGCCAGCGTGTCATGATTCGTGTCATCAACCGTCACACACCTCAAGCTGTGGCCAGTGTGTCATGATTCATGTCATCCACCGTCACACACCTCAACCTGTGGCCAACGTGTCATGATTCGTGTCATCCACCATCACACACCTCAACCTGTGGCCAGTGTGTCATGATTAGTGTCATCCACCATCACACACCTCAAGCTGTGGCCAGTGTGTCATGATTCATGTCATCCACCATCACACACCTCAAGCTGTGGCCAACGTGTCATGATTAGTGTCATCCACCATCACACACCTCAAGCTGTGGCCAGTGTGTCAGGATTAGTGTCATCAAACATTACACACCCCAAGCTGTGGCCAGCGTGTCATGATTAGTGTCATCAAACATTACACACCTTAAGCTGTGGCCAGCGTGTACATGATTCGTGTCATCAACCATCACACACCTCAAGCTGTGGCCAGCGTGTCATGATTCATGTCATCAACCATCACACACCTCAAGCTGTGGCCAACGTGTCATGATTAGTGTCATCAACCATTACACACCTCAAGCTGTGGCCAGCGTGTCATGATTGGTGTCATAAACCGTTACACACCTCAACCTATGGCCAGCGTGTCATGATTCGTGTCATCAACCATCACACACCTCAAGCTGTGGCCAGTGTGTCATGATTGGTGTCATAAACCATTACACACCTCAACCTATTGCCAGCGTGTCATGATTCATGTCATCCACCATCACACACCTCAACTGTGGCCAGTGTGTCATGATTAGTGTCATCCACCATCACACACCTCAAGCTGTGGCCAGTGTGTCATGATTCATGTCATCCACCATCACACACCTCAACCTGTGGCCACGTATTATGATTCGTGTCATCAACCGTCACACACATCAAGCTGTGGCCAGCGTGTCATGATTCGTGTCATCAACCATCACACACCTCAAGCTGTGGCCAGTGTGTCATGATTGGTGGTCATAAACCGTTACACACCTCAACCTATGGCCAGCGTGTCATGATTCGTGTCATCAACCATCACACACCTCAAGCTGTGGCCAGTGTGTCATGATTGGTGTCATAAACCGTTACACACCTCAACCTATTGCCAGCGTGTCATGATTCATGTCATCCACCATCACACACCTCAACCTGTGGCCAGTGTTGTCATGATTCATGTCATCCACCATCACACACCTCAACCTGTGGCCAACGTATTATGATTCGTGTCATCAACCGTCACACACATCAGCTGTGGCCAGCGTGTCATGATTCGTGTCATCAACCATCACACACCTCAAGCTGTGGCCAGTGTGTCATGATTGGTGTCATAAACCGTTACACACCTCAACCTATGGCCAGCGTGTCATGATTCGTGTCATCAACCATCACACACATCAAGCTGTGGCCAACGTGTCATGATTAGTGTCATCCACCATCACACACCTCAAGCTGTGGCCAGTGTGTCCATGATTCATGTCATCCACCATCACACACCTCAACCTGTGGCCAGCATGTCATGATTCATGTCATCAACCATTACACACCTCAACCTGTGGCCAGTGTGTCATGATTCGTGTCATCCACCATCACACACCTCAAGTGATGGACAGGACTTCCCCCACCCCAACAGAACAAGGGGGGGAGAAGTAATGTTCATCTTCTCTACCTGTATCAGTCACCAATATTTACACAGATATGTGATCCATGAGATGACATGTGTATAGGCTGATCTACTGGTCAAGTTGCTGTTAGTGTTCACAGCTTTGACTTGGTTTCGCTTCAGCTCTACATGTAGCAAGTGACTACTCAGAGGCCTACTCTACTAACCTCAAATCCCTGCGTGTTCCTCACAACAATAGCAGACGTTCCGTTATCATAGTCAAAGCCCAGGGTAGAGACGCCCACATCGATATAGAAGGCCGTTATCAGTGGCCCTTGGAATTTGATATCTGGTATGTTGTAGGCACAGGACAGGCCTGATAAAGCCAACCTCTGGGTGACATCCTGCTTATCACGAGGGTGCACACTGAAAAAGTACAGACACATTGTGTATTTACTCAATATCACACAGACAAGCCTGATAAAGCTAGCCTCTGGGTGACATCCTGCTTACCATGAGGGCGCACATTAAAGAGTACACACACACAATGTGTATTACTCAATATCACGCAGACAAGCCTGGGTGACATCCTGCTTACCACGAGGGTGCACACTGAAGAGTACACACACACAATGTGTATCACTCAAAATCACACGGGACAAGCCTGGGTGACATCCTGCTTACCATGAGGGTGCACACTGAAGAGTACACACACACAATGTGTATCACTCAATATCACACAGACAGGCATCTTAATAATGAGCTTATTTGTAAGGAGAGCTGAAAACACACAATACCACAATTCACTGGAATGTAATATTACATCAGCTCTGATGATGATGATGGCAAAACAGAATGCTGCAATACTCAGTGATTCCTTTTTCTGAGTTACACTATTTCTGTATTAAGGCCTATTCCAAGGAATGAAACTTTGCATAATTCAGGGGGAAGGCACTTTCATCAATATCTATTTGTAACCGTACTAATTAAGACTTAATACTGTATCACGAAAGGTATGTCGCCTTATGAGAAAAGATCTTTTGGCTACGTTTGTTGCAAGCACAAAATAGATGTACAGTGCTCCAAAGGTGGGAAATTACCTGCCATAAGGAGAGGAGAAATCTGGCAAGTCCCATGGCCACAGACATGAACACATTCTCCAAGAGGGGGTTGGGCACATAGCCCATGTCAGCAGTCTGATGCACGAATGTCAGGGAAGCCCGTTACAATGGAGCTGTCGTTCTATTAGCACACAGCTGAAAACAGAAAACAACTGAAAACAGAAGGAACCAGGAGGAAAACTACTCAAAACGGAAGGAACCAGGAGAAAACTACTCAAAACAGAAGGAACCAGGAGAAAACTACTCAAAACGGAAGGAACCAGGAGAAAACTACTCAAAACGGAAGGAACAAGTGAAACCAGTAGGGAACACGTGAAAACACAGCGCAAACAGAAGGCAACAAGTGAAAACACCATGACACAAGTGAAAATAGAATGACTGAATGACACTAAAAGCTTCTTGAAGATGAACACATCCAGTACTTACAGGTTCAAATGCAAGTGAGTTAGTGAGTGCATGCTTAGGGTTTAACGTTGTACTTACAATTTTTTAGTCACATGACGACGAAGGAGTCCTTAGGGTGCATGTATGTTTAATGTGCCTCCTTGTTGCAGGACAGATTTCCACCACTCCTTTATCTAGCTGCCCTACCAAAGGCATTATACTGATACCGGTTAACTTCCTCTTTTAACGTCTTAGGTGTCACGCAACCCAGAATTAAATGTGCATTCACTTGAAGAATGTTAGAAATGTAGGCATCTCAACAACACAACTGTTTGAAATTAAAACAAAGCCATATACCTGAACAAAACCAAAAGGAAACTTGTTACTGGTTTCTCCCAAACTGCCTTCATTGAATTTCAATCTCCAGTCTGAGATCATAGAGGGGAAGGTACAATTGTAAGTGTTGGGTCTGCCAGCATTTGCTTCACCTGTCAAATATAAACATTTCTGACTGCTCAGGTTAATTAACACAAAACAATAAAACACTATAGCACCACATATCATATCTTCATATGCAACTTTCAAGATTCCCAAATATTTACAGACTTTCCTGGTTCAGTCATAAACATGCATAAACAATAAACACTGCATTTCAATAAATGTATACTACAATGTCCATCACTTATGACTTGCCACCTGTCATTTGGTGTTTTTTCTTTACCAAAAAAAAAAACAAAAAAAACATAATGAAACAAAACCTTCTTTATTAAAAAAAAAGCAAGCACATTTACTTGATTGTTGCTTCATGCCGTACTTTACCAATTTTTTTACTTATAAATACTATAACAGTCAGTTTATTGGGGGGAGGAAACCACAGGCATAATCCACCCACCTGACAAGTTACGGGCAAAGTTTCCCACAAAGTGAACCACAGCTATACACGCCATACTGGTAGAAGACAAGTGGACTTCAACAAAAGTTAGACTGTGCAAATGCCACACAACCATCGTCGATCATTCATTGTCACCAAGGACCCACAAGCAGTGTGAGGAGGGCAATCAAGAGTGGTAATATTGAAGGTACCATACATTTACACCCCTAAACAGCATGGACAGCACAGAATTACTCGTACCCCAAGTCCTCAGTCAACCTGAGCACAGAGTATAGATTTGCATGTTTTGGAATATTAGAGGAATGATACCTGGCATGATATGTTACTTGCTTGTACATGTAACCTCACCTTGGTACCAAATAGCTCCATATATGGTCATGTTGAGGATGGGGTGTATCATAGCATTGTACAGCTGGCTCTTGTCATCCGGGCCTCTGTAATGAAAACAGGATTCTTCAGTTTCCAGTGGTGCACATCTACACCATGCAGTACCCAAAGTACACATCTACATCTACAGCCTCAGTCCCCACAGGTACAGATCTCCAGCCTCCAGTCCCCACAGGTGCACATCTACAGTCTTCAGTCCCCCAGGTAGATATCTACAGCCTCCAGTCCCCCAGGTACACATCTACATCTGCAGCCCCCAGTCCCCACAAGTACTTATCTACAGCCTCCAGTCCCCACAGGTACACATCTAAATCTACAGCCTAGAGGCCACACGGGTACACATCTACAGCCTTCAGTCTCTCATGTACATATCTACATCTGCAGCACCCAGTCCCCCAAAGTACACATCTACAGCCTTTAATCCTGTCATGTACACATCTACAGCCTTCAGTCACCTGAGGTAAACATCTACAGCCTTAAATCCTGCCAGGTACACAAACTACAGCTCCAGTTCCCCACTGTAGACGTCCAGATCTATAGCCTTCAAACCCCTCAGTTACACATGTATTTACAGCCTCCAGTTCCCCCAGGTACACATCTCCAGTCTTCAGTCCTGCCAAGTACACATCTACAGCCTCAAGTTCCCCAGAGGTACACATCTACAGCCTCTAGTCACCCAGTTACACATGCATTTAAAGCCTCCAGTCCGCACAGGTACACATCTACAGTCTTCAGTCCCTCCCAGGTAAACATCTACAGCTTCCAGTCCCCCCACGTACACATCTACAACCTCTAGTCCACACAGCTACAACCTACAATCTCCAGTCCCCACAACTACAACCTACAACTTCCAGTCCCCACAGGTACACATCTGCAGCCTCCAGTCCACACAAGTACAATCTACACCCTCCAGTCCCCCCACGTGTACATCTACAACCTCTAGTCCACACAACTACAACCTACAATCTCCAGTCCCCACAACTACAACCTACAACCTCCAGTCCCCACAGGTACACATCTGCAGCCTCCAGTCCACACAAGTACAATCTACACCCTCCAGTCCCCCCACGTACACATCTACAACCTCTAGTCCACACAACTACAACCTACAGCCTCCAATCCCCACAACTACAACCTACTACCTCCAGTCCCCACAGGTACACACCTGCAGCCTGCAGTCCACACAAGTACAATCTACACCCTCCAGTCCTCACAGGTACACATGTATAGCCTCCAGTCCACAAAAGTACACAACAACAGCCCTTCAGTTACCACAGGTACACATATGCAGCCTTCAGTCCCCACAGGTACATATCTACAGTCTTCGGTCCCCACAAGTACACATCTACAGCCTCCAGTCCCCACAGGTACAATCTACAGCTTCCAGTCCCCACAGGTACAATCTTCAGCCTCCAGTCCACACAAGTACGTATCTATAGCCTCCAGTCCACACAAGTATACATCTACAGCCTCCAGGCCACACAAGTACATATCTACAGCCTCCAGTCCACACAAGTCCAATTTACAGCCTCCAGTCCATACAAGTACACATCTACAGCCTCCAGTCCACACAAGTACAATCTACAACCTCCAGTCCCCACATGTACACATCTGCCGCCTCCAGTAACCACAGGTACATATCTACAGTCTTCGGTCCCCACAGGTACACATCTACAGCCTCCGATCCACACAAGTACACATCTACAGCCTCCAGTCAACACAAGTACACAACCAAAGCCTCCAGTCCACACAAGTACACAACTACAGCCTCCAGTCCACACAGGTACACATCTACAGACTCCAGTCCACACAAGTACACATCTGCAGCCTCCAGTCCACACAAGTACACATCTACAGCTTTTACTCCACACAAGTACACATCTGCAGCCTCCACTCCCCTCAGGTACTGATCCACAGTCTCTTGTCCACACAGTTATATATCTAAAGTCTCTGTTCCCCACAAGTACACAGTTCTTCCAGTTACACATGCTTCTACAGCTTCCAGTAACCACAGGTACACATATGCAGCCTCCAGTAACCACAAGTACACATATGCAGCCTCCAGTAACAACAGGTACATATCTACAGTCTTCGGTCCCCACAGGTACACATCTACAGCATCCGGTCCCCAGGGTACACATCTACAGCCTCCAGTCCACACAAGTACACATCTACAGCCTCCAGTCAACACAAGTACACAACCATAGCCTGCAGTCCACACAAGTACACAATTACAGCCTCCAGTCTACACAAGTACACATCTACAGACTCCAGTCCACACAAGTACACATCTCCAGCCTCCAGTCCACTCAAGTACACATCTACAGCCTCCGCTCCCCTCAGGTACTGATCTACAGCCTCTTGTCTAAAGGCTCTGTTCCCCACAAGTACACAGCCTCCAGTCCCCCAGGTGCAATATACAGCCTCCAGTCCCCACAGGTACAACCTTCAGCTTCCAGTCCCCACAGGTACACATCTACAGCTTCCAGTCCCCACAGGTACACATCTACAGCTTCCTGTCCCCACAGGTACACATCTACTTGCAGCCTTAGTTTACGTTGCTAGATTTTACTCCAAGTCTAACTAACAAATTCTTACAGGCTTCTACACTCCAAAACTCTCATACAATCTGATAACAAAATAAGGTGCTTGTATTGACACTGTATCTGAGGCTCCCAGATGTACCTCACTTTGGTGATGGAATGTTGCCTTGGTCGGTACAGGAGTTGGGTGTCAAGGCCACACTTAGCCAGAGCATCTGGGGATGACCATGCTTCCACAGGGGTTCCACCCCAATCAGTGTCCACCAATCCAATGGGATAACCTAGTTTCTGGTAAAGGTACTTGCCGTATAACCAGCACACAGCAGAGAAGTAGGAAAATGGTGCTTTGTTTCCAATGCTAGCTGAAAACATGATGAGTAAATGGTCAAACGTATGCTCAGCAAATTAGCAAGCCTGAAGGAGTGAAAAACAGAGAGATGAGTGAAGAACTCTTACATCGTAACAAGGCATTCAGAAAACACAGGTACATGTAGTTCCCCCTGACTGAGCAGTTCGTAAAACTGCATAATGTTCAAGCCAGATGATACATTCAAATACTGACCTCAAAACCGAAATAAAGTAAAATCACACCGCGATACATTTATATCATACTCTAATTAGACAGTGATAAGATGCTGCCATTAAATCAATAAGAAAGGCAAAAATTATTACACTGTCACAAATACGACTGTTTATCACAGGTATAAAGATGGCAGAACAGTGACTTTCATATGTTATACAATTGTAAATACATGTGGTTCTGATGGTAAAAGATATCATCAATGTGGGCAGTGGTCTTTGATATCGCTACCCACAATTGGCTATCTGTGTACTATGATTGGCTGGGCAATTGCCCAGATGACACCAGTCACTGCCCATGTGCATGGTTTAGACAGTTTCCTTGCAGTCCAGGAAGGCAAAGTCGATAAAAAAATAGTCACAGAGACCCTGAGAAATTGTAGCCCTGCATGGAGACTTTCTAGAGAAGATGTGTTCTACAGAAAATGAGGTGAAGTTTATTTTACAAGTAAATTTTTACACTGAAAAAACCAGGAATTCCTCTGAGCAGTTCTGTAACTGCATGCAGTCATGTTCAAGTGAGGTGATACGTGCAAATACTGACATCTAAACCAAAACAAAGTAGAATGACATTGTCATTCATCAGTCAGATGTTATACGAGTGACACTGTCATACGCGTTTCAGATGTTATACGAGTGACACTGTCATACGCATGTCAGATGTCATACAAGTGACACTATCATACGCGTGTCAGATGTTATACGAGTGACACCGTCATACGCATATCAGATATTATACGAGTGACACTGTTATATGCATGTCAGATGCTATACGAGTGACACTGTCATACACATGTCAGATGTTATATAAGAGACACAGTCATACGCATGTCAGATGTTATATGAGTGACACCGTCATACACATGTTAGATGTTATACCAGTGACACTGTCATACGCGTTTCAGATGTTATACGAGTGACACTGTCATACGCGTGTCAGAGGTTATACGAGTGACACTGTCATACGCGTGTCAGATGTTATACTAGTGACACTGTCTTACACATGTCAGCTGTTATACTAGTGACACTGTCTTACACATGTCAGCTGTTATACGAGTGACACTGTCATAGGCATTTCAGATGTTATACGAGTGACACTGTCATACACATGTCAGATGTTATACGAGTGACACTGTCATAAACATGTCAGATGTTATACGAGTGACACTGTCATACGCATGTCAGATGCTATACGAGTGACACTGTCGGATGTGTACACGATGTTATACGAGTGACACTGTCATACGCGTATAAGATGTTATACAAGTGACACTGTCATACGCGTGTCAGAGGTTATACGAGTGACACTGTCATACGCGTGTCAGATGTTATACGAGTGACACTGTCATACGCGTGTCAGATGCTATACGAGTGACACTGTCATACATGTATAAGATGTTATACGAGTGACACTGTCATGCACGTGTCAGATGTTATATGAGTGACACTGTCATACACGTGTCAGATGTTATACGAGTGACACTGTCATACGCGTGTCAGATGCTATACGAGTGACACTGTCATACGCATGTCAGATGTTATACAAATGACACTGTCATACACATGTCAGATGCTATATGAGAGACACTGTCATACACATGTCAGATGTTATACCAGTGACACTGTCATACGCGTGTCAGATGCTATACGAGTGACACTGTCACACGCGTTTCAGATGCTATACGAGTGACACTGTCATACGCGTGTAAGATGTTATACGAGTGACACTGTCATACACGTCAGATGTTATACGAGTGACACTGTCATACACATGTCAGATGTTATACGAGTGACACTGTCATACGCGTGTCAGATGCTATACGAGTGACACTGTCGGATGTGTACACGATGTTATACGAGTGACACTGTCATACGCGTATAAGATGTTATACAAGTGACACTGTCATACGCGTGTCAGAGGTTATACCAGTGACACTGTCATACGCGTGTCAGAGGTTATACGAGTGACACTGTCATACGCGTTTCAGATGCTATACGAGTGACACTGTCATACGCGTGTAAGATGTTATACGAGTGACACTGTCATACACGTGTGAGATGTTATACGAGTGACACTGTCATACACGTGTCAGATGCTATACGAGTCACACTGTCATAAGAGTGTCAGATGCTATACGAGTGACACTGTCATACGCGTGTCAGATGCTTCACGAGTGACACTGTCATACATGTGTGAGATGCTATACAAGTTACACTGTCATACGCGTGTCAGATGCTATACAAGTGACACTGTCATACGCGTGTCAGATGTCATACGAGTGACACTGTCATACATGTGTGAGATGCTATACGAGTGACACTGTCATATGCGTGTCAGATGCTATACGAGTGACACTGTCATACGCGTGTCAGATGTTATACAAGCGACACAGTCATACACATGTCAGATCCTATATGAGTGACACTGTCATACATATGTCAGATGTTATACCAGTGACACTGTCATACACATGTCAGATGCTATACGAGTGACACTGTCATACACATGTCAGATGCTATACGAGTCACACTGTCATACGCGTGTCAGATGTTATACGAGTGACACTGTCATACATGTGTGAGATGTTACATGAGTGACACTGTCATACACGTGTCAGATGTTACACGAGTGACACTGTCATACACGTGTCAGATGCTATATGAGTGACACTGTAATACGCATGTCAGATGTTATACGAGTGACACTGTCATACACGTGTGAGATGCTATACAAGTTACACTGTCATACATGTGTGAGATGTTATACGAGTGACACTGTCATACGCGTGTCAGATGCTATACGAGTGACACTGTCATACATGTATCAGATGTCATACGAGTGACACTGTCATACACATGTGAGATGCTATACAAGTTACACTGTCATACACGTGTCAGATGCTATATGAGTGACACTGTCATACGCATGTCAGATGTTATACGAGTGACACTGTCATACACATGTCAGATGTTATACGAGTGACACTGTCATATATGTGTCAGATGTTATTCTCGCATATTCCCAGATGTTGCCTGTGTGAATGCGTCGTCGGCTGGCCCATTTAGCTGAATGCATGCATTATTACAACATATACCTGAATGGAGGTAAATATGAAAACATAAATATTAATCAGACTGTCATTATTCCTGAGGATGTAGATGTTTAGATGATATAAGAGATATACACATAGTTTCAGGGAAATAGGTGCAAAACTTCAGCAGACGTTGCATGGACAAAATATGTGTACATGAAAATCCATTATTGCTCTAAGCACTTGAATGGGCACAATTATGAAAATAATCACCCAATTGCAATTAAACTGAAGCATAGACAAATTTAGATGACAGGGGTTTCAAGGAAACAGGTTCAATACTTTAGGAAGAGTTGCATGGACAAAAGCTGAAAACATGGAAAAGCACCATTAGGTAAAAACCTAAATGGGAGGTAATTATGCAAATAACTACCCCCCATTTCCATTAAACTTAAGCATACACAAGTTCAGATGATAGGCAAGACGTATGGTAAATTTCATCAAAATCAGCACAGCAGTTTGGGAGGAGATTATATCTACAGACAGACATAATGACAGAGGGCCTTTCCAGTGTAGCCACCCCACCCTCCACCTTCAATGATGGGGTATGACTATTTCAAAAGAAAAAAAACACATAATTTCTACTGCTGTAAACAAAGAAAAAAGTTTAACCATAAATCCATGTATGAGTGCCCTTTGTACAGGTGCTAAAAAACTTAACCTTCAATTCATTTATGAGGGCCAATAATACTGGAGCTAACAAAAAGTTTAACCTTCAATTTATGTATGAGAGCCTATTATACTGGAGCTAAGAAAGAGCTTAACCTCAATATATGTATGAGAGCCTATTATACTGGAGCTAAGAAAGAGCTTAACCTTCAATCCATGTAAATTGGATTACTGTCCTTCGGTAAGCTGTCTCAGTGAAGCAGCACTAGATAAAAGAGCGGTGGAAATCTGCTCAGCAACAAGGAAGCATATTACATGCACTCTAAGGATTCCTTCGTCGTCACATGTACAACCTTAAATCCCAAGCTTTCACTCACTCAATCCATGTATGAGACCATTATATGGGAGCTCAAATAAGTTTAACCTGTAATCCGTGTATGAGTGCCCGTTATACAGGAGCTAATAAAAACTTAACCTGCAATACATGTATGAGGGCCAGTTATATTGGACCTAAACAAAAGCCTAGCCTTCCATCTGAGTATGTGCATTTATACACCATACCTTAGACGAGACAGATAAAGTAAAAAGCTAAAGCCTCACTCCACTTACGAGATATAGATATATATATACCATACCTTAGACTAGAGAGCCCCCCTCCCCCCACGCTGACAAACACACAAAAAAAAAGCTTAAACTTCCACTGAGTATTTACATTTCTACACCATACCATAGGCTAGAGGGATAAAATAAAAAACCAAGGCTTCAGTCCACTTATGAGATATATATACAGGAATTAAAAAGAGAGCTTACCCACACACCACATCCAATGCTGACACTTTTCCTCCTCCCACAAATACCTGCCCTTACACACTGGTTCCACTATATACCACGAGTCATCCTACATACTCACCTGCTTGTCAGCAGATCACAGGTGTTCAAGTGATGCATACCAGATGTTCAAGTGATGCATGCCGGATGTTCAAGTGATGCGTACCGGGTGTTCAAGTGATGCGTACCGGATGTTCAAGTGATGCGTACTGGGTGTTCAAGTGATGCATACTGGGCGTTCAACTGATGCCTACCAGGTGTTCAAGTGATGCGTACCAGATGTTCAAGTGATACATGCCGGATGTTCAAGTGATGCGTACCGGGTGTTCAAGTGATGCGTACCAGGTGTTCAACTGATGCGTACTGGGTGTTCAACTGATGCGTACCAGGTGTTCAAGTGATGCATAGCCGATGTTCAAGTGATGCATACTGGGCGTTCAACTGATGCCTACCAGGTGTTCAAGTGATGCATAGCCAATGTTCAAGTGATGCGTACCGGGTGTTCAAGTGACTAGTACCCGATGTTCAAGTGATGCGTACCGGGTGTTCAAGTGATGCGTACTGGGTGTTCAAGTGATGCATACTGGGCGTTCAACTGATGCCTACCAGGTGTTCAAGTGATGCATACCCGATGTTCAAGTGATGCATACCGGGTGTTCAAGTGATGCGTACTGGGCATTCAACTGATGCGTACCAGGTGTTCAAGTGATGCATACCCGATGTTCAAGTGATGCGTACCGGGTGTTCAAGTGATGCGTACCGGGTGTTCAAGTGACGCGTACCCGATGTTCAAGTGACGCATACCGGGTGTTCAAGTGATGCATTCCGGGTGTTCAAGTGATGTGTATCGGGTGTTCAAGTGATGCGTACCGTATACTAGATGTTCAAGTGACATGCTCCTGGTGTCCAAGTCACATACTATTTTCACAGATTCCATTTGAAAAATAGCTGCTTCACATATCTGGACTTGAAATCGGATCTCAATGTGCGTAGTGCAGCTCTCTACCAAGAGATCTAGCTCTGCTTGAAAAACAGAAATGGCGATTTCAATAAACAAATGACTCTTGCCAAACAATGAAACCACTGTGTATTCATGACCTCTGTTACAAAAGATGGCCTTGATTCGGTGATCAGCTTGAACACCTCAACCTTGATACCGGCTAGCTCATAATGCTCGTTACAACACAGGTGTTAAAGGAGGAGACAACAACTCACATGTGGGCAATATGACTGCAGAGATATCACTCACTTTCATGACTAAATGAAGCAAGAATATGAACTTCAACACCTTTCACTGAGAAGTTTATAATTTAAACAGAAAAAAAATTCACTCTGCGCTTTTCTTACCACCTCACCCTGGTGTACCTTGGATAATGCACCCTGGTGTACTTCACTTATCACACTCCAGGGGAACTGCCATGCTTACCTTGCGTGCTGTGGTTACCATGCTCTACTGGTGAGATTTAGTTACTAAACTGATCTTGCATTATTTGGTCACCGCACTTATTTGGTGTACACTCGTTACACCTCTAATCTATTGCAGTTTGGTTAACACACTGAGCTGATGCACCTTAGTTGCCCTTCTAACCTATTAGACACACTCACCTGATGTAGGGGCAGACCACTTCTCCTCCACCTGTAGGAGCTCATACAAAGGTACAGCAGAATATTTCAGAGCCACAGTGAACACCCGGATGTCAGGGTAAGAGGACACCTCCTGAATTTCCCTTGATGCATTTAACACCTGCAACACAAAACATCTGTGCAGAGCAGGTACACCGAGACATCCTGCGATCAGTTAACCATGCCTTTTTGTGCCAAATTGGCACATTTTTAACAAAACTGGCACAACAATAACACCTTTGACAGACAGGCACAAACACTTCTCCAACCAATGCCACATATTTAAATGTAAATAGTTGAAGTGATGAACCTACATGTTACTGTCTCCTAATGCAGATATACACCTGTATAATACTCTGTCTGTATGCACACACACCTACAAGTTACTCTCTCCTATTGCAGATATACACCTGTATAATACTCTGTCTGTATGCACACACACCTACAAGTTACTCTCTCCTATTGCAGATATACACCTGTATAATACTCTGTCTGTATGCACACACATCTACAAGTTACTCTATCCTACTGCAGATATACACCTGTATAATACTCTGTCTGTATGCACACACACCTACAAGTTACTCTCTCCTATTGCAGATATACACCTGTATAATACTCTGTCTGTATGCACACACACCTACAAGTTACTCTATCCTATTGCAGATATACACCTGTATAATACTCTGTCTGTATGCACACACACCTACAAGTTACTCTCTCCTATTGCAGATATACACCTGTATAATACTCTGTCTGTATGCACACACACCTACAAGTTACTCTCTCCTAATGCAGATATACACCTGTATGATACTCTGTCCGTATGCACTCACCTGAAAGCTACTCCCTCCTAATGCAGATATGCACCTGTACGTCACTGTCTTAATAGAGATGTACACATCTGCATGCCACTGTCTTAATACAGATGTACACACCTGTACGTCACTGTCTCAACAGAAATGTACACACCTGTATGCCACTGTCTTAATACAGATGCCCACACCTGTATGTTACTACCTTAATACAGATGTACGCACCTATATGTCACTGTCTTAATGCAGACGTACACACCAGTACGTCACTGTGTTAATGCAGATGCACACACCTGTATACCACTGTCTTAATACAGATGTACAAACCTGTATGTTACTGCCTTAATACAGATGCACACACTTGTATGTCACTGTCTTAATACAGATGTACACACCTGTATGTTACAGTCTTAATCTTGGCGAAGTGATGTACACACCTGTAAGCTACTGTTTTAATGCAGATGAAGTGATGTACACACCTGTACGTCACTGTGTTAATGCAGATGTATACACCTGTATGCCACTGTCTTAATTCTGACGAAGCGATGTACACCTGTATGTTACTGTCTTACTTCAGATGCACACACCTGTATGTTACTATCTTACTGCAGATGTACACATCTGTATGTTACTGTCTTAATGCAGATGTACACACCTGTATGTCACTGTCTCTTTGCACATGCATGCACCTGTATATTACTGTCTTAATGCAGATGCACGCACCTGTATTTCACGATTTTAATGCAATTACAAAGCATATGTCACTGCCTTAATGCAGATGTACACAACTGTATGTTACTGTCTTCAGGCAGCTGTGCACACCTTTATGTCACTATCTAAATGCCATTACAAACCTGTATGTAACTGTCTCAGCACAGATGTACACACCTGGTTGTCACTGTCTTAATGCAGATACTATTAGTTATATGGTTACTCAGTTAAAGCATACGTAGATATATGGCGTCAATAATTCTCATATTATATGAACAAATTTATTCAGCAAAGATCCATCAATTCAGTGCAGAAGAGCGATGTATCCGTGAATCATTTCAGCGATTTGACCATAGTATTCACCACCCAAAAAAGGGAGATTACCTACTCAGGAGACTCATTCTGCAGGATTAGAGAACATATCTGTACTCTACATATCTAACACAGATGTATACACTTGTATGTCTCTGTTTTCATGCAGATGTACACACCTGAATGTTACTGCCTTAATGCAAATGCACACACCTGTATGTCACTGCCTTAATATTGATGTATACATCTGTATATTATTGTCTTAATGCAGATGCACGCACCTGTATGTCACGATCTTAATGCATTACAAACCTATATGTTACTGTCTTAGCGCAGATTTACACATGTCTGTCACTGTGTTAATGCAGATACTATTACTGCACTCCACCTGACCGTTGTCAAAACAGTATTTTGTCTGATGCGGGATAAAAACTTGTATGTTACTGTCTTACTGCTGAGGTACACACCTGTATCATGGAGAACTGCATGTTACTCTGACCTGAGCACACCCACACATCACCAAACAGGACATCGTTAAGGGTCAGCTTGGCTGACCCAGCTTTGACAGTGATTGTGAATGGTCCATGTTTGTCCATGGGAGGCAGCTTGATTATCCAAACAGCTGTTTCTGGTTTGGGTCCAGGTACCACTGTAGAGGAGGCTTGATCTGATGTGCCCACAGTGGCAGAGATAGATTGTCCTATGGCACTGGTGGGAGCGTGACCCCATATTACAGCCTGCTGGGGGGACTGCTGTAAAACCATATGATCCCCATAGTATGAGGCAAACGAGAAGCCCCCATCTCCTCCTACAACACACACCCAAGGACTAAGCTTAATGTGCTGGTCTCAACTGACATGGACAATTTGCCAACTGGACATATCTATCATTATAATTAAATGTCCAGGTACTGAACCAGGTAGAATAAGCTGAGTCGTTATTCATGGAGTCCCACAAGTTCATGCAGATATGGACGAGACACAGTGGGGGCAAACTAACAAAGCTAAAAGCAAGATTTTACGGCACTAGCTAGACTGAATTCACATCTCACATAGCTGGGTCTGTCAGCCCAAATGGGCCGTTAGCAGATGCCGTAAAATCACACCTTTAAGCAGCTCTCATTCATGAGAGCCCTCATCCTGTCTCGTGTCAACCTGTGTGACCTCGCAATATTGCACCTGAAATGCAGACTCGGCTTATATAAGGCCAAAGGTAGTTCAATTCCAGGGCTGGCCTTAACAGCCTTAAGGAAAGCCCTGGAATTGTGCTCCCTCCATATTAGAACTGTGCTAGGGCAAAGGAAGCACAATTCGACGGCTAGCCTCAAGACTGTTAAGGCTAAACCCCGGAAATGTGCTAGTGGAAAGGCTCATCACTTGAAACTATCGGTACTGTACATAAATCAAACCTGGTTTAGAAAGCGACTTTCTTTTCTGTTTTTTTTTTTTGTACTGATTTCAGCGCTTTTCCTTGGACTGCAAACAAATTAAGAGGAATACAACCTCAGCGAATGCAACTCAAGGAATTATTTAAAAAATGCAAATATAAATTTACAGATAATATAATATTGTTTTTTTCCCAGTGGAATATCTTGACCCAGATATTGTTATGGTTTTGAAAGCGTTATTAGTTCTAATTTTACTCTCCGGAAATCGCTCCGAGGCCTTGGCTGACCCAGCAGTGCATTCAACAGGTAGATCGGTTAATTTACACAGACTAGAACGTACAAGTAGACGTAAAGGTGTGGATCGTGAAAACTACAGCCTACCTTCAGGTGCAGTCAGGCGAGCAGCAACCGGTCCAGTAATTCCATTCAGCAGCGCAATGAAGATCACAGTCACACACGTCCCTAAAACAACACGAGTCATCTTCGTAAACTATGCCACCCTCTACTCACTCAGCATTATGTGTATATCTTTTATATATATACCAGTCTCGTGATAGCCAGTTCCTAAACTGTGATCAGTAACCAATCACCCCTCCACGTCAACAGTACTCGTCGACGTGAAGCTCGTCAACACATGAGTGCAAAAACTGGTCCGAGTTATCTCCCCGTGCTGTTACAGGTTATTAATGGTCTTGACTAAGCTGGCTACAAAGTTGTCTCCCATGTTTCGATACTGGCATTGTTGCGAAATTGCTCCTGTCAATAATTTGTTATCTAAAATCTCCAGAGGAAAATGGAGGTGAAATTTGAGCTTGAAATGATTAAAATCAAGGTGAAGCATATTTGACTTTTCTATTGAGTTGATGAAAACAATAATGAGCATCATAGACACTGTACAGGAAGGTTGGTGGTGGCCTGAATCGATTCTACATGGCCTCTATGGTTGAGTGGGCTTTCCACACCTCGGCTCAAGGAGTAAAAACAGGTGAAGTAATCGTAAAATTTTGAGATATTTAATTTGCATTTGATGTTGCTTTCATCCCTGTTTTAATTGGTCATACTTGTACCTTGATGGGATCTCTTTTTAAGGCTGGACCAGCCCAAAATACGCCACTCTTGATACAACTGAATGTTTTGTTCATGCGTGAAACGAGGCTGCACAGGTACATCTTGTGATGAAGGCTGACAGACATGCAGGACTTTGTGACAGAGGCTGTACAGGCACTGTGTGGTACCCTTGTCATCTTGTAATGAAGGCTGACAGACATGCAGGACTTTGTGACAGAGGCTGTACAGGCACTGTGTAGTGCCCTTGTCATCTTGTGATGAAGGCTGACAGACATACAGGACTTTGTGACAGAGGCTGTACAGGCACTGTGTAGTACCCTTGTCATCTTGTGATGAAGGCTGACAGACATACATGACTTTGTGACAGAGGCTGTACAGGCACTGTGTAGTACCCTTGTCATCTTGTGATGAAGTCTGACAGACATACATGACTTTGTGACAGAGGCTGTACAGGCACTGTGTGGTACCCTTGTCATCTTGTAATGAAGGCTGACAGACATGCAGGACTTTGTGACAGAGGCTGTACAGGCACTGTGTAGTGCCCTTGTCATCTTGTGATGAAGTCTGACAGACATACAGGACTTTGTGACAGAGGCTGTACAGGCACTGTGTAGTACCATTGTCATCTTGTGATGATGGCTGACAGACATACATGACTTTGTGACAGAGGCTGTACAGGCACTGTGTAGTACCCTTGTCATCTTGTGATGAAGGCTGACAGACATACAGGACGTACCGGTACTTTGTGACAGAGGCTGTACAGGCACTCTGTAGTACCCTTGTCATCTTGTGATGAAGGCTGACAGACATACAGGACGTACCGGTACTTTGTGACAGAGGCTGTACAGGCACTGTGTAGTACCCTTGTCATCTTGTGATGAAGGCTGACAGACATACATGACTTTGTGACAGAGGCTGTACAGACACTGTGTAGTACCTTTGTCATCTTGTGATGAAGGCTGACAGACATACATGACTTTGTGACAGAGGCTGTACAGGCACTGTGTAGTACCTTTGTCATCTTGTGATGAAGGCTGACAGACATAGGCCTACATGACTTTGTGACAGAGGCTGTACAGGCACTGTGTGGTACCCTTGTCATCTTGTGATGATGGCTGACAGACATACAGGACGTACCGGTACTTTGTGACAGAGGCTGTACAGGCACTGTGTAGTACCCTTGTCATCTTGTGATGAAGGCTGACAGACATACATGACTTTGTGACAGAGGCTGTACAGGCACTGTGTGGTACCCTTGTCATCTTGTGATGATGGCTGACAGACATACATGACTTTGTGACAGAGGCTGTACAGGCACTGTGTGGTACCCTTGTCATCTTGTGATGAAGGCTGACAGACATACAGGACGTACCGGTACTTTGTGACAGAGGCTGTACAGGCACTGTGTAGTACCCTTGTCATCTTGTGATGAAGGCTGACAGACATACATGACTTTGTGACAGAGGCTGTACAGACACTGTGTAGTACCTTTGTCATCTTGTGATGATGGCTGACAGACATACATGACTTTGTGACAGAGGCTGTGCTGTCACAGTATAGCCCCCTAGTCATCTGGTGATGAAGGACTCTGTGACAGAGGCTGTGCTGTCACAGTATAGCCCCCTAGTCATCTGGTGATGAAGGACTCTGTGACAGAGGCTGTGCTTTCACAATAAAGCCCTTGATAAACCATTTGACTTGCTCAGAGCAATAAAATCTCAATACCAGCTAAAGTTTCTGTTGGTCAACAGATTCCTAAAATCTCTAAAGAAAGCTTTATATGAAACCTAACAGAGATAACTCACAGCATATTTGTGTTGACAAGTACTTTATTTCAGTTGAAAGCACTGCAGCAGTTTTCTAGTAAAACAACTGATGCAGTAAAAACGAGATCCATGCAGCTGATACACAGGTATCTGCAGTCTGTCAGTCAGGCCTGTGACAAGTCAGACACACTCACACCTCCCCTTTATCCTCTGTCTGCTCACAGAATAGAAACTTAGAAAAACTGTTCTGTGGATATGATACATGTACTACAAAAGTATGAGTGTGTGTAAATATGGCTGAATCTGCAGACTAGAAAACAAAGGCTAATCATAACGGACTTTCCTGTTATTTCATATCTGGCTGACATACATGTAGTCATATATAATAGTATAGGCCAGACTGTGGGATGGCCGGGTGGACGGGCCTGTATGACGGGCCTGTGGGACAGGCTGTCCCCACAGGTCAAAAGTGTACCTGCACTTAAGTTTGGATTCATGTTAATTTGGACCAAAGTCCCATTAGTCTTGCATAATGTCCAGACTGGTATTAAGATTTACCAGGCAAGCCTGATTTTTAATACACTTTTGAACAGTGCCTCCCTAATACCCACAGTCTAAGTGACCACCTCAGACACTGTTATGTAATCTGCATTAGACTGACACTGCTACACAAACTACAACACATCTACCTATATAACACCCTGTATAAAACATATATGGATTGACCTGACCATACAAAACTTGTACATGTACACGGTAAACGGAAATTCATCAATTGAATATTTTACACATCTAGCAACAAAACAGGAATAATGTACACCTTTATGGGTACAATATGTACAGCTTGGATCTGACAACAAACACATGGCCAAAAATATATAATAACTAGAAAACAATGGCATCATGGGGCGGGGCGGGGCGGGCTGGGGGTGGGGGTGGGGGGGGGGGTAATTGGGGGCAGGGCAGAGATATATGTACAATGTAGTATACCAAGGTACACAATAAATGGGGATGTTTGCTAATGCAATGGAGTGTGACATGAACAGGTGAGAGGGAGAACAATAGGCAGACATCATAACAAGCAGGGTTTACAGGATCATGTGTGTCCCTGACAGCATTATCAGCCACCAGACATGTACACTCTGTACACTATAATATAAACAAACATCATAAAGAACGCAAAATCTCCAGCATGAATACGAGTAGCTTATTAACTGAGGCGACATCTTGTGGTGATCACATCTGCTCAAGCCTAATTCTTCACATACAACTGGTAAACATCACTGACTTACATATTCAAACTATTTGCACATGCAGTAAACATGTATACATGAATACTGCATGCAAAATGTATGAAGGAAATGAAAGGTGATATACATAAAGCAGAAATCTATGCTCCAAACAAGGAAAGAGGTGACAGTATTCTCCCTGTTAGGAATTACGCTTTCTGGGAAAAGCACTAAGTCTAGTGCTGAAAACAGGCTGAGCTTTGAACCAGCGACTTCAGAGTCATGCTCCATCTAGAACTCCCAACCACCAGGCCTCCAACAAAATAGGTGGTAGCTGACTCACAGACTTGCATTATTATCTCATAATCATTAACTCTCTCCTATGAAAGTATAAACCCTACAGGTTTATGTGGACACTTTTTTCAGTACTGTCAAAATGACATAGGTACTAATCTAACAAATCCGGCAGTATCTAACAACTCTGGTTAACACTGGGACACCGTTTATGCCCACAAAGGCAGCTCCACCGTTTAGGGTATAGAGCTGTGGACAGTATCCTTAATTCAGCTGTCTGAAAGTGTATTAACAGTTCAGCCCAGTATTAACATTAGTCTGGATCAAACGGCCGTTACCTAACAATAAGACTGGTATAGAGGTTAAGTCTGGCTTAACTGTAGTACACTTCTGAATGACTGGCCTCTAAGGTTTATATAACCACAACCAAGTGAGTCCACTTGGGGGTGGGGGAAGGGGTGGGCCGAGACTGTGGGCAGGAGGGGAGGGGGTGATTTTTACCAGAGAAAAATCAGGCTACAATAGCACAAGTAATAAATACTGGAGTGTCAAACCTATTTAACAAAATGGATCAAAACAAAGGATCTGACTAACTCACAAGCACTAAAAGCAGCAATAACAACAACAGACAATGTTGTAACAGGTTTTGATAAACCAAGAAAATAATACATCCAGGATCATTCACCTAAAACTGTGCAACATACTACTAAATCAAGGCAACACTGCCATATTTTCACCTTCACATTCAAGTCTCCCCCCACACCCAATGCAGGAAAATATCTGATGACTAACAGACAACAGAACTGAAGGCTACATGATCTAAGTGCACGTATGCACAGGTAAACCATTCACAGAGGAGACTTCTCTCCTACTCCCTAATATCACTTCTTCTATGGAATAAAACAAATATACAAAATACACAAAATACATGTATAAAGGAAAACAATATGACTATATCTCAAGAGCACTACACAGACTTAACAGACTTAAGGCAATTCATAACCTGTTACAAGTAAGACTACACACAGAGTTACCTCCCTTCAGCAGTCTGCAGTCAGTCCACATTAACCAGATTTATCCATGACCTAATAGGAGATTTAATCACTAACCATGAAAAAGACTCATCGACTTTTATTAATGTATATGGTTATTGCATGAATATTCCAACAAAATGAAAGAAAATATTAATAAACTTATCTACTTCATGAGCTAAAAACTTTTCAAGTAGATTTAAAGAGCATGCACTTTTTATATTAAAGAAATAAATTGAACAGCAGAAAGAAAACAACCATCAAGAACACAACAATTACAGAGCTTCTTCAGTGAACACTTAGAGTGAAACATGTGTGTGCATGATTAAGTACTGGCGTTATCCAGGAATCACTTGGCCAGTTGTAAGTGCCCAAATGGTAGGTAAGATCATGGATCAAGGGTAAGATCACTGATCAAGGGTAAGATCATGGATCAAGGGTAACCTCATGCAGGACAGTGGAGAAAATAGTCAGCAAAATGACATTGACAATATCACTGGCACACACTGCCTCCAATTGTATGAGAGATGTTAAAAGATATATAGCTCACATCTATATACATGTAGACAAACATACCAGCAAATATTGACAAACCAAGAGAAAAAATGACAGTGTGTTGCGAAAACTTGTCTACAGTCCAGAACCACCAAATATCGGGTGCAGTTAACCCTGTTGGTATTGACCGAATCCACCCATCCACCTCCTCTCTTTCTCTCTCTGTCTGCCTTTCTCTCATTTCAAGTATTATGCTACCATGGTCCCTATGACAGGACAGCTCCTCCTATGACAAGTGGCTGGCAAATACAACATAGCAAATCTGGAGCACCTAGCTGTCAGCATCCTGCATTCACCATCACCATCTGCGGCCTACACTCACTCACAGAGCTGCCCGACTAAAGAAGAGCAGGTCAGGTCAGAGGTCAGGGGTCATGACATCTGCTCTTTTCATCGCACAGAACACTAGAGGGTAGCCAGTCCAACAACTATCGCATAATCCAAGTTTACACTGAGAATTTAAAAATACTATGTGTAATATATATATATTTGTATATATGAATCTCTGTATATATGCATTTGTATGTTCATTAGTGTGCGTCTCCCATATTAACAAGCACAGGCATATTGCTTCAGTGAATGTCTTCACAAAACACAGCACGCCAGTTCAAATGTCCGTGTCCACAGACTCCAGATGGATGGTTTCTGTCACGGGAACACTCTCCGGTAAAGGAGGGGCTCTCCGCGACTCTTCCCAGTCTTTTATTTTGCGCAGAGGAAACCCCAGTGCTCCAGACAGTATTATGAGAGCTCCAGCCATGTAGAAGGAGTCATTCAAATTCCCTGTGGATTCGAAGACGGTCGCTACAAGAGAAAAGCAAACGCCAGATTAAGATGCCATCCTTCATTATATATCGCAAGAAACACAGTAAATAAAACTTTAGGGAAGATATAGCAGGAACAGTATCAAACAATCCTGAACTACACATACAATGTACACTGATAAAGCAAATAAGATTGTCTTACAAGTTCCACTCATGCATAACTAACATTTCTTATCAGTCTATATGACTATACACATACACAGCAAACATGTCCACTTGGTATTTTCATAAGAGAACAAGATGTTACTTCTGATAATGAAAGTGGTTCAATGAAAGGTTTCCAAGCCAGTAGGACGTGTGTTATCTGTCGTCTCAACTCTCGAGATCAGCTTATAGAAAATATTGTCCTTGCTTGAGGCAACGGACACAATATTTGGGAGTATTACAAAGCCACTGTTATCAGGAACCTGTCTGAGCATTCATAACGTTTTATCAAACACTTTTGTCAGGTGTTAGGTCTGACTTACCCGCTAAAGGTGAGCCAGCCATGGTGGCTACCCCCTGAAACAGAATCAGCAACCCAAATGAGTTTGTCAACTTTTCGAGCCCAAGAAGGTCCACCAGCAAAATTGAGCGCAGAGACACAAATGTTGCTGAAATCCAAAGTAAAGAAAAACATGGTAAGTACCATAAAAGTATGACACAGAAGAGAATATGTCAGTCTCTATACACAGAACAGACAGCATGGTCAAAACGAAGAAAAACTAACCGATCCATCCACCAAGTCATGTCAGATCAGATATGCTGAAAATACTTAATCTAGATAAAACATGTGGGGTCCGGAGATGTATCCCACAAATCTCACACTAAATGTTATAGGGCAATTATGCACACCAGCTCACCTATGCATATTCCAAAGCAGACGGAAAAAGCCGAAAGCAGGGCATAGCTTGTACAAAAAGGCACAATACAAGTGAGAAGTCCAGCCAAAACAAGCGCCATGTTGTTGATGATCAGCGAGTTGGCCCAAGGGCGGTCAGCGACCCAGCCTGAAATCACCCGGCCTACCGTGTTAGCAATGCTAATGATGGACAAGAGGAAGGCAGAATCCTTGGTATCCACGCCCACTACCGTCTCTGCAAAGGGCTGGATGTATATGAAGGGAATGAAAAACCCTGAAACATACAAAAAAATTCACTCTGAAAAACAGCTGTCAACAGGTCATCAGCGATGGCATGTTCTTACCACTAGATAATGAAGTATGCTGAGGTCTCTTGTGAAGTGGATTCTGTTTGCACTCAGAATGCTGTGGTAGGACAAAGGGGATCTTTGTCTTGTGACATGGATACTGTGTGCTCTAAGAATGCAGTGGTAGGACAAAGGGGATCTTTGTCTTGTGACATGGATACTGTGTGCTCTAAGAATGCAGTGGTAGGACAAAGGGGATCTTTGTCTTGTGACATGGATACTGTGTGCTTTCAGAATTCTGTGGTAGGACACAGGAGATCTTTGTCTTATCTTGTGACATGGATATTGTGTGCTCTCAGAATTCTGTGGTAGGACACAGGAGATTGTCTTGTCTTGTGACATGGATATTGTGTGCTTTCAGAATTCTGTGGTAGGACACAGGAGATTGTCTTGTCTTGTGACATGGATACTGTGTGCTCTAAGAATGCAGTGATAGGACAAAGGGGATCTTTGTCTTGTGACATGGATATTGTGTGCTTTCAGAATTCTGTGGTAGGACACAGGAGATTGTCTTGTCTTGTGACATGGATACTGTGTGCTCTCAGAATTTTGTGGTAGGACACAGGAGATTGTCTTGTCTTGTGACATGGATACTGTGTGCTCTCAGAATTTTGTGGTAGGACACACGAGATCCTTTTCTTATCTTGTGACATGGATACTGTATGCTCTCAGTTACCAGAATGTAGTGGTACATAGTAGCCATGTCACAAGATAAGATAAAGATGTCCTGTGTACTCTCAGCTGTAAGATAACTGGAAACTCCACAGAGCACACTAAGAAAATTAATGTCACTTTTAGTATACACACAATTATAACACAGCTGGTTTGTAGCCAGTCTGGAATGTATGAGGACAAAAATTGCACTTACCTAACATGCTCATTGTACTGAGGATACAGAGTAAGGCAAACATGGGACTCTTCAGCAAGGATACATCAAATATCCTCTTGACAACCTGTAAAGCACTGGCCATACAAGAGGGTTCTTCTGGGTACATGTATTCCAAGCTCTGAATGCTGGCACTGTACTGGGGCACACTCAGCACGCTACCTGCAACTAGTGCCGTGCCCACAGCCACACTGTTCTTGTTTCCTTGACTATCGTACAAGGACCGTGCAGATCGTACTAGTTTTACTTGTGAAGAGTACATTGACCCACACGCAGTTACAGGCATATTTACAAAACTGCTTGCCAAAACCTTGTGGTGGTTATTCATTGAGTTACAACTGAGACTTTTTTTACAGGTGTTGAGGGGGACATCCATTAGACTGTCCCACTGATTGCTGAGTGGAATTGTGTCATAGCTCTGGGCCTTAGGCACATTACAGTTCCCATTCATCACACCCTTAGCCCCGTCCTCCTCCCCGACAGTACTGGTGCTGCTAGATGGCACCTGAGGTCGCATTGCCGAGCGCATGTGTGGCGGTATGGCTGTCAGTCGCTGTGAAGTGCCCCGGCTGGCCGGACGATACACCCCTCCAGTAATTGTCCCATTTTCTATATATACTGGTATCCCAGGCAGGACTAGGCTGTTTTTACTCTTATTCAAACTCTTTGAGCTGAATCCCAGAGTTTCTTTAATTCTCGGAATCAGCCCGTTCCGACTTCTGATGCTGATCTGGTCTATTTTAATCACTCTGTTGTCTTTTGTAATAATACAATTGTCAAGCGAACCATTGGAGATAGTTCTTTGTCTCTTTTTCTCTTCAATTAAGGCTTTCATGATGAGTCCTCTATGGACGACCCCGCGTTTCATTCGCCGTACTTTGGGAGGCTCCAGTGGCCTGAATAATGCTCCAAGAACAGCACAGTTAAGGATGATTCCAGCCAGGATAGCCGTAGCCCCCCGCCAGTCATACTCCTCCAATAAATACACACTGATGGCCGGGAATATGAACCCTCCAATGCCGGACCCACACACAGTAATACCCGTAGCAAAGGCCCTCTTCTTCTCAAACCAGTAACCCACAATCACGATAGCTGGCAGGTAGATCAGGCCAAAACCGATACCTATAAGGAAATAGAACACAGTCAATTACAACATAAAAATGTTATGTTTCGAAGTTTGTGAAAACACTGGTGACACAGCCTCAAGTCAAGTAAGGACGCAAATATATCACCACTCATCTCAACTTTATACAATGTACAAAAACTGTATTAACTTAATTTACAGTGTACCTGTACACAGACTTAGGGATTCATCTTGGACCCCACACTCAAGGATTTTATATGGCTGGGATTTGGGGTTCTCCACTGGTCTCCTTGTTTCCCAATTCTCTTACTCTCATCCCTTACAAATCCTACAAGAGTGGCTAGGTTTATGTGCCAAGAATGACCAGCAATTTTCTGACGTGTCTACAGCTATCAAGACTGCAGACCTTTCACATCACCAAATACGGTGGAGGGGTGTTAAAAACTACAGCAGGCTGATCTTATCCTTACCACCCAGTATTCCGTAAGTGACAATGAGCATCTCGATGTTGGGAGAGAAAACACTGAGTACAAATGCCACACAAGAGATTACTGCTCCCACCATTGTAATCCGACGACATCCATACTTGTTGGCCAACATGCTTACAAAGGGACCTGAAAACGAAAGATATCTACATCTGTAACACACACACACAGGGTCCTGGAGAAGAGTAAGTTTAAAGTCTTTTTGTTGCTAATTAAATTTGCAACAAACCAATACACTTTCCACAAAGAGACGGAAAAAAAAAATGCACAAAAAATAAATAAAATAAAATAAATGAATAGGTATTACCAGGGACATTCCATTTTCAAGAGCATTAGCACTTCAGTCCTTACGAGCCTATGCACTTGATGAATAATTTGTGTCATGATGAGACAAGGCTGATGTTCAGCTTCATGGTGCAGCTTGACCAAATGGATTACCCTTGCCCTAAATGGCAGCGTGTCAATCACCATTACCTGTATAGGTATTCATGTGTAAGTATATTATAAGTAAATATAGTACATGTACATGTAAGTTCGTGGGAAAAAAATTTTAGGTTAGAAGGGAGAAGTACTCACCAGCCACTAAGTAACAGCCAAACAGCAGCGAACCAACCCATGTGGACTGAGAGAGTTTCACATCAAAGTGTTTTCTGATCTCCAGGTTGAAGATACTGTAAGAAAAGCTCACACCATCCACTATAACCATACACATGAAAGAGGCGAAGACGATGACCCAGCCGTAACCTCCATCCACAGGCTCCACCAGTCTGGGAGCATTCTGGTCTGAGGGGTCCAGGCAGTCCTGTTCGGGGTCCTTGCTGGACCCTACCTCTTTGGAATTGGCAGAGACCATGATGCCTTTCTGCAGGCTGTAGTACAAGTTCTCCTACTTGGAGAAGTTCACCCTACATGAGGCCCCTGAGTGGGATTCTGCAAACATATCAACAAACAAAAGCTGATGAGCATGCAAACACTGAACTACATAACATGTATTGTGTCAGTCAACTGTACAAGTGACGGACATGTAACCTGTATGTATGTGCAGACACGATCCTTTGCAGGGATATCCATGTACATCAGAATTCTCAGTGAGTCTCTCTGAGAACCTTCTGCAGGGATATCCATGTACATCAGGATTCTCAGTGAGTCTCTCTGAGAACCTTCTACAGGGATATCCATGTACATCAGAATTCTCTGTGAGTCTCTCTGAGAAACCTTCTGCAGGGATATCCATGTACATCAGAATTCTCAGTGAGTCTCTCTGAGAAACCTTCTGCAGGGATATCCATGTACAACAGAATTCTCAGTGAGTCTCTCTGAGAAACCTTCTGCAGGGATATCCATGTACAACAGAATTCTCAGTGAGTCTCTCTGAGAAACCTTCTGCAGGGATATCCATGTACAACAGAATTCTCAGTGAGTCTCTCTGAGAAACCTTCTGCAGAGATATCCATGTACATCAGAATTCTTAGTGAGTCTCTCTGAGAAACCTTCTGCAGAGATATCCATGTACATCAGAATTCTCAGTGAGTCTCTCTGAGAAACCTTCTGCAGGGATATCCATGTACATCAGAATTCTCAGTGAGTCTCTCTGAGAAACCCTCTGCAGGGATATCCATGTACATCAGAATTCTCAGTGAGTCTCTCTGAGAAACCCTCTGCAGGGATATCCATGTACATCAGAATTCTAAGTGAGTCTCTCTGAGAACCTTCTGCAAGGATATCCATGTACATCAGAATTCTCTGTGAGTCTCTCTGAGAAACCTTCTGCAGGGATATCCATGTACATCAGAATTCTCAGCGAGTCTCTCTGAGAAACCTTCTGCAGGGATATCCATGTACATCAGAATTCTCAGTGAGTCTCTCTGAGAAACCTTCTGCAGGGATATCCATGTACATCAGAATTCTCAGCGAGTCTCTCTGAGAAACCTTCTGCAGGGATATCCATGTACATCAGAATTCTCTGTAAGTCTCTCTGAGAAACCTTCTGCAAGGATATCCATGTACATCAGAATTCTCAGTGAGTCTCTCTGAGAAACCTTCTGCAAGGATATCCATGTACATCAGAATTCTCAGTGAGTCTCCCTGAGAAACCTTCTGCAGGGATATCCATGTACATCAGAATTCTCAGTGAGTCTCTCTGAGAAACCTTCTGCAAGGATATCCATGTACATCAGAATTCTCTGCGAGTCTCTCTGAGAAACCTTCTGCAGGGATATCCATGTAGATCAGAATTCTCAGCGAGTCTCTCTGAGAACCTTCTGCAGGGATATCCATGTACAACAGAATTCTCAGTGAGTCTCTCTGAGAAACCTTCTGCAGGGATATCCATGTACATCAGAATTCTCAGTGAGTCTCTCTGAGAAACCTTCTACAGGGATATCCATGTACAGTCAAACCTGTTGTATGCGGCCAGTGAAGGGAAACGTAACAAGTGGCTGCATATGACAGTTGGCCACATAGGACAGGTTGTTGTAGTAGAATAATAACTTAATCATTTTAAGTTTTGTGGGGTAGACCTATGGACTTCACACATTTAACAGGCGATTACAGAAAGAGTTTCAGGTTTCTCCATGTGTCCGCTACAGGCAAAAGTTTGGCCACATGAAATGAAAACAGAACACCATTTGCTTGTAAAGATAATGGCCAAGCAAGCCACATAATTTGTCAAAAAAACCATTCATGGGAGGAACCACAGGAGGTCAGATTATATCTGATTATATCGGAGTTTGCCCGCTGTTTATGGCATTCATAGCGGGGACCTCAGCATGGAACTAATTCACTGCCACAGTGCAGGGGTGTCCGGACAATAACCAGATAGGCCTGATTAAAGAACAACAGACTTCAGTGCTATTGACCAATAATGTTCACACTTCACTTGTCATCACAAAGTGGCAGGTTGTAACTTTTAATCAGTACAAAAACTATTGAAGTCGGGTGGACGCCATTTTGAAATTCTTGAATGTCCGATGCGCCAATCATCATTACTGTTGAAAGTATCGGCCGCTCAGGGCAGGCTGATATAGAATTTGGTGACAAAATATATTGGCTGTTGGACGCGTTGGACAGGTGCTCGCATATTACAGGTCATTCAACATGGAAAATTGTTTGGTCGCAGCAGAGAATGGCCGCTTACGGCAGATGGACGCTGATTACAGGTGGCCGTAGGTACAGGTTTGACTGTATATCAGAATTCTAAGTGAGTCTCTCCGAGAAACCTTCTGCAGGGATACCCATGTACAACAGAATTCTAAGTGAGTCTCTCCGAGAAACCTTCTGCAGGGATACCCATGTACATCAGAATTCTAAGTGAGTCTCTCTGAGAAACCTTCTGCAGGGATACCCATGTACAACAGAATTCTAAGTGAGTCTCTCCGAGAAACCTTCTGCAGGGATACCCATGTACATCAGAATTCTAAGTGAGTCTCTCTGAGAAACCTTCTGCAGGGATACCCATGTACAACAGAATTCTAAGTGAGTCTCTCCGAGAAACCTTCTGCAGGGATACCCATGTACATCAGAATTCTAAGTGAGTCTCTCTGAGAAACCTTCTGCAGGGATACCCATGTACATCAGAATTCTCTGTGAGTCTCTCTGAGAAACCTTCTGCAGGGATACCCATGTACATCAGAATTCTAAGTGAGTCTCTCTGAGAAACCTTCTGCAGGGATACCCATGTACATCAGAATTCTCTGTGAGTCTCTCTGAGAAACCTTCTGCAGGGATACCCATGTACATCAGAATTCTAAGTGAGTCTCTCTGAGAAACCTTCTGCAGGGATACCCATGTACATCAGAATTCTAAGTGAGTCTCTCTGAGAAACCTTTATCATACATGTAACTCCACCTGGTCACAATTAGGCTATTTGGTAACAAGTGTATTGCAGCCAGTATTTGTACAGCTGAAGTAAACATCAGGGTAAATCCATGTCAATATTGCCAACAGGAAAAAGCCTGGAAGGTATAAAAGGTGGACAGTTATACATGGCACCTGTAAGCTTGGTAGGTGAGGCTCTAGAGTGGCCTCTAGCTCCAGGGCATGCAGTAGCCAACTGATTCTTCATTGTACTTGTAACAGCATGTGTGTATACATTAGTAAGGTACATGTGTGGACCGATCTCTGTCTTGTTGACACAATCCTAGGTCAAACTGTTGGCTATAGAAGGTACATGTACGTCTAACACTGACCCCATGAAGATACAAGCAATATGATATACAACAGGTACTTGAAAAGGCTGCCAACTGTGTCAGAGCTACAAGGTGACCAACTCAAGGTGACTACCCAGCCACTGGTACAGATGACAAGACAACCAAACCCAGGCCTACCCCTTAACTCCAGCACACATCAACAGGTATACCTGGAATACCTGGTCACTCCTTCAGGTACATGTACAGGTGACAAAACAACCCACCCAGCGCAGGTCTACTGCTTAACCCCAGCATACATCAGCATATCATTACCTAGCCACTCTGTCAGGTACAGATGACAAGACAACCCAGGCCTACTCCTTAAGCCCAGCACACATCAAAAGTCAAATACCTGGCCACTCTGTCAGGTACAGATAACAAGACAACCTAACCCAGGCATCCTCCTTAACCCCAGCACACATCAACAGGTGGATACCTGGCTACTTTGTCAGGTACAGATAACAAGACAACCTAACCCAGGCATCCTCCTTAACCCCAGCACACATCAACAGGTGAATACCCGGCCACTCTGTCAGGTACAGATAACAAGACAACCTAACCCAGGCATCCTCCTTAACCCCAGCACACATCAACATGTGAATACCCGGCCACTCTGTCAGGTACAGATGACAAGACAACCTAACCCAGGCATCCTCCTTAACCCCAGCACACATCAACAGGTGAATACCTGGCCACTCTGTCAGGTACAGATGACAAGACAACCTAACCCAGGAATCCTCCTTAACCCCAGCACACATCAACAGGTGAATACCTGGCCACTGTCAGATACAGATGACAAGGCAACCCAGCCCAGCCCTACTCCTTCACCGCAGCATACATCAACAGGCGAATACCTGGCCACTTTGTCAGGTACTGAGGACAAGACAACCCAGGCCTACTCCTTAACCCCAGCACACATCAACAGGTGAATACCTGGCCAGGTTGTCAAGTATAGATGATAAGACAACCCAGACCAGACCTACTCCTTAACCCCAGCACACATCAACAGATGAATACCTGGCCACTTTGTCTGGTACAGATGACAAGGCAACCCAGCCCAGCCCTACTCTTTCACCGCAGCATGTATCAACAGGTGAATACCTGGCCACTCTGTCAGGTACGGATAACAAGACAACCCAGACCAGGCCTACTCCTTCACCGCAGCATATATCAACAGGTGAATACCCGGCCACTCTGTCAGGTACAGATACCAAGACAACCCAGCCCAGGCCTACTCCTAAACCCCAGCACACATCAACAGGTGAATACCTGGCCACTCTGTCAGTTATCTGCAAGGCTGATCTGCACGGCTTATTTGCACCGCTGATCTGTATGACTGATCTGCACCGCTTATCTGCACCGCTCATCTGCACGGCTGAATATACCAAACTACTAAGACTGAGAATGCCCACATCATGCTGACATATTATATCATGTGCAGGTATGTGTATATTGAAAGACATGCGTTGGTCTGCTTACACAATGTCATCTCCTCTGGGCAAGGTCGCTTGTCATACCTGTAACCCTACGCTATGTACACGTACAAACACATGTTCCCCACAGGTGTGCTCTCACCTGGTCTGTACTGCTCACAACACCGACCACTTTTCTGCTTTACACCAACAGAGCTTCAAGCCAAAATACTCCCTCCAACCTTATAAGTTGTAGGTATAAACTATATGTTATTTCTAAGAATCGGCTAACAATACTCACCCCCCAAGGTTTGGCAGTGATTTGGGGCATAAACTCAGAGTACCATTAACCAACTAGTGTACGCTTGTGTGAAGAATCGCATAAATGTACCTATACTGCAAAGTCCAGTACTCAGATAAGCAACTGGCTGCTCACACAGCTGCCTAGGCAGGCATTTCCATCAGTGGTTGACCTCAGCTGACAATGCCAGGTCAGGTTGTGTCATCAGGGACATGTCATTCTTACAAGCACACATAAGAAGGCACAAAGTAAGAAGTACAAGCTTAAATGTTTGGTGGTAGTGAGCATTTTAGTCACAGGTTACCAAACAACATGACAAATACAGGTTACCCAGGGAATACGAGGATAACAAGCCAAACCTGACCAGTCCCTGTCAGGGTTACATAACGGTTACAAAACTTTAACCTTGTACAGGTATAGAGGACTCATCCACAATACATCCACAGTACAGCAACAAAAAAGAATGATGTTACCAAATATACCCATGCACATCCGGGAAGACTTAGTGTGCTGTTCTGTATGCACTTAAAGGGTGAGAGGATGGTGATGGGGGTCTAAGAGCCAGCCCTTCTCCAGCTGATGCAATGCTCTACACCCCCTCCCCCTCCAACCAACTTAGGCCTGACTTTCTCACCAAACTTCTGAACCCAGTGACTCCTCAATCCTTAGTCTTAGAGCCTTAGTACTCAGCTGACACAAAAGACCTCCACACATCACCTACATGTACATGTTCCACAGGCCCTCACTGCACTAGTATCCCCCTACACAGCAGCCAGTACTTGTTATCTGATTCAACAATCTGCTAGTAAATAGTACACTCAGAAAAAGCTACTATGGAAGTACTTCTCAACAGTTCCATGGAGTATCTGTTCATTTAGAAGAAATCAAACCTTTGAAGGCATACATGTACATACATGACCGATATTGCACCCAGAAAGTGCATTTTTAGAGGTAAATAAATGTTGCAAAATATTATTTTGGTGCTAAAACTTACAACTTTCCAGTATAATATCACCCCGTGTTCTAAGTAAACATCAAAACATACTTTCTAAAATCAACAGAACTCTCAGAATGAGAAAAATGAGCAAGTTAGTTATGGACAAATTTTATGGTGACTTTTATGGTGTGACACTGTGACAACACACCTGACACAACAGCTACAATATATCTGTGACAACTGACTCCCCAAAAGCTTTACATCATACATAATTTACGTAAACCACACTGACAGCCACATTGACAGATTTCTGACACCACTATACACATGTGAACTGTATCACCAAGTTATGGGTTTTAGATACACAATAACAGATTTCTGACACCACTACACATGTGTAATGTATCCCCAATGTTGTGGGTTTTAGATAAACAACAGATTTCTGACAGCACTACACACATGTGTACTGTATCCCCAATGTTGTTGGTTTTAGATAAACAACAGATTTCTGACACCACTATACACGTGTACTGTATCACTAATGTTGTAGGTTTTAGATAAACAACAGATTTCTGACACCACTATACACATGTGTACTGTATCACTAATGTTGTAGGTTTTAGATAAACAACAGATTTCTGACAGCACTACACATGTGTACTGCATCACCAATGTGGTGGGTTTTAGATAAACAACAGATTTCTGACACCACTATACACATGTGTACTGTATCCCCAATGTTGTTGGTTTTAGATAAACAACAGATTTCTGACAGCACTACACACATGTGTACTACATCACCAATGTGGTGGGTTTTAGATACACAACAGATTTCTGACACCACTATACACATGTGTACTGTATCCCCAATGTTGTTGGTTTTAGATAAACAACAGATTTCTGACAGCACTACACACATGTACATGTGTACTGCATCACCAATGTGGTGGGTTTTAGATACACAACAGATTTCTGACACCACTATACACATGTACATGTGTACTGTATCACCAATGTTGTGGGGTTTAGATAAACAATAGATTTCTGACACCACTATACACATGTGTACTGTATCACCAATGTTGTTGGTTTTAGATAAACAATAGATTTCTGACACCACATGTGTACTGTATCACCAATGTTGTGGGGTTTAGATAAACAACAGATTTCTGACACCACTATACACATGTGTATTGTATCACTAATGTTGTTGGTTTTAGATAAACAACAGATTTCTGACACCACTACACACATGTGTACTGCATCACTAATGTTGTTGGTTTTAGATACACAACCGATTTCTGACACCACTACACACATGTGTACTGTATCACCAATGTTGTTGGTTTTAGATAAACAACAGATTTCTGACACCACTATACACATGTGTACTGTATCACCAATGTTGTGGGTTTTAGATAAACAACAGATTTCTGACAGCACTACACACATGTCCATGTGTACTGCATCACCAATGTGGTGGGTTTTAGATACACAACCGATTTCTGACACCACTACACACATGTGTACTGTATCACCAATGTTGTGGGTTTTAGATAAACAATAGATTTCTGACACCACTATACACATGTACTGTATCACCAATGTTGTGGGTTTTAGATAAACAATAGATTTCTGACACCACTATACACATGTACATGTGTACTGCATCACCGATGTTGTGGGGTTTAGATAAACAACAGATTTCTGACACCACTATACACATGTGTACTGTATCCCCAATGTTGTTGGTTTTAGATAAACAACAGATTTCTGACACCACTATACACATGTACATGTGTACTGTATCACCAATGTTGTGGGGTTTAGATAAACAACAGATTTCTGACACCACTATACACGTGTACTGTATCACCAATGTTGTTGGTTTTAGATAAACAACAGATTTCTGACACCACTATACACATGTGTACTGTATCACTAATGTTGTAGGTTTTAGATAAACAACAGATTTCTAACACCAATACACATGTGTACTGTATCCCCAATGTTGTTGGTTTTAGATACACAACAGATTTCTGACACCACTACACACATGTGTACTGTATCACTAATGTTGTAGGTTTTAGATAAACAACAGATTTCTAACACCACTATACACATGTACTCAAATAAAAAGCAGTGCTGGCAGAAAATTAACATATTTTATCCAATCTTAAGTATAGCTACATGTAGTTACTAGTCACAACTACCACAGAACATGGATAGTCACTAGTCACATCTATTAGAGCATGGATAGTCACCAGTCACATCTCCCACTGAGCATGAGTAGTCACTTGTCATAACTCCCACAGAGCATGGGTAGTCACTAGTCAGATCTCCCACAGAGCATGAGTAGTCACTAGTCACATCTCCCACAGAGCATGAGTAGTCACTAGTCACATCTCCCACAGAGCATGAGTAGTCACTAGTCACATCTACTAGAGCATGGATAGTCACTAGTCACATCTACTAGAGCATGGGTAGTCACTAGTCATGTCTCCCACAGAGCATGGGTAGTCACTAGTCACATCTCCCACACAACATGGATAGTCACTAGTCACATATACTACAATGCATAAGTAGTCACTAGCCACATCTAAGCATGGGTAGATACTAACCACAACTACCACAGAGTATGGGTAGTCACTAATCACATAACCAGAGCATGGGTAGTCACTAGTCACATCTACCAGAGCATGGGTAGTCACTTGTCACATCTACCAGAGCATGGGTAGTCACTAGTCACACCTACCACAGAGCATGGATTGTCACTAGTCCTATCTACCACAGAGCGTGGGTAGTGAGCACATGCTGAAGGGGTCTTTCCAGTTATACATGTATAAATGAATTAAAATTGTAAATAAGCGCCCTACACTACAGGGATTTAAAGTGATATCCCATATGTCACAAAGGCAGCTAGGCATGTACTTCCATAACTATGATATTTAAACTCGATTTATTTACTGAGAGAAAGAGTTTAAAGACAATTTTGTTTAGAAATCTGCTTTAAAATTATCAACGAATATGACTCAGTGAAATAAGAAACTGTAGAAATGAAGATCTACTAATGTACACATTCATGGGTTCAGATTTCGTCCACATGCCCTCTGAGCTCGATACGATACAATGTACATTGGGCAATTTAATCTCTCCAGTAATATAAAAAAAAACCCTGCCCGTCAGAGCTCAACAAACCACACAAAGGCCTTGGGAGGTTGGAGGTTGACACTTCTAATCACCACCGGCCCATAACGATCGGCGTCTTTCCGATGAAATCCCCCTACTTAAAACACCCATACACAACATACTCCTAAATCCAGGCAATTTACACAAAAAACACATCTTATTCTCACAGAAATTCCATTCAGCTAAACAACAAACTCAAAAGAAAATCCGGATTTTACCGAGAAGACGTGAATTCGCTGTAATACTTCATGCCGGCTTTCTCTGTCGATCAGCTGATTTCATGTCGGCGAGGCCGGCACCATGTGGGCGTGTCTAGACCAGCGCGCACTCTGATTGGTGGCTATTTATAGCTGGGTCTGTGTGGTAACCTATCCGTCATATTGCACCAATGGGAGAAGCACGTGGCAAAGCGCATGTGTTCAGAGAAGGGTCAAACCATATAACTTCTACGAAAGGTGACAGCTAATGAGCCACTGAGAAAAGTCAGAGAATCGCTAGTTTTCTGTTTCGATCCCTATGGGCAGTAGATCGACAAAGGTGATATATACTCTGTATAGTGTGCTACAAATATCGTGACTCTAACACAATGGTACGGCCGCCGTGTGAAAACTAACTCCAATAAATCGTAGTAACTCTAGTATCTACCATAACTTCATAAAGCTATGAGCGCTGCAGAGCTCTCTCGCACACCTGTTTAGTCAAATTATATAACCATAAAGAAATTCTGAATTTTCTTTACTACCAATTACACCGCAAGTTATCTGTTAACTTTGCATTACACCATGGTATTGTGATCGAGTTTTGTTCATTCATTGATTTAAAATGATTCCAGCCAACTGACTAAGTTTATTTCCCCTCGGTCTCTCGACCGTACCTTCTCTAGCCTTATCTGATGTAAAAGTGATACTTTCTTTTTTTTAAATCACTTCATACTATCGTTACAAAAGCGCCACACTGAGCCATGAGCAAACCACAAAAGCTTAACATTGGCTTTATTTCGACGAGAGCGGCAGCTGCAGCAGTGCTGACTACGGTACCAGAGGCTGCAGCCCTCTTTGTGAGTGACAAAGCGCAGCCGACAGAGCCGGGATGTCAGTCGAGGTCAGAACTGGTTCCCTCGACACAGATCACCCTGACCTCCCGAACCGTGTTTACGGCTTCGCTAACTGCCCGAGCCTTTTCCACTTGAGCGACCATATCCATATATTAACCTCATTTGACACAAACAAAGGTTTTTTCTATTCTCCTCAGATTAGTTGTCGAGGGAAAAATATCTACGTACGGGCCTACTTTAAATAATGCTATCACATCTAAATTTCTGGCGAGGATAACTCTTGATAAACAAAGCATCTGGACAGATTTATGTAAGGATATAAGAATGCATGCAATGTTAAGATGTTAAACTTAAATACCGGTAATGAAACTTGAGTTTTAGTGATTAGTGAGATAATCATACTTGATTATGGCTTTTTGACTTGGCATTCAGCAAGCGTGCAGGAAGTACCTATATCACGGGACATGTGGACTATGGCAAGTGTGCAGGAAGCACCTACATCACTGGACATGTGGACTATGGCAAGTGTGCAGGAAGCACCTACATCACTGGACATGTGGACTATGGCAAGTGTGCAGGGAGATGTGCAATGAACACAGGTGTCAAGATTAACATATAATGCAAAACCTTCACACAGTTTTTGTTTATATATCACATATAAAGGCCACTACAGTTGTTGCATGTCCAAAGGAAAAGATGATTGTTGACACCTTAGCAATATACACTGAAGTACAAACATTTATCGTAATAGTCATGCAAGTGCAAACAAAGAAGTGTATTAGTATAGGTGCATAAAAGTGTACCAGCAAGTGCATAAAAGTGAATCTGCAGGTGTACAGAATTGTACACACTGACCAAAAGGGTACCTGGAAGTGTATCTGTTAACCTGCTTTAAGTACACCACAGTACAACAACACCGTGTGCACAATGACAAAATGTGCACAACTGTGCATTACAACATTATGATTAATACTAGTACTGCAAGGAAAGAACCACAGAGTGTGGACAATTCGTGTTTCACAACATGTGTACACTAGTGGAGTTAGGCATATGCCCCTGTGTATCATCGTAAATTGTCATGCTTTAAACGTCACAAGTGTAGCCAACTACTTGACCAAAAACAAGCAGAACTATGTGATCTGTTTAGAAAGATGGCTGTGATTTGAGCTCCACCACTCAAGGAACAGTTTTATTAAAGCCGACTGGTAAATAATAGTGAAGTGTGTAAAGTCTGAATACATAATCACTGTAGGGGTGAAAACAGCACGAAACTTACCACAATACAAAATGGGGCAAAACCCTAAACACCTGCCTAAAAATGAAGTGTGTGGCTCTGTTTAAGGAAGAACAAAAACTGCCTGTCATTATAGGCTAGTTCCTGGCATGCTACCGACTGACCTAATTCAAAAAGTTAGTAGTAAACACTAAGAGAGAGTTTTTCCATTCCCTAATGATCAAAATCTTCCCAAGTCTTACATGTATATCAACTATTCAAGTTTTCGAAACTCCTATCAGCACTATAAATTCTCAATGACTTCAAAATTTTCCACATAACAGTACCACACACGGATCGTCCTTCATAAAATCTAAATAAAATCTAAGCCACCATCGTCTAAATAAAAACATGCACATTCTGATCCAATCACAAAGAAACCAGATGCAAATTTTACCTGTATCAGTAAGACAAGTAGAATTATTCCATCAAAATATGAACATGGTTCCCATATACTTGTATATAGATGTACATATATCCTATTCGTATACTGACAACTCCCAAACTACACATAATCATGCAATACAAAATGAACAAAACATCAGTGAACAAGCTCCACTGGAGTTTGCCAATAAAGCAGATTTTCACTTAACTGTTCACCACATCATCAGTGACTGACAAAAGTCTGATGAACTCATTTGGGCCAAAATGTTGGAAATAGTGCACAGTGTTACTGTACATGAAACAGCTTCAACTAAGTCAGTTTCTGTGCTAAAGAAACACATTTTCACAGACACTCATCTTTAATGACAACACTTGGGTATTTCAATGATTATTTAAGGTCCAGGGGAGAAAGTCAAGGGTATAATAGATAGAGCTGTGTTCAAATATCTTGATATAACTGAGTTATTTCACAATGAAACTCTAGACACGGTTTCTCTGAGATTTATGAATGCACAATTTCACATATTACACCTGCTGTGGCCTGCATGTTATATATGCATATATATATGAAAACACCTGGTTTTAACGATTATGCTTGGGGTACAAATTTACCTATTGGTATTAATTATTAGTCTTTTGATCCAGAGATAAGTCTCAACTTGCCTCAGCCACATTACATTTTGATTAGTGTTTGGGACAATGATATCGATGGGAGAAAGTTACATGTATGTAGGCCCTAGGCAGTGGTCAGGGGAAACTCCATGCACATCTCAAAAACTGCCAAAAAAGAAAAATCTGCCAAACTCAATATCTGTAAATGTATGTTCAAACTCAGCTGAACATAGAAACTGAAGTGTTTGGAGTATCCACAGAGTGTAAATGATGGAGAGAGGAAGGGCTCAAGTAATTATCAATTTAAGTATTTTATGTACAGCATGTGCCAGAAATTCTGCAGTTAGTGTTGTCCTTCAATGTTGCACATAATGCAGGGGTGAGTGCTAGAAGGGGTTTATTAATGAGAAGGTTTTGAACTTGTGGGTTTGAAAAGAAAGTATCTGAGTGCTTAATTGCTAAAACTGAAACACTGTGTCATTTTATGACTCATGAGACCTATACAGACAAATGACGCTTCTTGTGGAAAATTGTTGAGAAAGACAATGTGGAAAGTTGGTGGTGGTGGGTTGGGGCCAGGGAGAATGGTGGGAGGTGCAATGCACGAGTATTTTCAGTACGTATTCTGGTTTTCTACGAAAAAGGGTCTGGATTGACGCAAAGAAAATTACTCTGTGGATAATAGAATTCTTCACGATTTAGATTCCATTACAGTTCTCAAATGTATAACAGAAGACGACGTCACAGGCATATATATCTTATGTGGTCGTACGGCGATTTGGTGAAATGCAGAGGTTGTGGTCCGCCAGAGGAAATTTCTTTATGCCGCCAAGCTACAATATTTTTCTGCAGTTTCTCTGGAAACGTTACTAAATCAATTATCATGCTTAAATCTAGGTTGGTGCATTAAATGGCCTTGACCTTTACCTCTGACCAAGTTCTTTGCTGATGGATGACGCCTGTTATATCTGGCAGATTTGTAATAGTTTGGACCAGTTAAAACAAATCAGATATAAGGCAAATTAACATATCCTGCAGAAACCTTTTTGTGCAAGGGAGAAAATAAGAATTGCGACTCGAGATGACATGTAGATCAGACAAGACCCAGATAAACAAAAAATAGGTCAATCTATTCTTAGTCGCAGTGGCTATCAGCTGATTTCGAGGCTGAGAGTCCGAAGAAAGAATTGTGTTTCAATAACGGATATTTCAAAAAGTATGACCTGAAGCACTGATCGGCTCATATCTTGACATAACCCTAACAATGCCCTTTATAATATAGCAAAAATCATACCGCAGGATGCATCGAGTCGCGAGTAAAATGACTTACCGTGAAGACATTCGGAACCAGCAACTCCTAGCCCGTTTCTCAACGGCCATGACGTGAGATCATAGTGCGGATTCAGAGCCGCGTTTGCGTATTCAAGATGCGCAGTTCATGAATTGAGACAGGCAAAATTACAAACTACAACATTTCGTTAAAACTCTTACATACTTTGTCATGTTAATAAAATAGGGAAACAGAACGTAAAGCGAAGGTAGTTAAAGTAACGACAAAAGTGGGGCACAAGGCCTATACTCTGGGCCGAGCAGTCACAACTACATTTGCAGTGCATAGAAGCTTACACCCATGTAGCCTTGCCCGGTAGGCTACGATGAAGTTCGTGTGACACGCCGTATCTCGTAACCGTACTCGCCCGTGGCCATCACGTAGTGTTTAACGACGCCGTTTTTACCCTTTTTATGTAGACTAGGATCCAAAACCAAATAAGGCTTTAATTAAAGAATATTTTTTCTGCAAGTTACATGGGATATCTAGGTTATATAGCCGATTGAAATTAAGCTTCCCAAAATCTTCTCTCCCATCACTCAGCAAACACAACTTACTCCCGTGGAACAGATTAGTTTTCAGAGTGTTGGCCGTACGGCAATTAGCCTAGCCACAGAACCAGTGGCACCGGAATATTGTCTTATGCGGTTTACATAGGCCACGCCAAGAATATGTACCGAATAATATTCCGTTTATTATTTGATGTCTACTGACTGTTTCGTTCTGATTAATATGAAATGAGATAGATAAATGATCCGCACATCCAGCCACGAAAAAGTAATATGCAACAAGACAATGTAATGTTACACGGTGTAAAGTACCACTTACATCTATATATACTCCAGATACTAGCTTGAATATCCCTTACTTAGCCTATGTACACATACATTTACAGCAGGGTAAAGGAGCTTGAGCGTGGCCGCTGTTTGATTCACCCATTTGGAATATAGCATTCATTTTGAAGTTTTTAATGAAATGACAACACTCACGTGGAAATCTTAAGTGGATATTTATAATGGTTTTAAATTATGTGGTTTTGCTCAATGTGCTACATGTAATTTCCATTCGCAAATTGCCGGCAGACATCGCCACCTGGCTTTGTACGATTTGTACGACCCATGAATTGCTTTCTGTTTTGCGGAACCTGCCAAAAATGCGGTCAAAATATGTTCTTAAATATGATTTTATTGATTTCTTTTTGGGCTGTACACCTTGCGTTTGTGTGAAGATTTTTTCTCACTTCAACAGCAGGAAAGAGTCTGCTAGAATACAAAAAGACGCTTGTATGCTCTACATACATATGCACGCAGGTGTAACAGTTCAATATGTTAGACAGAGTTATCTCCCATTTCCAAGCTTTCTTCATACAACGTTCCTACAAACCCACCGAATATTCTACACACATAATAAACGCACTATCGTACAGATCCATTACATCATGTTCTAGGCCTAGGCCTATATATCTTCATGAAAAACAGTTGAAATAAAAATAGTTGGAGTTTAGGTAAACTTTCTTTGACATATATCTAAAAAGATGAAAAACTAAGCCGTCAGTTCCATCAGTAAACCACTCATCAGACCTCTCGTCAGATCCCTCGTCAGACCCCTCCTCAGACCTCGCGTCAGGCCCTTCCTCAAAACCCCATTCAGACCACACGTCAGACCACCCGTCAGACCCCTCCTCAGACCTCTCGTCAAACCATGCGTCATACCCCTCGTCAGACCCCACCTCAGACCTCTCGTCAAACAATGCGTCATACCCCTCGTCTTACCCCTCGTCAAACCCCACGTCAGACCTCCCGTCAGGCCCTTCCTCAAACCCCTATTCAGACCCCACGTCAGACCACTCGTCAGACCCCTCCTCAGACATCTCGTCAAACCATGCGTCATACCCCTCGTCAGATCCCACGTCAGACCTCGCGTCAGGCCCTTCCTCAAATCCCTACTCAGATCCCACATCAGATCACTCGTCAGACCCCTCGTCAGGCCCCACGTCAGACTCCTCCTCAGACCTCTCCTCAAACCCCTCGTCAGACCACATGCCAGACAACTCGTCATACCACACGTCAGACCACACGTCAGACCACTCGTCCTACCACACGTCAGACCACTCGTCAAACCCCACACGTCAGATCACTCGTCAGCCCACGCGTCAGACGATCTCGTCAGGCCCCTCCTCACACCACTTCTCACATCAGTGCCCCAGACGGAAGCTTCCAAAGCAAAAGATTCGAACTCGTGAAGGTACACGTCTTTTCGCCCCAGTATGAAATAATAAATAGGCGTCATTCTTTCTCTGCATAAAGATGCGAATAAGATGTACACTATGTGAACTAAGGAGGATTACAATCCAAACTTTAACTGAACGTCAAGGTGAAAACGGCGAAGTGAGATTTCGAACAAAATAGCAAGTGAAAGTGGAATCACGGGTGGCCATACTAGGTAAAGTAGTGGGAAATTTTACTACGAGTACTGTAGTGTAGGAATGCATTTACGCTGATTATATTTGAACTGAGTTCACTAAGTTGTGATGAGGAATGATGCAGTATAAAATATCTCTCGAGGCCTATGCCTTATATTGTCCTTAAAGACTCCGTATCCCAAACTTTATGGCGATACACAATAGTTTTTGCAAGGGAGAGTACTCTTGCAGCCTTAAATCAACTTTCTGATGTCATTTGTAGGGGGAAGCACATTCGTCGTTGGCAAATGCGAGGTATTTCATTGAATAGAATTTGCCAAGGAATTATTGAGGCCTCACACTTAGTCGAGAACACATTTTCTATAATGATGTAAACCAGTCTGTTCTTGTGACTTAATTCTACGCCCGCCACATTACCAGCTACGCTGGATATATTACCAGCTATGCCTGCAATATTACCAGCTACGCCTGCAATATTACCAGCCAAGCCCGCTATTTTACCATCTCTAACTGCAGATTCCATTAACTTAATAATCCGGCATAAACTGCGTCGATCTTGGAAATCAGATTATCGTTGTCAAAGACAACTTTTAATCCGGCATAAACTGTGTCGATCTTGGAAATCAGATTATCGTTGTCAAAGACAACTTCTTCAGATCTACAAAATATAAAAGATGTTAGTCCTACTTGTTATTTTTTTTAATTGTGAGTTACTGCAAATTTTAATAATATCGTGGCCCGATGGTGTCTTTTTCACTTTTTTACACACACATGAACATGTGATTCAGAGACAGATTATAACTCCTGTAAATACAATGCCTTAGCCGACCGGAATGATTTGTTCAGTGATCTCTGGGAACGCTACACGTGTACAGGCTGGGCGGTATGTCATCAAGAATGAACTGTGATATGGATCTATGCGTCAAAACAGACATGAGGATGCCAATTTTCAATGAAGTTGGGAAGGCCAGGGGTATGTTCTTGGCGAATGATTTAAATCAGTATTCAAATCATGTACTATGCTAGTATATAAGTTGCCGAAAAAAGATATGTCTCCCAGTTGAGCTTTGACTGCATATATCCAACGCATTGATCTAATTCAACAAACAAGTCAATACACGGCCCCTGGCCTCGCCATATGCGATGGCGGGTACGGCATCAAGAATAACTTGTAATACGGAGTCTGATTGCATACAGCACATATACGATGGCCGGTACGGCATCAAGAATGACCTGGGATATGGAGTCTGATTGCATGCCTCACATATGCGATGGCCGGTACGGCATCAAGAATGGCCTAATGAGTACCGACACTTTTGTAAACTACGTTCAACAATCCTTTGTGTAGTGCTCATACATAATGTAACAAAAGATGTACAGCATAGAGAGTAAAGCGCTAGAAATGGTCACGCGTAACCGGTGAAATGCAACTTCTTGTCATTGATGATCAGGAATGATCTGTGAATGGAGTGAGATTTTAGGATGGAGGGCAGCATTATGATAGGAGGAAACCGGGAAGAGCCAGGACCTGACTGCATGCATCGCGCATAAATGATGACCAGCACAGCATCACGAGTAACCTGTGATACGGAATTTGATTGCATGTAGCCCGTACATGGTGACAGGTACAGCACCAAGAATTGCATGTTCACGAAGGAGCCCTCCACCATTAGCCATATACTCAGAGGAATTAAGCTCCTGGCTAATGGTGGTTGACTCCTCCGGGTATATGGCCATATGGTTTGGGCCCGACCCAGCGAACATTATGCTGCTTTGGTAGACCAATTCACTCTGATATTATTGACGAGATATTCATACTTGCTTTCATCAGCTAAAAATTCCTACAACATAAACAAGTAAACACGATAACCATTACGTTAACATCGGGAACCAGTCTTTGTGCACTTGGATATAAAAGTAAAGGTATCGTGTTTTATATATGTACATAGACTCAAACATTTAGTGAGGAAATTCAGTCTTTTAATGGATAATGACATGATGATAGAGAAAGTAAAGAAAACCCTGAACAGCATGATTCTGTACATAAAATATACATATATAAAAATAACACGATTATGACGTACAGCACACCCACAAAAATCAAAGTATTTGTTAAATCCCGTGTATCGTGAAATAGGGCCTAACAGAAATCTCTACTCCTAAAATTCCTTACTAAATATTACCATTACGAAAGGCTGCAGTTACATGTATGTATCCGTTTTTTCAAGTATATGTATATTATTGGTACACAGAAATGAAGCGCTAACAATCAAAGGCTATATTAAAATATCCTCGATAAATAGCAGTTGTTTATGGCAAGGGCTTTTTGGGGGATCTGCGGCCATGATATTTGTATGAACGATTGAAATTTAAGCGCAACAACAATTTAAGAAATTTAACACACTCAAAAATGTGCGCCTGGAGAGCTGTAGGTGTTCTTCTACTCGTGACACTGTGATCAGGTAGAGCACTCTTCAGTGTTGTTATATGTACATGAGTATGGCTGCCAGTCCAAGACCCAAATGATTACTGTGTCAACCTAACCTTCAGCTAAGCTTATCACCTCTCATTATGATGTAAACTCTGAAGCCGCTTACAAGGATGCAACGTTTTGGCAGCTAAGCTACTGCGTGGTAGCGGTAACGTAGAATATATATATATATATGTGTGTGTGTGTGTGTGTGTGAGTGTGTGTGTCTACCGCTGCCAGATCTCGGTTGATGGACGACTCTGAGCTGAACGGGCCAAGGACGGGTAAAAAAAGCCCTAGGACACGGATATCCTGGGACGTTCTCTTGTTCTTGATTTGAAAGGACGTACATGTATTCAGACTGTTGACTTTTGTATACCTATTTATGCCACATAAATACCATAAGGTTTCGTCTGTTTTCGGGGAACACTTTGCCAAAGCTTATAACACCACTAATAGGTTGCAACCATGTAATAATTTACATGAACAGTCAAAATAAAACTGAGATAAACTGACAAGAGGCCGTATTTCACCCGCTACCTGTGCGGACCATGACGTATTTGTCAAGTATCACACCTCCATCCCTGCTCTGGTATTACTCTCCATTCTGTAGTCTTTTATATTTACAGAAATATAAATCCCAATAGAAAAACGCCTCATCATGAAGTTCACCATAGTATATGAATTCCGGTACACTACCGTATGTACAATAAAAGTAATGTACATCAACATAGTATATGAATTCCGGTACACTGTCGTATGTACAATAAAAGTAATGTACATCAACATAGTATATGAATTCCGGTACACTGTCGTATGTACAATAAAAGTATTTTACATCAACACAGTATATGAATTCCGGTACACTGTCGTACGTAGAGTAAAAGTAATGTATATCAACACAGTATATGAATTCCGGTACACTGTCGTATGTACAATAAAAGTAATTTACATCAACATAGTATATGAATTCCGGTACACTGTCGTACGTAGAGTAAACGTAATGTATATCAACACAGTATATGAATTCCGGTACACTGTGGTATGTACAATAAAAGTAATGTACATCAACACAGTATATGAATTCCGGTACACTGTCGTATGTACAATAAAAGTAATGTACATCAACATAGTATATGAATTCCGGTACACTGTCGTATGTACAATAAAAGTAATGTACATCAACATAGTATATGAATTCCGGTACACTGTCGTATGTACAATAAAAGTAATTTACATCAACATAGTATATGAATTCCGGTACACTGTCGTACGTAGAGTAAAAGTAATGTATATCAACACATTATATGAATTCCGGTACACTGTCGTACGTAGAGTAAAAGTAATGTACATCAACATAGTATATGAATTCCGGTACACTGTCGTATGTACAATAAAAGTAATGTACATCAACATAGTATATGAATTCCGGTACACTGTCGTATGTACAATAAAAGTAATGTACATCAACATAGTATATGAATTCCGGTACACTGTCGTACGTAGAGTAAAAGTAATGTATATCAACAAAGTATATGAATTCCGGTACACTGTCGCATGTACAATAAAAGTAATGTATATCGACATAGTATATGAATTCCGGTACACTGTCGTATGTACAATAAAGGTAATGTACATCAACACAGTATATGAATTCCGGTACAATCTAAGCACTTTAGTGCAATTGTCTTCTTGGATTTATCGACTTTCAGTTATGGCTTTCAGTTTGTTGAGGAGTTGCTTAACTGGCCGACAACAAGCAGTCACATTTGAAGGCTTTCTTTCGCCATTTACACCAGTACTGTGGTCTACCGCAATACTGGGTCCACTTCTTTTTTCATATACATCAGTAACATTATTCGCTCATTCAGTATTTTGAATTTACCTTTTCCGATGATGACAACAGTGCTTGTTCGTCGTCGTATTCTCACAGAAGAGCTTGGCATGATCGACGGGGCTCATCTGACTATAGTGGTCGGCACAAATTCATTGGCCTTATTTTCAATAACAAACTTTCGTGACACTCTCATATCAGTTAATAATTCAGTCTTCTTTGATATTTTCCTACTACGACAATCCTCTTTGGAGAAGTACATATCAAACATATCATACCTACAGCCACTCATTCAGCTTCAAAAACGTGCGGTGCAAGTCAATTCCTTTTCTCACAGACTCGAACACACTTTCAATCTCTTTAAGTGTCTGAAGATCCTTTCTTTGACTAAATTAAATATTTATTCTTGTATTCGGATGCCCGTTAAGCTATTTGCTACCCATATCTGTTACCCCATCACTTTTGATAGTGTTTACGTCACAATCTGCCATTCATAACTATCATACGCCTCGTCACTTTTGACAGTGTTTACGTCACAATCTGCCATTCATAACTATCATACGCCTCGTCACTTTTGACACTGTTTACGTCACAATCTGCCATTCATAATTATCATACGCCTCGTCACTTTTTACAGTGTTTACGTCATATATGCATCATATGCATCATATGCATCAGTAACATTCATAACATTCATAACTATCATACACGATCCCAAATCTGCCATTCATAACTATCATACACGATCCCAAATCTGCCATTCATAACTATCATACGCGAACCTAAATCTGCCATTCATAACTATCATACGCAAACTCAAATCTGCCATTCATAACTATCATACACGATCCCAAATCTGCCATTCATAACTATCATACACGATCCCAAATCTGCCATTCATAACTATCATACGCGAACCTAAATCTGCCATTCATAACTATCATACGCAAACCCAAATCTGCCATTCATAACTATCATGCACGATCCCAAATCTGCCATTCATAACTATCATACGCGAACCTAAATCTGCCATTCATAACTATCATACGCAAACCCAAATCTGCCATTCATAACTATCATACGCGAACCCAAATCTGCCATTCATAACTATCATACGCGAACCCAAATCTGCCATTCATAACTATCATACGCGAACCCACATCTGCCATTCATAACTATCATACGCGAACCTAAATCTTCCATCATAACTATCATACGCGAACCCAAATCTGCTATTCATAACTATCATACGCCTCATCACTGTTTTACATTGTTTACGTCACAATCTGCCATTCATAACTATCATACGTGAACCCAAATCTGCCATTCATAACTATCATACGCGAACCCAAATCTGCCGTTCATAACTATCATACGCCTCATCACTGTTTACAGTGCCTACGTCAAAATCTGCCATGCATAACTATCACACGCGGGCGCAAATCTGTCATCCAAAACCCCAGTCTTCATATACACCTCTTTGTTTTTTGAATATTGCAACACATGTTGTTATTGGTAAGAGCAGTTTTCTCAATTTTCTTTTTTCTTCTTCTTTTGTCTGTTCCTTTAAAAGTAAATATGATATGTTGTAATATACCAGGTTGATTATTTATACGAAATATTCCATGTATTTATATTTTGGGACTGAACAAATCTGAATGGCTTAATTCCCGCCATTATCCATCTCTCTGCACTGAATATATCTGTTTGAATTCGTGGAATTAATAAATTCAAAATTAATAAAAGTCAAAATCGTAGACATAATTACGAAGCTGTCAACATTGTCGTACATTGATTTCTACCCGCACGTCAACGTGAGACGGATCACTTGTGAACAGTGACAGTACAATGTCACGTGGAGTAGCATGTATAGCATGACGTGGTGTAAACAGCGACGCAACGCCAGTTGGTGTATATATCAACACCACTTCTCGAGAATCATTACGCTCTATATTTCTACAGTATATTAGCTAATGCAAACTTGCAGAAAATAATTCGTGAAACTATAATGTGAAGTTGTGCCGATTTGCAGATGTGAATAGGCCTACATGTGTCAATAACAGAAACCGTATGGCCTATATAATAACATAAGCTGCCGAAACTTTGTATTCTCACGCAGTGTTTATTGATGGTTTGTTTTCTTCAGATGTGAAAGACTCAGTTGTTTCTAAGTTAGCTTGTACGAGGTGTGTAACCGGTGTTATAACTAAAGCCCTCTTTTGGTGGATGTGATGGTATCGGTACAATTTTTGTCGTGCTGTGATCAGTTTTGTTCTGCAGGCGTCTGGAAATCTTCAAAATGAAGTGACCAATTACAGATTACAGTTAACGTACTATAGCGTTATCTTACTACATGAAGGTACAGGGAGGCTAATCCATTCAATTCCACTGGATAAGCTAAGTGCCCTCAGGTGTATGTTAAAAACAAAAAGTGCCCAAGAGTGAAAATTGGATTCATGAAGTCATTTAGGAACCGGTTAAAACTGGAAGTCTGTGGTTAACCGGAAAATGGGAAGTATAACAGAAATAGAGGCAGAGCTATGTGAACGTGTTTTAGACTTGACCTATAAGCATCCCTGTACACTCTGGCGTGTCTGTTCACAACCAACGCATACCACGCTAACAAAATGCCCCAGTCTTGGCCTCTCTGTAGCAACTCATACGGAATTTGATTCCTCCCCTGCAGGCCTGTAGGTATAACACATCTATGAAACAGGAGTCAAAGTGTCCGCTGGAAGGGCGAGAAGTACCGTGCTTCATTCCAGTTGAGACATCTAGCCTATTAGGTACTCATCTCAACATGCATGTCCATATAGCAATATACCATACGACATCAACAGACTAATTAGGCTGGTTATCTGAAGATTTAAATCGTCCGTGGTGATTAAACAGATTGGCTGCATAATATAATTTTCCAGTAGCTCGAATATTGTCTGTGTATATATCGGTAAAGAACTTCATACCAAAAAACAGAAAATGTTGATTTGCTTGTTACGACCTGTTCAGAGACAAAGCCGCGACTTTCACGACATGTACCTCTAAGCACGTTGGTAGGAGTAGATTTATAAGATAACGTCGCCTGGGTACATCGCGTTAGCGGTGCTGTAAGTCTTCATTATATCATGAGCTTGGCAGCACACTATACGTCCCCAACACAAAACTCATCAATTGGCCATCTCAAGATGATAAGCAGATGGGGCTGTCCACACGTGGCAGCTATCATGTAAATGGGGTACCATAAACTAGAAGCTTTGAGAACATCCCCCAGTGGCACCTCTCCACCACAACTGCCAACAGGCTTCTCTCCTCCATATCGAATTTCCGTTTTCTGCATGTTTTCTCCTTAAAAGTCTCTGCGCGGGCCTCATTCGGAGTGACTGTACACTTCACTATCTTCAGCTGTTACATTCGGCCTACTGGCTCGAATAACCCTCCGTTTTACTTCAGACTTTGCCGGCTGCTTTAGTTAAACGTGAAGCCTCGGCTTATTGGAGCAACATTCCCGGCCGCTAGCCACACCCACGAGAGATAACAAATCACTACATTTCATCCCTCACTTTCTAATTTATATTTATATTTTGATAATCACCTTTGGGAATTCCATCTTGTAGTCTTAGATTTAAATTGTTGTTCTTGTGTGCGTGTTCACTAGGCATCAATGGCTTATATAAAAAAAAAAAATTAAATTTTAGTACTATTGCGATTTATTTTGCGAGCATCAGATGGACATTGAAGTGACAATAAAAACTGCACAAGCCCATATCCCCTCTACCAAAGTTATTTAAAATTTACGAAGTCCTGCATCTAATTCTATTTATCCATACATAAGGCAGATAGAGCCAGGCTAACACTGGGTTAACGTTCACCAGCAAAGTCCGTGGATGAGGAGAAGAAGCGTCGAATTTAGCATATACGTTGATCTGCCCCTAGCAGTAACTCCAATTCCTCACTAAACGCAGTTTTTGTTTAACTCGAAAATTAAGTTATAATGCATTGAAACGAATGTCATGTTCGTTTGAAAAAAGCAGTGTTTTATTTAAAGTTATACAATATCCTTGTTGGTTGGAGTATAAAATTTGGAAATGAAAAATATTTTGATTTACCGGATGGACGAACATTATTGTAGAAACTGCGATATTAAACCGGAAGTTGTATATTGGTACCGCCATTTTGTCATGAGTGGCAAAGCATACGTGTTTAATTTCACCGTCACTTTGTATGTCCTTTTCGGAAGTTCCGAAATCATCTGTGTAGGAAAGATAGAGAAGTTTAGGTGTGAAAAAGTTATGCCCAGGAGCTCTAGATTCTACTCCCATTTTCTCTGTATGAATGTTTTGTTACTTGTGGACACTTGAACATTTATCATGCTAAATTCTACACAGATCTTCTCCGCGTGAATGTTTTGGTTCTGTGGATATGTGAACATTTATCGGCAAATCCCATCCACTAAGCAACATAGCTAGAATCAGAAAGAAGCTGTGATAAATATTTGGTCTCGGGAAGGTATTGGAAGATATTAGATAGCGGTGCACATGGCCCACTGCTGGTGTAGATAGTCCCTTGGCGATAGGCCGAGGTTTGACATCTGACACACTGATCATCAGACCCCTAAGTCTGTCCGTGTCTATATGAACATGATCCCCCAACTCTTCATAAGTAAACTCCAACTCACACGCCCTGGAATGAAAGGGATCATTTGTATAAATCACATCTTCTTATTGACTCATTGAATAGAAAATGTCGGTGAGTGTCGGGTGCTAAATGCCATCTGGTCAAGTTACAAGTCATCCTTTGCAATCAGAAGTGACATGGTCAAATGTATGATTGTCGACAGCTCTACCTCAGATGCGCATGCTCCATATGGACTTTCTCTGACCATATTGAGTGACGTCATGACTAACTTATTTTGAGAGGGCGATGCCAGCACATATATATTCTCCAGTAATAGAACCATTCACGCAGGAGGTAATTGGAAGAGCCGCGCAGGGAAACTTCAGCGGAATCCTTGTGGTTGGTGAAACTTAAGATAGGAGTGCAGTCACTTTCTGACCATCTAGTCTGCCGAGCTGTAGGAGCTTGGAGCGTGGCCGGCCCGGTACAGCAGTCATCCGCCGTTTTCATCAGGGACTTTTCTTCCTAAACTACCCACGGAGAGGAACTTTTACCTCTTTTCTAATTCTTTTCGTTTGGACTATCAAGCCTCTACCTTATCAAAATGTCTGAAAGAGTACATGCTATGGGAATGGACCGGGCACTGCACGGCAGGGTAGGTACCATTTTGAAAAGAATAGATGCAGCATTTTTGTTGAAAATTGTTCTAAATTAGTTTCGGTGATAAATACTATTTTGTACGTACCAGTTTGTAAAAAAAACAAAAAAACTTTGCATGTGCAAAAGTTAATGGATATTTTCAATGAAGAGCAAAAACCTTTGCCAAAGGTGTTAATCAAGACCTATAGCGGTTAAATGGAGATGACACAGTACCCTCCAAGTGTAAAAATATTGTCAAATCTTTGGAATTCGGTATCAGTCGCAATAACCCAGGTTGCCCTGTAAGTCACATGACCGTCTGGAAAGACTCCCATTGGCTACCAATGATAGGTCTGTTTCCCAACACCCTTATTTGCATATGGCGATGTCTTCTTCCGACGGTATTTTACCGGGATTGTTTTTGCAGTAGGTATCAAATTCTTTGCAAGATCTGAAAATCAGGCTTAATCAAGTTTATTAGTTTTGTTGTGGTCGTATGGGAATGTTCTCTGTAAAATATAGTACCTTGTGTAAAGGTCACGCTCTTTTCAGGAAGGTTCCTTCAGAATCTATTTCAGGCAGAAGCCGAAAAGGCATCTGGAGCCGGCCGGCTTGTGGTATCAGCTTACACACCACTCCTTGTGCTTGTAAATATAGTTCATCTATACACTTATAGCTTATTCCTGACGGCCACATACCGGCCTATCATCCTCAGTCATAATGAATATACTGTCTTTACCAAAACACATTAATCAAACTCTTCTACTTATATGCTGCACAAAATCCATAAGACACACCCACATGCATGACAAAATCAAAAAGCAATCATATAATATATTGTAAGCTTCAATCTTTAAACTGCGCCCACGGTATAGTTAGATCAGTTGAAGTATGGCTTTTTACGCATTTATTGCATCATTATTTTAAATACTGTCAAACAAAATATTCTCCAGGTGGAGGATGTAAGCCATCATTATAACACCAGAGAAAATAACGAGTTGAATTCTTTATTTACAGAGTTGGTTATTTGCATAGTTAGATAACATTTACCTCCACCTGATGATCCTTATGGGCGTGTAAGGTACCTTGTTATTCACCCATCTCATAAGATATTATAAGTGATCAGATATGCTGAGTAATATGTGTGACTAAGCCGACATTTACCTCAAAACTTCCCCACCCCAGCCCTTTTCGAAACACAGGGATATATAAGAACAACAATCAACAAGTGATCACGTGACCATTTCCTCTCTCTTGGTGAGTCTGGCCTACGTGGAATTTGGCACGTGCCACCGGAGCCAGAAAAATCAATCACAGGCGATAGACAGGAATGTTGGAACATCTGCGCCCAATTACGAAAAATAAACGGCACTGCAATACTACATGCACTTTGTTGGAGGAGGGGGGGGGGATTAAGCTACTAGACACTGCGAGTCCAGCGTTTCAGGGTTGTCTTGAATTTCTCTTCTGAACCGTACTATGTCCAATGTATGTCATGGAAATGATGATAAATTTTACCTTGCTCTTTTCGGACCAGAAAACAATGTCCACGTCAGACAACAATACAAATAGTAATGAATCAAATCAGAAGACTAAGAAAGGAGATGACTATACTGAATACGTGGGACAATTCTGATTAGTTACAAAAGTCAAATTATAACTGTATTCCTGCATAAAAAGGTACTGGTGAACTAAGCGAACCCGCGAGGCCTGACCCCTCCGCATTGTTTTAATGTTCTAGACCAGTGACGTATCTTAAATTGCAGTTAACATCACTGCTTCTTTTCTTTTTTTACCTAATTCTGTTTAAGCCCAGGTGCCAGGGAGTGTATAATTCGGTACTGTTTATACATTTACATGGACAGTTAGAATAAAACCCTGATGTAAACTGACAAGAGGCTGTACATGTATTTCACCGTCAACACGTGACAATTTGCCGGCTATCACACTGTCTATTTTCCCCTCTATTTTACTCTCTATGCTGTATTACTTTAATAAGCATTGGTCTGATGGTTAACTGTAATCTCATATATTACTTCTATGACAGTTCTTTGAAGGAAATGGTCTGCGTCAGAACTTCTCTCTGCATGGTGAGAAAGCACTTGAGTAACAATGTTCACGTCCCCCATCGTGTTTAGCGCTAATTTCTCATGGCACTTTAAGTGTTACGCCGTCGTTGATACGTTAGAAAATGGAGTAAAGCCTCTGTATTGTTTCAACATTTGTCGCACGCTTCATTTTATTAAATACCCGTTTGAAAGATGAAAATACGTTGAAATGTTTGGTGGCAACAACAACTTGCTCTTTTCGCACATTACAGACTTGATGTATCATGTTGTCAGGACATAATCCATGGTTTTGTAACAGGTGGAAATTTCCCAAGCAGAGTAACATCTGATGATGTCTAAATTAAGTATGTGCAGGTGTAGTGCTTGCACCAGAATAGAACTGATCACAATGTTTTATAATCAGACTGTTCACTTCACTAACGTTTACAGCCGTGTGTGGCTGGATGAGTCAGGCAGATAATAATGCAGGAATTCTGTACTATCTCTCACAGCACTCAGCTGGATCCTATACTGTGCGCAGCAGGCTGCGCTAGCTCCAGCACACATAACAGCTCAGAATAGATAACGTGTAGGCGGCTTGATTTCACTTCTAACATATTGAAGTTATGGTAAAACCTAAACTTAGACAGGCGAATTATGTGGACACAATTTTGCTGACAAAAGCCATGTACGGAAGCGAATAAAACTACTGGCCGAACAACTTGACAACTGCACTGACTCCTGACATGTGACCATAATTGATCAGGTCAAAACAAATCGTCATTTGAAATACAGCTGCAGTACTAATTATAATAAAACATGACGAACACTTGAGCGCGAAGACCACAAAGTATTACTGCTGTTATATACAGAATTGAAGGTTATTCCATTGGTCTCCATTTATTCATTCTGTAGATTGCAAACTTTCTGCTTTTTTTGTGTGTGTCTGTCGTAGGGTCTTCAGCAAAGATAGCCAATGGGGGTTTAACATTCATTCTGTCGGATTTTATCCTGGGATATCTGGTATTATGTTTCCACGGGAGCGGGGTGGAGGGGGGGGGGGGGGATGGCGATGGTTGGTGAGGTACCATGTCCTACACCAAGTCTGACATGACACATAGCATCGTATTTCAAAGTGAGACAACATACATGTACATCTTTCAAAAGGGAGGTAAACATGACGAGGATTTAGGTGGATAAAAGATATGTACGGTGTTCTTAACAACACCATGCTTTCACTAGGAATAATAACCCCCCTGTTATCACAGTCGTTAATTGACGAGCTCTATGCGAAAGTCTTATTTGACTTTACATTGTCCACATGGTGTATATTAGGTCCTTAGTCTGAAAACATGATTGGGGTTGGGGGCAATTCCTCACACAAAGGCTTCTTTCTTACAGAATGAACGAGGGACAAGAAATTAATAATAACATTGTCAAATTTATGGCAGATGCCGTAACATAGAAAAGGCATTTAAGGGAAGGTCAAATGTCAGGTAGCTTCCATATGTCTTACTGCTGCTACATGCTCCTACATGTCATATTGCTGTGTGTCCCAGGCGCTTCTGCGTCTTATATCTCTGTCCTTGTTTGTTCTCCTGCACATCATATTGCTGTACATTTTGTTCTCCTGCACATCATATTGCTGTACATTTTTGTACTCCTTTTGTACTCTTGTACTCCAGGATTTTTGTAATCCTGTCATATTGCTGTCTACTCGGTGTAGCCGTCCTTGTTAGTGCCCTGTACGTCGTATAGTCGCTCTTGTTGGTTCCCTAGTACAATCGGCTATGGTGCACCTGTAGGCCACATAACCGCCCTTGTTGATACACCTGTACGTCGTGCAATCGTCCTTGTTGGTACTCCTGCACGCCACATAGCCGCCCTTGTTGGGACACCTGAACGTCGTATATTCGTCCTTGTTGGTATCCCCGTTCGTGGTACAGTCGTCTTTGTTGGTGCCTGTGTACTTCATACTGTTGTCCTTGTTGGTACCCCAGTACGTTATGTAGCCGCCCGTGTTATTAGCCCAGTAGGATTGTCCATAGTTGGAGCTCAGAAACCTCGTATTCTTCTTCGTGTTCCAACAAGGATAAAATGCCTATGGCGCATACATATCTCGCCTTATAACATTTGTTAGGTCAAGGAAACTTCGTCAAATGGCCTTCTCTCAAATTTTATAGTGATTGTAACACTGATGTTAGCCAATATGGACAGAGTGTTCAAGGTCTCTGGTGACTTTTGTCCTAGCTCTATCTAATCTATCCGCATTATTACATCACGATGCTTTTTATACCTTTATTACATCACAGTGAGACACCAATATCTTTTCTGACTGAAATTATTCACAGACTACAGAAGTTTGAATTTAACATTGTGCCTTACATGCTCATGAGAATATATATATATATATATATATATATATATATATATATATATATATATATATATATATATATATATATATATATATATATATATATATATATATATATCCTCACAAGGGGATCTTCTTATATTTGATTATTTCTTCAAATATATATTCTCATGAGTATGTAAGAAATTAAATATATCTCAAAATTTCTAATTTCTTACATACTCATGAGAACCGATGTTTTAAGTAGCTTTCGAAATGGATGTTGACATTTTTGATTGAAACACAATGATTTAAATCCTCGTGATTTACGAGAAGTAAACGAATGTCTGGTTTGACAGTTAAAGTTCCTGTACGTCATAGTGCTGTATACCTTTGATGCTCTTGTACGTCATATTGCTGTTTACATTTGGTGCTATTGTACGTCATATTGATGTCTACCTTTGGCGCTAACGAACGTCACATTTCTGTCTACTTTTGGTGCTACTGTACGTTATATTCAGGGTTTTCATGTATAATCTGAGAAGGAGGGCAGAGCTCAGAAGTAGACGGCTGAATTGAAAGTAATTATGTCACAATTACTATTGATGGAATGGCCGGGGCATCCAAAGTAGACGGCTATATGGATGGCAGTAGACAGCTGTCTGCAACTTGCTACTTGACCTTTTTGAACACCCTGCATATTGTTGTCCATGTTTGGTGCTACTGTACGTCATATTGCTGTATAAATTTTGGTGCTACATGTATGTCATATTGCTGTCCATGTTTGGTGCTATTGTACTTCATGTTGCTGTCCATGTTTGGTGCTATTGTACTTCATGTTGCTGTCCATGTTTGGTGCTATTGTACTTCATATTGCTGTCCATGTTTGGTGCTATTGTACTTCATATTGCTGTCTATGTTTGGTGCTATTGAACGTCATATTGCTGTCCATGGACGTACGTAAACCGTTGCCAAGCCAATTTTCCCAATGTACCAGTTACAAAGCAAATTGTTGAGAGGACAGGCCGGGATTAATTTTAGGAGGATGGAAAAATTAAAAAAAAAAAAAAAAAAAAAAAACCTCTTATTCACGCCATTCCGTGCAGGTTTTTCCCTTCTCTATAGTGTACCGATACATTTTAGTTACAGCTGAACACACATGTCGACTGAGCAGGGAGAGACAAGGCGTTGTGATCCACTGAAGGCAAGTCACGCCAAGCGCCAGATTACTGAGGCAGAACGCAAAAATTCGACTTCTGTTAATGATTAGCGTATGGATTGTGTTTAGAACCCACAACACCGCGGTAGATAATCACTGATAACATAACCGAGTTCCTGAAAGGGGTGAAACTTGATCTCAAAACCACACAGGTTTTCCAAATATAGAGGCTTTAATTTTTGCCAACAGGGGAAGCAGCGGTTGGCAGCTACCCAAGCTAGGGCAGCTGAGGAGCTCCAACTTGTTAGAAGTGCGTCCTACAGGCACTAACTCTTACAATTGCTTGGATCTCTTAGAACCATAGCTTCTTGACTAAAGTTTGCAGCAAATGCCAGGCAAGCCAACTATTTATACCCCAACTTCATCTACATCTGTATAGTTCTTGCGGCAAACAGGTGGTGCATCACTTACTTGTTTTCTCGATATTTGCGGTTTGGGTGTGATGAAACAGAAAACAACATCTTTCGGCCCTAGCGAGTAGCATTTGTTTCTGATTACACACGCCTTGCTCACACTATGCCAATAAACAACACACATACAACACAGGTGGAAAAGCGAGTCATTCTCCTGCACATATAACGTTAGATGTAACACCTCATTGACTACAATCCTTATCATAGCATTGTAAACTTCATTGTTCTGGTGTACATTTACACTGTGGCATTGTAGAGCATTACTGACATGAACCATACTTTTGACGTTATAAACATTAAAATATTGACACGGCTATACTGATTTCATTCTTTTGACTTGACAACATTATCGCACCATCATCGCTGTTCTGATTTTATTGTTTTGACTTGACAACATTATCTCACCATCATCTCTGTTCTGACTTGACTGTTTTGTCTTGACAAAGTTATCTGACCATCATCTCTGCTCTGACTTGATTGTTTTGACTGGACTATTATCTCAACATCATTGCTGCTCTGACTTGATTGTTTTGACTGGAACATTATCTCAACATCATCTCTGCTTTGACTTGCCTGTTTTGATTGGACTATTATCTCACCATCATCTCTGTTCTGACTTGACTGTTTTGACTTGACAATATTATCTGACCGTCATCTCTGCTTTGACTTGCTTGTTTTGATTGGACTATTATCTCACCATCATCTCTGTTCTGACTTGACTGTTTTGACTTAACAATATTATCTTGCCGTCATCTCTGCTCTGACTTGATTGTTTTGACTGGACTATTATTTCACCATCATCGCTGTTCTGACTTGATTGTTTTGGGGTGACACTATTATCTCACCATCACCTGATTTGAACTGATTTGATTGCTTTGAATTGGCGCTATTATCCCAATGTCATCAATGACTTGACACTGTTATATCACCATCGCTGCTGCTCTGACTGTTTTGACTTGACACTGTTATCTGACCATTATGCCTGACTGTTGTGACTTCATGGTATTTTCATATGTTAGTTTAGTTTATATCAAATTTTTTCACGCGTCTCTTTATAGCACCGTGCTATTTAGGTATATATTACGCACATGGTGGAAGTCACCAACGAACCACCAACCACTTACATCAACAGTATCACTACAATATATGGACAGATTTCAAATATCAGTGGAAGCTGTTACTGTCGGTGAATATTGAATGTTGATTTATGTTTTTAGGACAAAAGCTGAAACGGGTCTGTGGGAACAAATACCTGTTAATGTGGAGATATTGTGATAGTTTCGTTTGCATGAGCTTTTTTTTGTCAAATCAGATTGATTCACCAGCTGTTCATCTACTTTTAAATAGAATCCTGGTTGTACTTTTATTTGTAGATATCAGCTCGCTATGACACCGGAGCTGAGCGGGAGGTTCGCGAATGGATCAAAACTCTGGTGGGGGAGGATATTGGTTCCGGGGCACTCGAGGTGGAGAGATCCATGCGCAATGGAGTCATCCTTGTGAAGTAAGTCTGTCATCATCCTTGTGAAGTAAGTTCTGTCATGACCCTTGTGAAGTAAGATCTGTCATCATCCTTGTGAAGTAAGTCTGTCATCATCCTTGTGAAGTAAATTCTGTCATCACCCTTGTGAAGTAAGTTCCGTCATCATCCTTGTGAAGTAAGTTCCGTCATCATCCTTGTGAAGTAAGTTCTGTCATCATCCTTGATCCATGTGTACTGTTATCATCCTTGTGAAGTAAGTTCTGTCATCATCCTTGATCCATGTGTACTGTTATCATCCTTGTGAAGTAAGTTCTGTCATCATCCTTGATCCATGTGTACTGTTATCATCCTTGTGAAGACAGTTCTGTTGTCATCCTTGTGGAGTAAGTTCTGTCATCATCCTTGATCTATGTGTAGGGTTATCGTCCTTGATCCATGTGTACTGTTATCATCCTTGTGAAGTCAGTTCTGTTGTCATCCTTGTGAAGTAAGTTCTGTCATCATCCTTGATCCATGTATACTGTTATCATCCTTGATCCATGTGTACTGTTATCATCCTTGTGAAATAAGTTCTGTCATCATCCTTGATCCATGTGTACTGTTATCATCCTTGTGAAGTAAGTTCTGTCATCATCCTTGATCCATGTGTACTGTTATCATCCTTGTGAAGTACGTTCTGTTATCATGCTTTATCCATGTGAACTGTTATCGTCCTTGACCCATGCGTGTTGTTATCGTCCTTGACCCATGTGTACTGTTATCATTCTTCAGAAGGATTCTCTATTCTTAGCATATATGTCTACTGGCTGTTGTAAGAATCATCCTTGAGGAGTGTAATCTGTCACTGTCCTTGACCCTAGCGCTAGAGGTTCATCCTTGACAAGTGTGTTCTGTCACTGTCCTTGATGCTAGCGTTATAGAGTCATCCTTGAGAAGTGTGTTCTGTCACTGGTCTTGATGCCAGCGTTATAAGAGTCATCCTTGAGAAGTGTGTTTTGTCACTATCCTTGACCCATGTATTATGGAATCGTCCTTGTTAAGAAGTTCTGTCACTGTTCTTGATATTAACGTCATGAGCCTTGATCAGCCTTGATAAGTAGGCCTGTTTTGTTATTCCGTTCGAAATCCTCTAACACATATTTAATCGTCTAGGTTAATGGTGACGACTACTATATGGGATGTGAAACAAGGAATTAGTACCGGGTGAATAAATGACACGTCTGTTCTTCAGACTTTTACAGAAGGTGTATGAGGGAACCCCGAACTTACCTCCCGCAGCTCGCAGAGTGAAACTGAAGTACAACAACATGTCCGCTCCCTTCAAACAGGTATGTCAGCACAGCTGTGCACAAGACGGGATTATTCACTGCAGTACCGTACGTGAGAAGGGTAGATATTGTTACAGGATTTGCTAGCATAGCTATTCAATATTTTCGTCATTTTCAGGAAAAATGCAGAAGAATGGCCAACTAAAACGTCAATGCATGAAGGTGGACTACAACTACACGACTACAAATGATGAACGTGTATTTTTTCTGTTGCAGATGGAGAATATTGAAACGTTCTTGAAAGGTGCCGAGGCTTATGGTGTCCCCAATAACTCCCTGTTCCAGACAGTAGACTTGTATGAAGGCAGAAATATGGCCATGGTCGTATCCACTATCCTCCAAGTTGGGAGTGAGGTGAATAATATAATCAGATAATGATGTAGCTGAAACTTTTAGTTTTAACTGTCCGTTTCTATGTCTGTTTCTTGTGTATTGGTGTATTTGGCACATGTAAGCTTTATTCACTTGGTCAACACTGATCTTTCATGCATTTAAAACATACTATTTACATCTGAAAGATAATGCCTACCTTCTAATCTCTACCGTGTTGTGTTTCTAGGCCCAAAGGCATGGATTCAACGGGCCAACTTGTGGTCCAAAACCAACCGAGAGACATGAAGTGCATTTCTCAGACGAACAGCTGAGAGCTGGCCAGGGTATCATTGGCCTCCAGGCAGGTACAAACAAATGTGCCAGTCAGGCTGGTATGGCCATGGGCGCCGTCAGACATATTGCTGACATCAGAGCTGACGACGCATCCAAGGAAGGTCAAACCGTCATTGGGCTCCAAGCCGGTAGCAACAAGGGGGCTAGTCAAGCTGGCATGTCCATGGGTGCCGTCAGACATATTGCTGACATCAGAGCTGACGACGCATCCAAGGAAGGTCAAACCGTTATTGGGCTCCAAGCCGGTAGCAACAAGGGGGCTAGCCAAGCTGGCATGTCCATGGGTGCAGTCAGACATATTGCTGACATCAGAGCAGATGATGCGTCAAGAGAAGGTCAAACAGTTATCGGGCTCCAAGCCGGAAGTAACAAAGGCGCAAGTCAGAAGGGAATGTCCATGGGAGCCGTCAGACATATTGCTGACATTAGAGCTGACGACGCATCCAAGGAAGGTCAAACCGTTATTGGTCTGCAGGCCGGAAGCAACAAGGGCGCAAGTCAGAAGGGAATGTCCATGGGTGCTGTCAGACATATTGCTGACATCAGAGCTGACGACGCATCGCGGGAGGGCCAGACGATGATTGGTCTGCAGGCCGGAAGCAACAAAGGCGCAAGTCAGAAGGGTATGTCCATGGGTGCACAGAGGCATATAGCCGATATTTCTGTGGAAGAATTACAAGGAAAAGGTGATATCAGTCTGCAGTACGGCAGTAACAAAGGCGCCACTCAGTCCGGCATGAGCTTCGGTCAGGCCAGGAAAATGTGAATGTGATATTCTCTTCCAAATGGAATTCGAGTCTATAAAGGCACGATCTTCGATGTCAAGTCCAGTTTTTTCAAGGGATTCGTCTTAATAATTTACAGCCCACCACGTGAACAACGACAGATTTGTTCAAAGCGCGATAATTTGTCTTGGGAGTGTACATTATACGATCGCGCATATAAAAATACTAAAAAGATTATAATGAAAAATAACTACCACGCGAAGCTCACAGAATTTCAGAGCCCTGGGGTCCTCAACATTTGTGCACTAGAAAAGTTTTTTTACTACTGTTTGTTAAATATGTGTTTGTAGAGACTTCCCTTTTCCTTATAATATTCGCTCACATTTACCTAGTATATTGTCGCCTCCTTATTGTGAAATAGGAATGCATTGTTGCCCGTACTGTTTATATACATTGACTGTGAATATCGCCGCGCTGATCTAATATTCTACACGGATTGTCTCCCCCTGGTTCCCTGTCGTGGCTCTGGCAGCCATTCCCTATACCCCTATCGACGACACAAGGAACAGTAACGCCATTACTTGACGTTTGAAGACCTTCTTCTTATATTGCCTTCGCAAATATGAGCATGTATACTTCGCGCAGACTTTGCAAATTTTTACCAGTTGAATATTTTATCGGACAATGGGAAGAGATTTACTTGTAATTCTGGGATCGCTGTAGTAGTATTATTCGTATGGGAAGTACGTGAATAAACAGCCTCGTTCTTTGTATATCACATCTCTCCTGTTTTCCCTCCTTCAGTCCATGTGGTTTTTGTGATGGATATTATATATTATAGTGAACAAGAACAATCATAAACACTCAGGAAGCTTACATGTAAAGAAAAGGAGAGGTCATATTTTTTCAAAAAACTTCTTTCGGAACACGGTCGATATTTTACACTGGGTTGTCACTCAAAGCAGCCATTCCCTTTAAAGTTCTAAAATACTTACAAAATATGGATGGACGAACATACATTTCAAGGAACACGAACTATCAATGCGGTTCTAGTAAAACCTCGTTATGCCTGCCCTTTGTGATCCGATAAGACGTAAGTAGTAGTGCTGCATGAAATAGTGGTACAAAGGAAATGAAAGTAGTCATATACATTGGCACTTACTTATAAGCAGTTGTCATCTGACTATAGCATGGCCTCGGTGAGATAACACAGGGCTACTTTATTTACAAGTGACCCCTGGAGCATGAACTCCGCAAGACCAAGCTGTACTACGTTACTTTCAGGTTTTTGTATATAAACCGTATAAGCAGTATAAGCTCATACCCCAGGGACACGAAGCTATTAGGAGTCTAAAGATACTCTTTCATCCGCAATTATGTCCTAGACGTTTAAAAGTCAGAAGAGTGACGCAGTTTCACTTTACTGCCGAGTGTTCCTGCTGGTATGATGAAGCAGTTCTACCTTTCTGACAAGTGTCCCTGAGGGTAGATTGAGTGCTCCACCCTCTGGCCAGCTACTGACGAAAGTTTCCCACGACTGACATGCAGATATGCACACTGCATTTGCGGAGACTAGTACCGGTAGTCTTCAACGAGTTGCATCAACGGCCACACAAGAGCATTGTGGATTGCTTTATGTCTCCAAGGCCGCAATTACTGGCAATCAAGAGTCACATTCACAAGTGTACCCTGGGATATAAATTCAGTGATACAAAGCAACACACTCTTATCAACAAGTGTCTCCATAGCCATGGGGATGACGTTTCTGTAGCGCACGGGAATTACGGCACAAGACATACATGAGGGTGCGTCCTCCCTAAATACGAAAAAGACCTCTAAAAATCGAAATGGGCCTCACTACACATACCACTTAAAACTATCCATAAGTATACTTTCACTTATTTTTTCAGATTTTTTTAAAAACAAAAAAAAACAAAACAAAACAAAACAAAAAACATTTAAACTCTAAGGTGGGCTTTATGGGCCATACTATCAGAGTTTAGGAACCCTGACGTCACAGGAAAGTTTCTTAAACTCTAATCACGACACTGAATGTTGGAATAACCCATGAGTGAAAGATTACTGAAATAATGTCTTCGAAAGGAGAAAAGTTGATGTGACGTCAGAGTTCAAGGATACTGCCGGTATGACTCATAAAGCCCACCATAGTATCAAAAATTTTGAATGCCTTTCCACACCCTGAAAAAATAAATGAACGTATTTTTACGCATAGTTTTCAGTTGTGTATATGATGAACCTTACTTCATATTTTAGCTTTCTTTTTCTTTAAGGTCTTTGCAGCGAACAGATATATGGTTTATGTATCAAAGGTAATCCATCTAACAGGACAAGATAGTTCTGCTAACTCATTTCACACAAATGCTTAATGTTAATGACAAATCTTCACACCCACACTAAAAAAATAATCTGTTCATTTTAACAAAAAGTGTGTTGTCTGAGTGATGCTATGATGTATTCTGTCATTATAACAGAACAAAATGTGTTACATTCAACATAATATCCACTTAGTAAAATGCAATTTATATGTTGATCTAACAGAATGGGTGTGCTAATAGATACAGAATAATCTGCTGAAATAACGTGCAGCACAGAGAGTAAAACTAGAGCAGCGACGAAAGTGTGATAGCTGGCAAATGGTTACAGGTAACCGGTGAAATACGGTCTCTTTTCAGTGTTTCATTCTATTTATAATTAGAATACATTCTAGCATCACTCAGACAAGAGACTTTCTGTTAAATTTAACAGTTTATTATTTGTTGGAGCAGAATAATTTATTACTTTTTGGTACGACGTATGTCTCTGTATAACACAAACTTCTCAGCATGAATACATTGTGGTAGTACAAGGTGTGTAAGACGAAGAAATTATCCTGTTACAACGTGATGAATCCTCTCATCCGTAGGGAATAATGAAAGATTTACAACACATTTTGGCATCTACAACAAGTACGGTGATCCAAGTTATCTGCAACAAGATGGATGCTGTCAACCTCTATAAATTTCAGCATGACAGCATGTGTTCCCCGAACATCTAAACCGTACGCAACATAGCGAGCACTAGTATCCACTAAAAGTGGGGGAAATAAGATAGTCGTTATCAATGTCAGGCACCTGTCAAAGAGCTGTAGCCACCAATATAACTTAATATATAGCCAATATAACTCAAGAAGAACAGCACGAAGAGTAAAACCAGATCAGCACCGACAGTGTAATAGCTGGCAAATGGCCACACGTAACCTGTGAAACATGGACAGTTGTCATTTTACCTTCGTCCGAGTTCTATTCAGACTGTTCACCTAAATGCAGTAATAGTAGCAACCTAAACGCCCCTAGCACTATGGCTTAATCTCAATTCAATGTCCATTCAGTTGTTGGTCTTTGTGATTCATATCTGATATCGTCTAACGCCATACTCAAGAAACGTTCACTTTCACGACGACATCATAAGTTGAGAAGGGTATAAGGGGATTTAAGACCTTGGTGTGAAATTTTAACCGTGAATCCCCACATACCCTTCTCAATACGCAGATAACGATTTTGTCCCTACAATATTTATCAAACAGAAGCCAGTCCTACTTATATATAAAGCTGAGCTAAGAAAAAAAAACATTCTAGCTGGAGACAACACTGGTATAGTGGCGTGAAGTCAAAAACAACCCCCCCTCCCCCAGAAAAAAAAAATGAAGTCAGCCCGTGCAGCAGATCAGCAGCGTAGGGTTTAAATCTCATTTACCTTTGTGGGCATGGCCTGCATCTATGACAAGTGTATGTCAACATCTTAACCCGCCTGATGAGCCAGTATCAATCAAGAGTCACGGATGATGTAAGGACAATGAGTTTTATCGGTTGACGAAATCTGTTTGCCTAGTACCAGCTATACCGATCCATGGCAACACATACTGTCAAACATTCTCACACAAGACATACACCTTATTGGTGTAAGACAAGAGGTCAGAACCTGTGAGGTACAAACATGTACACCATACTGGTGTAAGACAAGTGGTCATCACCTGTGACGTACAGACATACACATCATACTGGTGTATGAAAAGTGGTTAGCACCTGTGACGTACAGACATACACACCATACTGGTGTAAGACAAGTGGTCATCACCTGTGACGTACAGACATACACACCATACTGGTGTAAGACAAGTGGTTAGCACCTCTGACGTACAGACATACACACCAGACTGGTGTAAGACAAGTGGTCATCACCTGTGACGTACAGACATACACATCATACTGGTGTAAGACAAGTGGTTAGCACCTGTGACGTACAGACATACACACCATACTGGTGTAAGACAAGTGGTTAGCACCTGTGACGTACAGACATATACACCATACTGGTGTAAGACAAGTGGTCATCACCTGTGACGTACAGACATACACACCATACTGGTGTAAGACAAATGGTCATCACCTGTGACGTACAGACATACACACCATACTGGTGTAAGACAAGTGGTCATCACCAGTGACGTACAGACATACACACCATACTGGTGTAAGACAAGTGGTTAGCACCTGTGACGTACAGACATACACACCATACTGGTGTAAGACAAGTGGTCATCACCAGTGAAATACAGACATACACATCATACTGGTGGATGACATGTGGTCATCACCTGTGACATACAGACATATACACCATACTGGTGTAAGACAAGTGGTCATCACCTGTGACGTACAGACATACACACCATACTGGTGTAAGACAAATGGTCATCACCTGTGACGTACAGACATACACACCATACTGGTGTAAGACAAGTGGTCATCACCAGTGACGTACAGACATACACACCATACTGGTGTAAGACAAGTGGTTAGCACCTGTGACGTACAGACATACACACCATACTGGTGTAAGACAAGTGGTCATCACCTGTGACGTACAGACATACACATCATACTGGTGTAAGACAAGTGGTTAGCACCTGTGACGTACAGACATACACACCATACTGGTGTAAGACAAGTGGTTAGCACCTGTGACGTACAGACATATACACCATACTGGTGTAAGACAAGTGGTCATCACCTGTGACGTACAGACATACACACCATACTGGTGTAAGACAAATGGTCATCACCTGTGACGTACAGACATACACACCATACTGGTGTAAGACAAGTGGTCATCACCTGTGACGTACAGACATACACACCATACTGGTGTAAGACAAGTGGTCATCACCAGTGACGTACAGACATACACACCATACTGGTGTAAGACAAGTGGTTAGCACCTGTGACGTACAGACATATACACCATACTGGTGTAAGACAAGTGGTCATCACCTGTGACGTACAGACATACACACCATACTGGTGTAAGACAAATGGTCATCACCTGTGACGTACAGACATACACACCATACTGGTGTAAGACAAGTGGTCATCACCAGTGACGTACAGACATACACACCATACTGGTGTAAGACAAGTGGTTAGCACCTGTGACGTACAGACATACACATCATACTGGTGGATGACATGTGGTCATCACCTGTGACATACAGACATATACACCATACTGGTGTAAGACAAGTGGTCATCACCAGTGACGTACAGACATACACACCATACTGGTGTAAGACAAGTGGTTAGCACCTGTGACGTACAGACATACACACCATACTGGTGTAAGACAAGTGGTCATCACCTGTGACGTACAGACATACACACCGTACTGGTGTAAGACAAGTGGTTAGCACCTGTGACGTACAGACATACACACCATACTGGTGTAAGACAAGTGGTTAGCACCTGTGACGTACAGACATACACACCATACTGGTGTAAGACAAGTGGTCAGCACCAGTGACGTACAGACATACACATCATACTAGTGGATGACATGTGGTCATCACCTGTGACGTACAGACATACACACCATACTGGTGTAAGACAAGTGGTCATCACCTGTGACGTACAGACATACACATCATACTGGTGGAAGACAAGTGGTCATCACCAGTGACTTACAGACATACACACCATACTGGTGTAAGACAAGTGGTCATCACCTGTGACGTACAGACATACACATCATACTGGTGTAAGACAAGTGGTCATCACCTGTGACGTACAGACATACACACCATACTGGTGTAAGACAAGTGGTCATCGCCAGTGACGTACAGACATACACATCATACTGGTGTAAGACAAGTGGTCATCACCAGTGACGTACAGACATACACATCATACTGGTGTAAGACAAGTGGTCATCACCAGTGACGTACAGACATACACATCATACTGGTGTAAGACATGTGGTCATCACCAGTGACGTACAGACATACACATCATACTGGTGTAAGACATGTGGTCATCACCAGTGACTTACAGACATACACACCATACTGGTGTAAGACAAGTGGTCATCACCAGTGACGTACAGACATACACATCATACTGGTGTAAGACAAGTGGTCATCACCAGTGACGTACAGACATACACACCATACTGGTGTAAGACAAGTGGTCATCGCCAGTGACGTACAGACATACACACCATACTGGTGTAAGACAAGTGGTCATCACCTGTGACGTACAGACATACACATCATACTGGTGGAAGACAAGTGGTCATCATCAGTGACGTACAGACATACACATCATACTGGTGTAAGACAAGTGGTCATCACCAGTGACTTACAGACATACACACCATACTGGTGTAAGACAAATGGTTAGCACCTGTGACGTACAGACATACACACCATACTGGTGTAAGACAAGTGGTCATCACCAGTGACGTACAGACATACACACCATACTGGTGTAAGACAAATGGTTAGCACCTGTGACGTACAGACATACACATCATACTGGTGGAAGACAAGTGGTCATCACCAGTGACGTACAGACATACACATCATACTGGTGTAAGACAAGTGGTCATCACCAGTGACGTACAGACATACACACCATACTGGTGTAAGACAAGTGGTCATCGCCAGTGACGTACAGACATACACATCATACTGGTGTAAGACAAGTGGTCATCACCAGTGACGTACAGACATACACATCATACTGGTGGAAGACAAGTGATCATCACCAGTGACGTACAGACATACACACCATACTGGTGTAAGACAAGTGGTTAGCACCTGTGACGTACAGACATACACACCATACTGGTGTAAGACAAGTGGTCATCACCTGTGACGTACAGACATACACATCATACTGGTGTAATACAAGTGGTCATCACCTGTGACGTACAGACATACACACCATACTGGTGTAAGACAAGTGGTCATCACCAGTGACGTACAGACATACACATCATACTGGTGTAATACAAGTGGTTAGCACCTGTGACGTACAGACATACACACCATACTGGTGTAAGACAAGTGGTCATCACCTGTGACGTACAGACATACACACCGTACTGGTGTAAGACAAGTGGTCATCACCAGTGACGTACAGACATACACACCATACTGGTGTAAGACAAGTGGTCATCACCAGTGACGTACAGACATACACACCATACTGGTGTAAGACAAGTGGTTAGCACCTGTGACGTACAGACATACACATCATACTGGTGTAAGACAAGTGGTCATCACCTGTGACATACAGACATACACACCATACTGGTGTAAGACAAGTGGTCATCACCTGTGACGTACAGACATACACATCATACTGATGGAAGACAAGTGGTCATCGCCAGTGACGTACAGACATACACACCATACTGGTGTAAGACAAGTGGTTAGCACCAGTGACGTACAGACATATACACCATACTGGTGTAAGACAAATGGTCATCACCTGTGACGTACAGACATACACACCATACTGGTGTAAGACAAGTGGTTAGCACCTGTGACGTACAGACATACACACCATACTGGTGTAAGACAAGTGGTTAGCACCTGTGACGTACAGACATATACACCATACTGGTGTAAGACAAGTGGTCATCACCAGTGACGTACAGACATACACACCATACTGGTGGATGACATGTGGTCATCACCTGTGACGTACAGACATACACACCATACTGGTGTAAGACAAGTGGTCATCACCTGTGACGTACAGACATACACATCATACTGGTGTAAGACAAGTGGTCATCACCAGTGACGTACAGACATACACACCATACTGGTGTAAGACAAGTGGTTAGCAGTCGAGAAGCACTACGCGGATACATGTTTATATGTTGATGAGGGATTGTAGGGTAGAGAGTCGAGAAGTCCCACGTGGATACATGTCTATATATTGATGAGGGATTGTAGTGTAGAGAGTCGAGAAGTCCCACGTGGATACATGTCTATATATTGATGAGGGATTGTAGTGTAGAGAGTCGAGAAGTCCAACGTGGATACATGTGTATATATTGATGAGGGATTGTAGTGTAGAGATTCGAGAAGTCCCACGTGGATACATGTTTATTTATTGATGAGGGATTGTAGTGTAGAGAGTCGAGAAGTTCCACGTGGATACATGTTTATATATTGATGAGGGATTGTAGTGTAGAGAGTCGAGAAGTCCCACGTGGATACATGTTTATATATTGATGAGGGATTGTAGCGTAGAGAGTCGAGAAGTCCCACGTGGATACATGTCTATGTATTGATGAGGGATTGTAGTGTAGAGAGTCGAGAAGTTCCACGTGGATACATGTTTATATATTGATGAGGGATTGTAGCGTAGAGAGTCGAGAAGTCCCACGTGGATACATGTCTATGTACTGATGAGGGATTGTAGTGTAGAGAGTCGAGAAGTCTCACGTGGATACATGTTTATATATTGATGAGGGATTGTAGTGTAGAGAGTCGAGAAGTCCCACGTGGATACATGTTTATATATTGATGAGGGATTGTAGCGTAGAGAGTCGAGAAGTCCCACGTGGATACATGTCTATATATTGATGAGGGATTGTAGTGTAGAGAGTCGAGAAGTCCCACGTGGATACATGTTTATATATTGATGAGGGATTGTAGCGTAGAGAGTCGAGGAGTCCCACGTGGATACATGTTTATACAGCAATGGTCCTTTAAATTCTTATTCTTCGGCCAATGTCTATGACTGTGTTCTATCCACATGTAATGTATACACATCGGAAATTTGGGGAATAACTGAACAATACCTTTATCAAAATATTTTAACTTCCTGTACAGAGTTTGTCTTAATGACGTTAACGGGAGTTTGCCCCACATTTTCTACACCCAGGTGTAAATCTACCCTGACAGGATGATTTAGTACATTATGGGTATCCAATATGTTTGGCAAATCATCTCTGTCGGACTTAAATATCCCCCTTCTTGAGAAACATTTGATGTTCTCTTGGCATGATGTCTAATGTGATCCCAGCCACAGAGTTAATTCGCGGAATTCTGGACCGAAGGAGAGCTCTCCTATACTTTGTGATAATACGTTTTGCATACAAATAGTATATTATTTGATGCTTTGTCACCGGGAACATATTTCTAAAAGGAAGTCTTCAAAGGCGTCTTGGACAGTTGTGTTTTTTTAAGACTCGTTTGAAATGGCAAGATCTGGGACACCGATGCGATCAGCATTATGGTGCACATTGGGTGAAGTGAATTAATCAACCTTACAATGCACTGAGCTGTTATGTAAACATGGATGTCTTATACGTTAAACATTCTCTAACTTCAAAATGTCATCATTATGGGTGTGGGTTTCATTTTTTTGTTTATATTTTTGATTGGTGGATTGAGTACACTGTATCAATGGCTTAGCCTAAAATAGGAAAAAAATATATCGAGCGTCCACTTTTTAATTTTCCTTTATCTCGTCGAGGAAACAGATTTAGGGGAAAAATGAACGTTTAAACAGTGTAAAGAGTACACGCGAGTTTAAATTAAGAGTTGTACGGATCGCTAGTCCTATCGTGTCAAGCGTCGCTGAGGGGACATCACACAGTGCCAGTAGAGATAATGCAGTTAGAAGGGGAGGCAAGTCATGTACGGCGCTGTGTTACCATCTATCATGCAGCTTAGCGTTCGTTTTATACAAGCGGATACTTTCAATTTTTCATCATAACTTGAGAAAGACTTACGTTGTTTCTCTAGAATGGCCGATTCAGATCGGGACAGAGGTGGTCGGAGACGCAGACATCGAGGGAGGCGAAGGGTAAGTCTACAGAAGAATGAGCTTTGGGATCACTGAAGGCGCAATTTTCGTGTCCGAGCTCAAGATGAATTAGTATAACTGTCTGCAATCACAGCTGATCTGAGTACATATTTAAGATTATGTTGCTCTATCTAAAGCAGAAAAGAACATATATATCAAGAGCAAATATGAAATTGTATAAATGTAGTTGGAAATGTGTGTGTGCGGAGGTGGGGATGGGGGTGGTGGTGTAGAGGGTGCCTAGACTGGGGCTTGTATTTGAAAACGCTTGTGTTATGGTTCAGATAAAACTAAAAATGGATGAGTGTTGAATGAAAAATTAAATATTCGTAAGTAAAAATTTATTTTCAATGAAGGCAGCAATGGAGTAGTTTTATGTTGCTTGGGGTTGAAATAACAATTTTATCACAGGTCTACTGACGTGCGCACGAATGTTTGCCAGTGTGGCGATAGGCTACATTATATTTAAAGTTTATCAAGAAGGTGAAACTCGAAATTTTCTTCACTGCAGGAACGCCCAGGGGAAAGAGAGGTAGATGAAGGTTCAGTTGTCTCGGTAACTACTCCTAGCAAACCGCCGATCATTTTGGCCAAGCCTCCGAGTGAGCGGGTAAGTGTTTCCATATTGATTATTACATTATTCATTAGAGATGTCATTGAAATGATACATTTATACATATTTCTGTAATGGCTAAAGAATTTACACCATGGGCCTCACCTAGATTTAAACTCCAGGGGCTGATTTACAAAACGAACATCGTCATATTTGTGCAAGCGTAGCTATCGAACGATAACACATACTGACTTGATAGGTTGTGCCTGCCATAAAATTAGACACATTTCACAGAATGGTCCCTTGAACTCTATTATCTGCAGTCAAGGGAACTTTATCCCTGCAGCAACTATTTAGCATTCTAATTTACTATTATCTCTCAATTAGAGACAGAGCTGTAATTAAAAGTAGACATTATTTGCTCAGGGTCTGGATGATTCTCCCTCTTCTGGATCAAGTACTCTGTCATCCTCCATGATGACCACAACCCACAGATCTGCAGACAAACCTGTTGTCATGCTGAGGTCACGTGACGAAGGACGCTCCATGCCCTCTGCCAACCTTCCCAGCATTCCCAGTGCACTGTTGTCAGGAGAGATGCATGTTGGCCAAGGTTACCATGGCCATCCAAGGTCGGTGATCTCCGGGCATCCCACTGTCAGAGAAGGTAGGTCTTACATATAGAGTGTGCTTAGTGATCACCTTACATTAGCCTTGGATGTATTGCCAGTTGTGTATCACAATAACCTACATGTAAGTAGACCTAAAGCACACTCAAAGAATCACACAAAACACTTATGATTAGGATTAATCATTATGATTTCCATATAGTCATCCTAGTCGGTGTTAGTTAGCCTATGTGTAATTTATATTTCAACTAAGATCTGAAGATACATTGTCTATGGAGGTTGATTTGGAAATATGCCATTTACACTGTGACTCTCCTTGAGCCACTGCCATAGAACAAGTTAGGTATTTTTCACATAACCGTGGTTGAGAAAAGCTAATAGTGCACCTAACTGCATGGTATGGGCTAATCCCTATAGATTAAGCACTACTAACAGAGAAATTTGAGAAGCATGTAACTGATGAAGTTTGCATAAATAAAAGTCAAAGTGATTTTTCCAAATAGAATCAAGCAAAGTTACATCTTATAGGCACAATATACTCATAACACAATCAAGCAAAGCCACACTTTATAGACACAATATGCTCATAACAGAATCAAGCAAAACTACACCTTATAGGCACAATATACTCATAACACAATCAAGCAAAGTTACACCTTATAGGCACAATATACTCATAACAGAATCAAGCAAAACTACACCTTATAGGCACAATATACTCATAACACAATCAAGCAAAGTTAAACCTTATAGGCACAATATACTCATAACACAATCAAGCAAAACCACACTTTATAGGCACAATATACTCATAATTTAATCAGGCAAAGGAAGACACACGTTACTCATAACAGAATCAACACATTACTGCCCTTTGCAGAATCAGGCTAAACCAGAAATAGACAAATAGAGATTGATTGTGGAGATGTTAACACACTAAATTTGATTAAGTATCAAGTGCAAAATAGTAAGCAAAAACATCTTCCATAAGAACTGACACATCAGGTTTGCTATAAACCTTGTATTAGAAAACCTTGTATAGTTGATCAAAATATATTCTACACATCTTATACACTTCTGACTGCCTGGTATTCCTGAGCATTTTGTCCATCCATACAGGAGCACAATCAAGCCGGCCTCTGAACCTCCCGGACGTACAAGGCTCTGTGAAACTGGTGGATGAGAACTGGCAGTGGTGTGATAAAGGCATGGAGGTAGGTTACCCTGACAGTGGTGTGACACGGGCATGGAGGTAGGTTACCTGACATTGGTGTGACACAGGCATGCAGATAGGTTAGCGTGATGGTGGTATGACAGGGCATGGAGGTAGGTTACCCTGACAGTGGTGTGACACAGGCATGGAGGTAGGTTACCCTGACAGTGGTGTGATACGGACATGGAGGTAGGTTACCCTGACAGTGGTGTGACACAGACATGGAGGTAGGTTACCCTGACAGTGGTGTGACACGGGCATGGAGGTAGGCTACCCTGACAGTGGTGTGACATGGGCATGGAGGTAGGTTACCCTGACAGTGGTGTGACACAGACATGGAGGTAGGTTACCCTGACATTGGTGTGACACGGGCATGGGGGTAGGTTACCCTGACAGTGGTGTGACACGGGCATGGAGGTAGGTTACCCTGACATTGGTGTGACAGAGACATGGAGGTAGGTTATCTTGACAGTGGTGCGACACAGACGTTGAGGTAGGTTACCCTGATGGTGGTGTAACACAGACATTGAGGGAGGTTACCCTGACAATGGTGTGATACAGACATGGAGGTAGGTTACCCTGACAATGGTGTGACACATACATTGAGGTATGTTACCCTGATGGTGGTGTAACACAGACATTGAGGGAGGTTACCCTGACAATGGTGTGATACAGACATGGAGGTAGGTTACCCCGACAGTGGTGTGACACATACATTGAGGTAGGTTACCCTGATGGCGGTGTAACACAGGCATTGAGGTAGGTAACCTTGACAGTGGTGTGACACAGGCATGGAGGTAGGTTACCCTGACAGAAGTGTGACACAGGCATGGAGGTAGGTGGTGTGACACAGATATGGAGATAGGATGAAGGGGGAATTAAGCATGTCAAAATGCTTGACTTCTATTTCATTCTGATACAACTTTTATAGTTTGAACTTTTTATTGACATTTTGATTCCAGAAAATATAATTTTCCATAATTTTTTGATAATCATTTATAGATTTGATTTTTTCTGTTTAATGCAGATGCTCCTGGATCAAACAGATTACTTGGTGGTTGGTGTTGTGGGCTTGCAAGGGGTGGGGAAATCTACACTCCTCTCTCTTCTTGTGGGGAATTCTACATCTGACTCTCCCAGGTAAGGAGATCTGTGAAGTCTGTGAAGGCCACACAGCAGAATCTAATCTGTGCTGACATTAAAAAATATAGAATGGGAAACCCAGTGTTTTACAGATTTCATCTCTCCTTTCATGGACCTGCATTTTGGGGCTATGACAAGGCCTAATTTATTTATTTATTTGATTGGTGTCTTACTCTGCACTCAGGAATATTTCACTACAACAGCGGCCAGCATTATGGTGGCCAGGAGACACCCATGACAATCCACAGGTTACTGGCAGCCCTTCCCATGTACGGCCAGAGAGGAAGCCAGCATGAGCTGGACTTGAACTCACAGCAACCGCAGGGGTGAGGACTCCTGGGTCATTATGCTGCGCTAGCGCGCTAACCAACTGAGCCACAGAGGCCCCTGACAAAGCTTAACTATGTGTAAATGTAAGCATTGCGCGTATATTTTACATGCTCATCTGTTCATTTGCTCTCATAGAAGTACATGAAGTTGACATGTCAGTCTATTCATATTGGAATTCCAGGAGTAAATTAACGATTTTGTTATTGTGTTGGGATCATGCATAGTATATCATTGTTAATGCTGGACCTGATTATATGCTAGATGTGTAAAAGTTGACGTTACACATTACTTTTGATTAAAAAATAATTCACATAACTTGTTTTTATTGTATAGTTCACTAATATTGTTCTTCATTTTGCAGGTCATTTACATTTCCTCCTGAGAGTAAGGATGGACGTGAAAATGGATGTCATCAGACTAGAGGTATTGACATGTATGTGACAGGGGAGAGAATCATCTACCTGGACACACAGGTGAGGGGCTGAGAGGTAAAAGTCATCAGACAGTAGGTATTGATATGTGTGACAGGGGAGAGAATCATCTACCTGGACACACAGGTGAGGTAGCTGAGAGGTAGAAGTCATCAGACAGTAGGTATTGATATGTGTGACAGGGGAGAGAATCATCTACCTGGACACACAGGTGAGGTAGCTGAGAGGTAGAAGTCATCAGACAGTTGGTATTGATATTTGTGACGGGGAGAGAATCATCTACCTGGACACACAGGTGAGGGGCTGAGAGGTGGCGGTCATCAGACAGTAGGTATTGATATGTGTGACAGGGGAGAGAATCATCTACCTGGTCACACAGGCGAGGGGCTGAGAGGTGGAGGTCATCAGACAGTAGGTATTGATATGTGTGACAGGGGAGAGAATCATCTACCTGGACACACAGGCAAGGGCCTGAGAGGTGGAGGTCATCAGACAGTAGGTATTGATATGTGTGACAGGGGAGAGAATCATCTACCTGGACACACAGGTGAGGGGCTGAGAGGTGGAGGTCATCAGACAGTAGGTATTGATATGTGTGACAGGGGAGAGAATCATCTACCTGGACACACAGGTGAGGGGCTGAGAGGTGGAAGTCATCAAACAAGAGGTATTGATATGTGTGACAGGGGAGAGAATCATCTACCTGGACACACAGGTGAGGGGCTGAGAGGTGGAAGTCATCAAACAAGAGGTATTGATATGTGTGACAGGGGAGAGAATCATCTACCTGGACACACAGGTGAGTGGCTGAGAGGTGGAAGTCATCAAACAAGATGTATTGACGTGTGTGACAGGGGAGAGAATCATTTACCTGGACACACAGGTGAGGGGCTGAGAGGTGGAGGTCATCAGACAGTAGGTATTGATATGTGTGACAAGGGAGAGAATCATCTACCTGGACACACAGGTGAGGGGCTGAGAGGTGGAGGTCATCAGACAGTAGGTATTGATTTGTGTGATAGGGGAGAGAATCATCTACGTGGGCACACAGGTGAGTGGCTGAGAGGTAGAAGTCATCAGACAGTAGGTATTGATATGTGTGACAGGGGAGAGAATCATCTACCTGGACACACAGGTGAGGGGCTGAGATGTGGAGGTCATCAGACAGTAGGTATTGATATGTGTGACAGGGGAGAGAATCATCTACCTGGACACACAGGCGAGGGCCTGAGAGGTGGAGGTCATCAGACAGTAGGTATTGATATGTGTGACAGGGGAGAGAATCATCTACCTGGACACACAGGTGAGGGGCTGAGAGGTGGAGGTCATCAGACAGTAGGTATTGATATGTGTGACAGGGGAGAGAATCATCTACCTGGACACACAGGTGAGGGGCTGAGAGGTAGAAGTCATCAACAGTAGGTATTGATATGTGTGACAGGGGAGAGAATCATCTACCTGGACACACAGGCGAGGGGCTGAGAGGTGGAGGTCATCAGTTAGTAGGTATTGATATGTGTGACAGGGGAGAGAATCATCTACCTGGACACACAGGTGAGGGGCTGAGAGGTAGAAGTCATCAACAGTAGGTATTGATATGTGTGACAGGGGAGAGAATCATCTACCTGGACACACAGGTGAGGGGCTGAGAGGTGGAAGTCATCAAACAAGAGGTATTGATATGTGTGACAGGGGAGAGAATCATCTACCTGGACACACAGGTGAGTGGCTGAGAGGTGGAAGTCATCAAACAAGATGTATTGACGTGTGTGACAGGGGAGAGAATCATTTACCTGGACACACAGGTGAGGGGCTGAGAGGTGGAGGTCATCAGACAGTAGGTATTGATATGTGTGACAAGGGAGAGAATCATCTACCTGGACACACAGGTGAGGGGCTGAGAGGTGGCGGTCATCAGACAGTAGGTATTGATTTGTGTGATAGGGGAGAGAATCATCTACGTGGGCACACAGGTGAGTGGCTGAGAGGTAGAAGTCATCAGACAGTAGGTATTGATATGTGTGACAGGTGGAGAGAATCATCTACCTGGACACACAGGCGAGGGCCTGAGAGGTGGAGGTCATCAGACAGTAGGTATTGATATGTGTGACAGGGGAGAGAATCATCTACCTGGACACACAGGTGAGGGGCTGAGAGGTGGAGGTCATCAGACAGTAGGTATTGATATGTGTGACAGGGGAGAGAATCATCTACCTGGACACACAGGTGAGGGGCTGAGAGGTAGAAGTCATCAACAGTAGGTATTGATATGTGTGACAGGGGAGAGAATCATCTACCTGGACACACAGGCGAGGGGCTGAGAGGTGGAGGTCATCAGTTAGTAGGTATTGATATGTGTGACAGGGGAGAGAATCATCTACCTGGACACACAGGTGAGGGGCTGAGAGGTAGAAGTCATCAACAGTAGGTATTGATATGTGTGACAGGGGAGAGAATCATCTACCTGGACACACAGGTGAGGGGCTGAGAGGTGGAAGTCATCAAACAAGAGGTATTGATATGTGTGACAGGGGAGAGAATCATCTACCTGGACACACAGGTGAGTGGCTGAGAGGTGGAAGTCATCAAACAAGATGTATTGACGTGTGTGACAGGGGAGAGAATCATTTACCTGGACACACAGGTGAGGGGCTGAGAGGTGGAGGTCATCAGACAGTAGGTATTGATATGTGTGACAAGGGAGAGAATCATCTACCTGGACACACAGGTGAGGGGCTGAGAGGTGGCGGTCATCAGACAGTAGGTATTGATTTGTGTGATAGGGGAGAGAATCATCTACGTGGGCACACAGGTGAGTGGCTGAGAGGTAGAAGTCATCAGACAGTAGGTATTGATATGTGTGACAGGTGGAGAGAATCATCTACCTGGACACATAGGTGAGGTAGCTGAGAGGTAGAAGTCATCAGACAGTAGGTATTGATATGTGTGACAGGTGGAGAGAATCATCTACCTGGACACATAGGTGAGGTAGCTGAGAGGTAGAAGTCATCAGACAGTAGGTATTGATATGTGTGACAAGGGAGAGAATCATCTACCTGGACACATACATGTAGGTGAGGGGCTGAGAGGTAGAAGTCATCAGACAGTAGGTATTGATATGTGTGACAGGGGAGAGAATCATCTACCTGGACACATAGGTGAGGTAGCTGAGAGGTAGAAGTCATCAGACAGTAGGTATTGATATGTGTGACAGGTGGAGAGAATCATCTACCTGGACACATAGGTGAGGTAGCTGAGAGGTAGAAGTCATCAGACAGTAGGTATTGATATGTGTGACAGGTGGAGAGAATCATCTACCTGGACACATAGGTGAGGTAGCTGAGAGGTAGAAGTCATCAGACAGTAGGTATTGATATGTGTGACAGGGGAGAGAATCATCTACCTGGACACATAGGTGAGGTAGCTGAGAGGTAGAAGTCATCAGACAGTAGGTATTGATATGTGTGACAGGTGGAGAGAATCATCTACCTGGACACATAGGTGAGGTAACTGAGAGGTAGAAGTCATCAGACAGTAGGTATTGATATGTGTGACAAGGGAGAGAATCATCTACCTGGACACATACATGTAGGTGAGGGGCTGAGAGGTAGAAGTCATCAGACAGTAGGTATTGATAAGTGTGACAGGGGAGAGAATCATCTACCTGGACACATAGGTGAGGTAGCTGAGAGGTAGAAGTCATAAGACAGTAGGTATTGATATGTGTGACAGGTGGAGAGAATCATCTACCTGGACACATAGGTGAGGTAGCTGAGAGGTAGAAGTCATCAGACAGTAGGTATTGATATGTGTGACAGGTGGAGAGAATCATCTACCTGGACACATAGGTGAGGAGCTGAGAGGTAGAAGTCATCAGACAGTAGGTATTGATATGTGTGACAGGTGGAGAGAATCATCTACCTGGACACATAGGTGAGGTAGCTGAGAGGTAGAAGTCATCAGACAGTAGGTATTGATATGTGTGACAAGGGAGAGAATCATCTACCTGGACACATAGGTGAGGGGCTGAGAGGTAGAAGTCATCAGACAGTAGGTATTGATATGTGTGACAGGTGGAGAGAATCATCTACCTGGACACATAGGTGAGGTAGCTGAGAGGTGGAGGTCATCAGACAAGAGGTATTGATATGTGTGACAGGGGAGAGAATCATCTACCTGGACACATAGGTGAGGTAGCTGAAAGGCGGAGGTCATCAGACAAGAGGTATTGATATGTGTGACCGGGAAGAGAATCATCTACCCGGGCACAGGTGAGGGGCTGAGAGGTAGAAGTCATCAGACAGTAGGTATTGATATGTGTGACAGGTGGAGAGAATCATCTACCTGGACACATAGGTGAGGTAGCTGAGAGGTAGAAGTCATCAGACAATAGGTATTGATATGTGTGACAGGGGAGAGAATCATCTACCTGGACACATAGGTGAGGTAGCTGAGAGGTAGAAGTCATCAGACAGTAGGTATTGATATGTGTGACAGGTGGAGAGAATCATCTACCTGGACACACAGGTGAGTGGCTGAGAGGTAGAAGTCATCAGACAGTAGGTATTGATATGTGTGACAGGTGGAGAGAATCATCTACCTGGACACATAGGTGAGGTAGCTGAGAGGTAGAAGTCATCAGACAGTAGGTATTGATATGTGTTTGACTTGGGAGAGAATCATCTACCTGGACACACAGGTGAGTGGCTGGGAGGTGGAGGTCATCAGACAAGAGGCATTGATATGTGACAGGGGAGAGAATCATCTACCTGGACACACAGGTGAGGGGCTGAGAGGTAGAAGTCATCAGACAGTAGGTATTGATATGTGTGACAGGGGAGAGAATCATCTACCTGGACACACAGGTGAGTGGCTGGGAGGTAGAAGTCATCAGACAGTAAGTATTGATATGTGTGACAGGGGAGAGAATCATCTACCTGGACACACAGGTGAGGGGCTGAGAGGTGGAGGTCATCAGACCAGAGTCATTGACATATGTGACGGGGGAGAGAATCATCTACCTGAACAGGTGATTGGCTGGGAGGAGAAGGTCATCAGACAAGAGGCATTGACATGTGTGACAGGTGGAGAGAATCATCTACCTGGACACACAGGTGAGGGGCTGGGAGGTGGAGGTCATCAGACAAGAGGAATTGACATGTACAAATATATGTCACAGGGGAGGGGATCATCTACTTGGACAGACAGGTGATACGTGAAGGTCATCAGAAAAGGGTGACATGTATTGTGTGCTAGGCTGGAGAAAGTCATTAAATATTTGGATTGAATTTATTTAAATCATAAACATTATGAATAAATAGGTAGGAAAGGTTCCATATAAAATTTTTAGTGGTTTCAATGCATGACTTTTTTTTTTTTTTTTTTACTTTAAAACTGAACATTGGAGATATATGAATAGAATGAAATGACACTTCAAGTGGCTATTAAAAGATTTCTGAAATAGATATGCCTAATAAATATGATGTTTATAAAGTTTAATGAAGTTCAAGTGGATGTATGTATTTGTGTTATGAATAAAGTAAATAATAACTGTCAGTCACAGATGGCAATGTGGTGCTCGAATAAGCTTACCGATAAGCATATATTTATACGTGGGTTGTAATGGTGTTGTTTTTCTGCCCTACCAGCCTGTGTTGAGTGCCTCCGTAATGGATCATCTGATCCATCATGAAAAGAAATACCCGACAGAATTCACTAGCGTGGAGAATTGTGTTCACATGCAGGTAAAAACTTGGTAAATTCTCATGATAATTGTGGAAGTAAACATTGGCAAATCACCATGATGTTCGTGGAAGTAAACATTGGCAAATCACCATGATATTTGTAAAAGTAAACATTGGTACATCACCATGATATTTGTAAAAGTAAACATTGGTAAATCACCATGATATTTGTAAAAGTAAACATTGGCAAATCACCATGATGTTCGTGGAAGTAAACATTGGTAAATCACCATGATATTTGTAAAAGTAAACATTGGCAAATCACCATGATGTTCGTGGAAGTAAACATTGGTAAATCACCATGATATTTGTAAAAGTAAACATTGGTAAATCACCATGATATTTGTAAAAGTAAGCATTGGCAAATCACCATGATGTTGGTGGAAGTAAACATTGGTAAATCACCATGATATTTGTAAAAGTAAACATTGGTAAATCACCATGATATTTGTAAAAGTAAACATTGGTAAATCACCATGATGTTCGTGGAAGTAAACATTGGTAAATCACCATGATGTTCGTGGAAGTAAACATTGGTAAATCACCATGATATTTGTAAAAGTAAACATTGGTAAATCACCATGATATTTGTAAAAGTAAACATTGGTAAATCACCATGATATTTGTAAAAGTAAACATTGGTAAATCACCATGATATTTGTAAAAGTAAACATTGGGAAATCACCATAATATTTGTAGAAGTAAACATTGGCACGTCGTCAGGATGTTCGTGGAAGTAAACACTGGCAAATCATCATGATGTCTGTAGAAGGAAACGTTGACAAATCATCATGGTGTTTGTGGTGCCAAATCCTGGTGATATTTGAGGGAATGAGTGAGTGGTTGGGGTTTAATGTCGAGCTAAACACATTTTCAGTCATGTGACGATGAAGGAATCCTTAGAGTGCATGTAATGTGCCTCCTTGTTGCAGGACGGATTTCCACCGCTCTTCTATCTAGTGCTGCTTCACTCAAACGCCTTACCGAAGGCAAGTAAGCTGCCCACCCGAGCCATTATACTGATACTGGTCAACCAGTCATTGCACTATCCACTTCATGTTGAATGCCAAGGTCTTAGGTGTGACTCAACCCAGGATTGATCCTGGATCTACCGCTCCCAAAGGGGACACTCTACCAACTGTACTATCGGGGCTGGTCAGTGGTATTTGAGTTCTAGCGGAAGTAAAGCTATCACCAAATCAGTGAATGCTTGATTTGAAGGTTATTGATATGAGTCAAGGAGGGCTCACTCTCCTAAACGTGCACAACGCAGAGAAATCTGTTAAGCCCCAATGTACCTGTTTCACGACAAATATTTGCTTGTTGATAGACAATAGACATTTTTCCTTGAGTCTGTGAAAAAAGCAAAGTTTGATTTTATAGCATTAAACTTCTTTTTGTTTTAGAATATGTATAGTTAGCCTGAATGATAAAAAAATTCACCTGAAAAATTACATTTTTAGAGGCAATTAAACATCATTCAACATTACTTTTGGAGCTGAAACTTATATGTTTCTGCTACGATATCATCCTGCAAACCTCAGATCACCTTTCTGTAGTGTTAAAAGCACTGGTATAATCAGGTAGCCTGATGTGCAGCTTAGTCATGAGCAAAATTTGAGGTCATTTAGCATATGGCTGAAGATAATCTGATTTCATTTGTAGTCATTACAGCTGGCCGCCTTCCTGATGACAGTGTGCAATGTGGTCCTTGTGGTACAGGATTGGTTTGCAGATCTCAACTTCCTCAGGTAAAGTCATAGGCCAATTAAAACGCCTGTACAGGCATGTTTAGAAATATGGGGTGCATACATGGACATGCCCCAGTTAGAAATATGGGATGTATACATGGACAGTGACCAGTTAGAAATATGGGATGTATACATGGACAGTGACCAGTTAGAAATATGGGATGCATACATGGACAGTGACCAGTTAGAAATATGGGGTGCATACATGGACAGTGACCAGTTAGAAATATGGGATGTATACATGGACAGTGACCAGTTAGAAATATGGGATGCCTACATGGACAGTGACCAGTTAGAAATATGGGGTGCATACATGGACAGTGACCAGTTAGAAATATGGGATGTATACATGGACAGTGACCAGTTAGAAATATGGGGTGCATACATGGACAGTGACCAGTTAGAAATATGGGATGTATACATGGACAGTGACCAGTTAGAAATATGGGATGCCTACATGGACAGTGACCAGTTAGAAATATGGGATGTATACATGGACAGTGACCAGTTAGAAATATGGGGTGCATTCATGGACAGTCACCACTTGTCCTGTAATACATCTGTACCTGTGTCTAAACAATACCTATCAGGGTACAAACTTGAGGATATTTGAGGTGGTAATCAAACCCTGGGCTGTTGTTTTTACAGGTTTCTCCTAACAGCCGAGATGCTGAAGCCAGCCTCCCCATCAGGCAGCAGCCAGGAGTCTGGGTCTAACCCTGAGGATTCTGACGACTACCACCCCCACCTGGGTATGCAGCAGCAAAAACACCATTTATCCCCATACACCACTTATCCTTGTCATTCCTACCATGAGTTCTGTCTTTTTGTATTCAGTGATTTTCCTCAGCAGTTGTTGACAATTGAAAGAGAGGGTTTTGTTTGCACAATCCTGTTATTTTCCTGGTTCTGTAACAAGCATCTTACGAAAGATTAAGCTAAAGGATTTATTCTGCATTTCCAATAATCTAGTTGAAATAAGTGTGCTTGCTAACTGCAAGGGATTGTCTGACTTGTACCTGACTTGTTCAGAGATTGTAGCTTTGTTGTTCAATCTTGCGTAGCTTATTTCAGGTCTGCTATGGGACATAGTAGTGTTTTTTTAGCAAAGCCCTCAAGATATTTTTCATAAATATATATAGGGTCAGGTTTATGGATTTAGGAAGCAGTAGGAAACAAACCAGAGTGCCCAGAGCAACCACAAAAACCTTAACCAGGAACCTGGGTGCCCAGAGCAAACCACGGAAATCTTAACCAGGAATCTGAGCGCCCAGAGCAAACCACCAACCTCAGTCAGGAATCTGAGCGCCCAGAGCAAACCACCAACCTCAGTCAGGAATCTGAGTGCCCAGAGCAAACCACGGAAACCTTAACCAGGAACCAGAGTGCCCAGGGCAACCACAAAAGCCTTAACCAGGAACCTGGGTGCCCAGAGCAAACCACGGAAATCTTAACCAGGAATCTGAGCGCCCAGAGCAAACCACCAACCTCAGTCAGGAATCTGAGCGCCCAGAGCAAACCACCAACCTCAGTCAGGAATCTGAGTGCCCAGAGCAAACCACGGGAAACCTTAACCAGGAACCAGAGTGCCCAGGGCAACCACGAAAACCTTAACCAGGAACCTGGGTGCCCAGAGCAAACCACGGAAATCTTAACCAGGAATCTGAGCGCCCAGAGTAAACCACCAACCTCAGTCAGGAATCTGAGTGCCGCGAGCAAACCACAAAAACCTTAATTAAGCTCCTGAGTGCCCAGAGCAACCACGAAAACCGTGACCAGAAATCTGAGTGCCCAGAGCAAACCATGGAAACCTTAACCAGGAATCTGAGTGCCCAGAGCAAACCACCAACCTCAGTCATGAATGTGAGTGCCCAGAGCAAACCGCGAAAACCTTAACCAGGAACCTGAGTGCCCAGAGCAAACCACCAACCTTAACCAGGAATCTGAGTACCAAGAGCAAACCACCAACCTCAGTCAGGAATCTGAGTGCTCAGAGCAAACCACGAAAACCTTAACCAGAAATCTGAGTGCCCAGAGCAAACCATGGAAACCTTAACCAGGAATCTGAGTGCCCAGAACAAACCACCAACCTCAGTCATGAATGTGAGTGCCCAGAGCAAACCACGAAAACCTTAACCAGGAACCTGAGTGCCGAGAGCAAATCACCAACCTTAACCAGGAATCTGAGTACCAAGAGCAAACCACCAACCTCAGTCAGGAATCTGAGTGCTCAGAGCAAACCACGAAAACCTTAACCAGAAATTTGAGTGCCCAGAGCAAACCACTGAAACCTTTACCAGGAATCTGAGTGGCCAGAGCAAACCACCAACCTCAGCCAGGAATGTGAGTGCCCAGAACAAACCACAAAAACCTTAACCAGGAACCTGAGTGCCCAGAGCAACCACGAAAACCTTAACCAGGAATCTGAGTGCCCACAGTAAACCACGGAAACCTTAAGCAGGAATCTGAGTGCCCAGAGCAAACCACCAACCTCAGTCAGGAATGTGAATGCCCAGAGCGAACCACGAAAACCTTAACCAGGAGCCTGAGTGCCCAGAGTAAACCACAGAAACCTTAAGCAGGAATCTGAGTGCCCAGAGCAAACCACGAAAACCTTAACCAGGAATCTGAGTGCCCCGAGCAAACCACCAACCTTAACCAGGAATCTGAGTGCCCAGAGCAAACCACCAACCTTAAACAGGAATCTGAGTGCCCAGAGCAAACCACGAAAACCTTAAACAGGAATCTGAGTGCCCAGAGCAAACCACGAAAACCTTAACCAGGAATCTGAGTGCCCAGAGCAAACCACCAACCTTAAGCAGGAATCTGAGTGCCCAGAGCAAACCACAAAAACCTCAACCAGGAACCTGATTGCCCAGAGCAACCACGAAAACGTTAACCAGAAGTCTGAGTGCACAGAGTAAACCACGGAAACCTTAAGCAGGAATCTGAGTGCCCAGAGCAAACCACCAACCTCAGTCAGGAATGTGAGGGCCCCGAGCAAACCACCAACCTTAAGCAGGAATCTGAGTGCTCAGAGCAAACCACCAACCTTAAGCAGGAATCTGAGTGCCCAGAGCAAACCACAAAAACCTTAACCAGGAACCTGATTGCCCAGAGCAACCACGAAAACCTTAACCAGAAGTCTGAGTGCACAGAGTAAACCACGGAAACCTTAAGCAGGAATCTGAGTGCCCAGAGCAAACCACCAACCTCAGTCAGGAATGTGGGTGCCCAGAGCAAACCACGAAAACCTTAACCAGGAATCTGAGTGCCCCGAGCAAACCACCAACCTTAACCAGGAATTTGAGTGCCCAGAGCAAACCACCAGCCTTAACCAGGAACATGAGGGCCCAGAGCAAACCACGAAGCTTAACCAGGAACCTGAGTGCCCAGAGCAATCCACCAACCTTAAGCAGGAACCTGAGTGCCCCGAGCAAACCACCAACCTTAACCAGGAACCTGAGTGCCCCAAGCAAACCACCAACCTTAAGCAGGAACGTGAGGGCCCAGAGCAAACCACGAAGCTTAACCAGGAACCTGAGTGCCCAGAGCAAACTACCAACCTTAACCAGGAATCTGAGTTGCCAGAGTAATCCACCAATCTTATCCCAGTACAGCTTTATCCAGATGAACCAGCAAAGGCCCAGTACAGCTTTATCCAGATGAGCCAGCGAGGACTCAATATAGCTTTAAATGTGATCTAATTTGAATTACTTTGCAGTTTTTCTGCAGCCCACTTCATATATACAAGTACAGCTTTGTGAGCAAATAATTTTTCATTGCCAGAATCCCTCTGTGGATACTTTGTTTATGTGATAGAACAAGGAAAATGTTGAGTTATATTGTGTTACATTCAGTGTTTGTACAGAACCAAGCTTCCAGGGAGGACTTTAGCATGGACACATTCAGGTCTTATCAACAGACATTAAGCATGCTGTTCAGGGACTCTAAGCTTCGCTGTAAAGGTGAGTGGAAGTGAAGTCCAGGGTTGACTCCAGTGTGGATACATTCTGGTCCTATCAGAAATCACTGAGCATGCTGTTCAGGGACTCTAAGCTTCGCTGTAAAGGTGAGTGGAAGTAAAGTCCAGGGTTGACTCCAGTGTGGATACATTCTGGTCCTATCAGAAATCACTGAGCATGTTGTTCAGGGACTCTAAGCTTCGCTGTAAAGGTGAGTGGAAGTGAAGTCCAGGGTTGACTCCAGCATGGATACATTCTGGTCCTATCAGAAATCACTGAGCATGTTGTTCAGGGACTCTAAGCTTCGCTGTAAAGGTGAGTGGAAGTGAAGTCCAGGGTTGACTCCAGTGTGGATACATTCTGGTCCTATCAGAAATCACTGAGCATGCCGTTCAGGGACTCTAAGCTTCGCTGTAAAGGTGAGTGGAAGTGAAGTCCAGGGTTGACTCCAGTGTGGATACATTCTGGTCCTATCAGAAATCACTGAGCATGTTGTTCAGTGACATGATGTATGTTTTAAAATTTCATGTCATTGACTATGTTTGATGATCCTTTAATGTGCACAGTGTGTTTGTTCTTGTCTGGTCGACATGTACTGTATATCGATTTCTTGTGCTGTCAGAGAACATTATGCCTTTTGTATTTATGTACGTGTTGTGGCTATTTTGTGGTTTCTTGTGGATCTATTTTCTTTCTATTTTTTATTGTTTTGTTGTTGTTTTCAAATCTCTTACGGTACATATATGACTACATGTACCTCCTCAGAACAATTCATTTTGTATAAGTGTTGGCATAGAGGAAGTCCATAGGATTTAATTCTTTAGTCACGTCCCCCAGCTTTGAAAGATATTTACCTACTCATGTACTGAACTATGTGGTTAGTGAGTAAAGTAAAATGAAAAAAGCAATCTTTTGAAGTCCCCAGTAAAAATCAGGTGACTAAGACAGATTAAGTAAACTTATTTCATTTTAATCGCCTTTGTGAAATGAAGCTTTAATGGTCATTATCATGAAATAAAGGAACCTTGCGCTTTTAAGAGTAGTGTTTAATTCTTATATTTGCAGGTTCCTTGACACTGGCTAATGGCTCTGTGATCTCAGGACTTAACAGGAAAACCATTCGGTCAGATGTGAACCTGTTTCTCCTGCCATCATATGATACAGCCACCTCCTTTGACAGAGGTAAACAGCCATCAGGCATTGTTAACCTCGTGTACATGTAGGTTAGACTACACTCTGCTCTGCTTGGATATTGTTCAGACTACAGATTTAGTGCGTGGTATAGGAAAAACTGCAGAAAATATTATTAAATATCAATTTTAATGATTTAACATCAACAGTTTAGTCCAATCTTTCATTCTCATTCCAGAGATAATTGGTTTTTGTCCAGTCTTTCCTCTCTTGTTATTCCTTTATGATTATAACATAATGTGATTCCTGGGACCAATCATTATATATGCTAGGAAGGCCTTTATGTTGGTGATGATCACTGGCTGCCATATTTGGACACCTCTTCATCAGTGTGAATTTCCGTGTGACAAGTGGAGCAGAGTTATCTCCCTTAGACCTTTTAGTTTGGTGTACATAGCTTAACTTTTTCCCAGAGAGGGGTTGATTAATTCTTATATGAAATCTCCTGAGTGATCAATTAACAATGTGCAAGGTGTGAAAATCTACAGTTTTTAAAACATTTTTAGTGACTTGTATCTGAAATATTATGGATAAATATGCGACAAACATTGACCATCAAGGGAAAACCCACAGTGTGTTCATGGACACAGGTGAGTTTGTACAGTTGCTACACAAGATGTCAGTAACTGTCCTTATCTTGGGGTTGCGAGCTTGCCCAAGGAACGTTAAGTGAGGGTAAGACTGCTAACAACAAGAAACACAATTTACCAGCACACAGATCTGATAGGATTTGATGTGCAATTTTTGGAGCTACCCCAAATTTGGGTAAATGAATTGAAATACAAAGAGAGATGACTGGATTGATAGAGGTCAAATGGTGTGGTAGGAATGTTGTCTATCATTGGTAGGCATAGTTGTAACATCTTAGAAAGCTTGGTTGTGCTTGACAGCAGAAAAGAATAAGTCTCCGCTAGAAGGCCCCTTCTGAGATGTCACTGTGTTCTATAATAGAGACGTACCTACTGCCTCCGGTGAGATTACCTCTCTAAGAGACATGGGTGCCATACTTTTTGTAATAGCGACGTTTGAATGCAAGTCTCGTGCATTAGATGCAATTATATTTGATAATGAAAAATTACTGCTGATTAGAAATTGTTTCATTCCACCTTGTGAATGTGATAAGTACTTAAAGGCACACAACCAGTACCACTTCACGTATACGACAGCGGCCAGCATTATGGTGGGTGAAAACCGGGCAGAGCCCAGGGGATGTGGAAATAAGAAGTGTAGGATTGGCAGATGGTGGTCCTGTAGATTTCATGTGCAAGGTGTGGGATGCTCTGGAATTGTTAAATAAATCTCAAAATTTATAATGAATCTTTCATAATGATTTTTCATATAATTCAGGAACCTCTGTGACCAAGTAGTTAGTATACTATCGCAGCACATTGACCCAGGGGCCTTTCACTCTTGAGTCTGCCAGAGCACGGTAGTGGGTGTCTCCGGGCTCGGTCTGTTTTCCACCCACCATAATGCTGCATCCTGTTGTATAAGTTAAATATTCCAATAAAATAAGCAAATACATGTAGTGTGATACACAGGCTAGCTTTGAACAAGTGCAGCATGGTAGGCTGTTATTTCTTGCCACTGTCATGTTTCAGATAGCATACTGACTCTGCTGCCAGAGTACAGAGGGTTCCCCAGCTTCAACACTCTGCTCAGGTCGCTCAGAGGACAGTTGTATGGAGTCCCACGCTACCTTCTGACACACACAACTCTGTCTGAGAAAAAACTGGTGAGTTGTCACACACACACACACACACAACTCTGTCAGAGAAAACCTTGTGAGTTGTCACACACACACACATACACACACACAACTCTGTCTGGGAAAACCTTGTGAGTTGTCACACACACACACACACAACTCTGTCTGGGAAAACCTTGTGAGTTGTCACACACACACACATACACACACACAAACTCTGGCTGAGAAAACTTGGAGTTGTCACACATACACACACACAACTCTGTCTGAGAAAACTTGAGTTGTCACACATACACACACACAACTCTGTGTGAGAAAACTTGAGTTGTCACACATACACACACACAACTCTGTCTGAGAAAACTTGAGTTGTCACACATACACACACACAGCTCTGTCAGAGAAAACCTTGTGAATTGTCACATACACAACTCTGTCTGAGAAAACTTGAGTTGTCACACATACACACACACAACTCTGTCTGAGAAAACTTGAGTTGTCACACATACACACACACAGCTCTGTCAGAGAAAACCTTGTGAATTGTCACATACAAACACACAACTCTGAGAAAACCTGGTGAGTTGTCACACACATGCAACTCTGTCTGAGAAAACTGGTGAGTTCTCACATGCACACAATTCTGAGAAAAACTGGTCAGTTGTCACACACACAAACGCACACAACTCTGTCTGAGAAAACCTTGTGAGTTGTCACACACACACAAATCTGTCTGAGAAAACTGGGTGAATTCAGTTGTCACTCTGTCTGAGAAAACTGGTGAGTTGTCGGGACTGCTACCATGAAGTGGCAGTTGTACATGTATCACAAATAAACTGTGTGTACCCTGACTCTTTTGCGCATGACCATGTCATGTCATATCATATGCCACCTGTATAGTGGATGTAATTGCTGCAACTATTTGCGAAACAGTTAGCTTAATTCCAGGCTAATTATAATGTAACCAATATTTTTAATATGCCATGGGACATATGATGTAAATTACATATGAAACTGACTCTCCTTTGTGACAGGTTTCATTATGCTGCCCGTACATGGGACCAGGTGAAGAAATCCCAGGTGATGACAGAGTTATAACAGACTGTTACCTTGATCTTACTGACACACAGGCTGTCTGTACATGAGGCCAGGTGAAGAAATCCCAGGTGATGACAGAATGTAACAGACTGTGACCTTGATCTTACTGACCACAGGCTGTCTGTACATGGGACCAGGTGAAGAAATCCCAGGTGATGACAGAGTATAACAGACTGTTACCTTGATCTTACTGACACACAGGATGTCTGTACATGGGACCAGGTGAAGAAACCCCAGCTGATGAGGGAATGTAACAGACTGTGACCTTGATCTTACTGACACACAGGCTGTCTGTACATGGGACCAGGTGAAGAAACCCAGGTGATTACAGAGTATAACAGACTGTTACCTTGATCTTACTGACACACAGGCTGTCTGTATATGAGACCAGGTGAAGAAATCCCAGGTGATGACAGAGTATAACGACTCTGATCTTACTGACACACAGGCTGTCTGTACATGGGACCAGGTGAAGAAATCCCAGGTGATGAGGGAATGTAACAGACTGTGACCTTGATCTTACTGACACACAGGCTGTCTGTACATGGGACCAGGTGAAGAAACCCCAGGTGATTACAGAGTATAACAGACTGTTACCTTGATCTTACTGACACACAGGCTGTCTGTACATGAGACCAGGTGAAGAAATCCCAGGTGATGACAGAGTATAACGAGTCTGATCTTACTGACACACAGGCTGTCTGTACATGGGACCAGGTGAAAAAATCCCAGGTGATGACAGAGTATAACGACTCTGATCTTACTGACACACAGGCTGTCTGTACTTGAAACCAGGTGAAGAAATCCCAGGTGATGACAGAGTATAACAGACAGTTACCTTGATCTTACTGACACACAGGCTGTCTGTACATGAGACCAGGTGAAGAAATCCCAGGTGATGACAGAGTATAACAGACTGTTACCTTGATCTTACTGACACACAGGGTGTCTGTACATGAGACCAGGTGAAGAAATCCCAGGTGATGACAGAGTATAACAGACTGTTACCCTGATCTTACTGACACACAGGGTGTCTGTACATGGGCCCAAGGTAAAAAATCCCAGGTGATGACAGAGTATAACGACTCTGATCTTACTGACACACTGGCCTCATATTTTATGTAATTCACAGCAGATCACATATTACTTCACTTGATTTTTCGATTTCGCAAACCAGTCTCCCTTCTGTACAGCATGGCAATTAGTACGTGGAACAATCCATGTAATTTTATGCGATTTGTTGTAGTCCATGCCAGAGTATATATGTACTTGATTATATATGTACTTGATTATATACAAGTAATTTAATTTTCCTGAATGTACGCTTGTAAGGTTAAGTTATTTGCGATTCTTTTTGAAACCATCCAACCAGATGTAAACTTTCCCTCATCATTCCCTCGTGGGGTACATGACGTTACTTAGTAACTTCAATCACCAGTTTCAAAGCATCTCGTTCATAAAATGTGTGTTCAAGAGCCCGTGGCATTCCCTTTTTCAAAACATTCTTTTATTCCTTAAATTAAATTATTAGTATTGACTGTAATGTTTTTTGGGGTGTAAAAAAAAAAAACGCTGTGCAAACTTCGTATGAACTGCTGCATGGATTTATACAGTTTGCAGAGCAGTTTTTTTGTTTATACCCCAATAAACCTAAGAAATATTACAGTCAGTTCTTAAGTTATATATCTGGGGCCTCCGCAGATGGTTAGCACACTAGCGCATCGTAATGACCCAGGAGTCTTCCACCAATGCGGTCGCTGTGAATTCAAGTCCAGCTCATGCTGGCTTCCTCTCCGGCTGTGCGTGGGAAGGTCTGACAGCAATCTGCGAATGGTTGTGGGTTTCCCCCGGGCTGTGCTCGGTTTCCACCCACCATAATGCTGGCCCCCGTCGTATAAGTGAAATATTCTTGACTACGGCGTAAAACACCAATCAAATAAATAAATAAATAAGTTATATATCAGGATTTCTTTCACAGAAAAAGTGTTATTTCACTAAGTCAGATATCACTTTTCTTCTTACATTTTTATATTTCACATCCAAACTCCAGGATGTCAAAAAAGAAACATTTTGTTTTATAATGATCCAATGTGAGCTGGGATGATGTCATAAAGCAAGTGTGGCCACCTTTAACATTCCTACAGCATGCAACAAGATACATCATCATACAACAGTTCATGTATGATTGTGCAAAGGCCTACAGCTAATGTTCAACATTTAACATAAATATGTTCAAATGCACAAAATCCTTTTGTTGTGATATCAATAATAAATACATGCAGAATATTGAACCATTTGTTGTTTACCATAAATGTTGCTCTCATAAAAGGTGGGAATGATGCCCACTGGACACATGGCATCTTGTGAACGGTGGGAATGATGCCCACTGGACACATGGCATCTTGTGAAAGGTGGGAATGACTGGACACATGGCATCTTGTGAAAGGTGGGAATGACTGGACACATGGCATCTTGTAAAAGGTGGGAATGACTGGACACATGGCATCTTGTGAAAGGTGGGAATGACTGGACACATGGCATCTTGTAAAAGGTGGGAATGACTGGACACATGGCATCTTGTAAAAGGTGGGAATGACTGGACACATGGCATCTTGTGAAAGGTGGGAATGACTGGACATTTGACATCTTGTGAAAGTTGGGAATGACTGGACACATGGCATCTTGTGAAAGGTGGGAATGACTGGATACATGGCATCTTGTGAAAGGTGGGAATGACTGGACACATGGCATCTTTTGAAAGGTGGGAATGACTGGACATTTGGCATCTTGAGAAAAGGTGGGAATGACTGGACACATGGCATGTTGTAAAAGGTGGGAATGACTGGACACATGGCATCTTGTGAAAGGTGGGATTGACTGGACACATGGCATCTTGTGAAAGGTGGGAATGATGCCCACTGGACACATGGCATCTTGTAAAAGGTGGGATTGACTGGACACATGGCATCTTGTGAAAGGTGGGAATGATGCCCACTGGACACATGGCATCTTGTAAAAGGTGGGAATGACTGGACACATGGCATCTTGTAAAAGGTGGGAATGACTGGACACATGGCATCTTGTGAAAGGTGGGAATGACTGGACACATGGCATCTTGTGAAAGGTGGGAATGATGCCCACTGGACACATGGCATCTTGTGAAAGGTGGGAATGACTGGACACATGGCATCTTGTGAAAGGTGGGAATGACTGGACACATGGCATCTTGAGAAAAGGTGGGAATGACTGAACACATGGCATCTTGTGAAAGGTGGGAATGACTGGACACATGGCATCTTGTGAAAGGTGGGAATGACTGGATATTTGGCATCTTGTGAAAGGTGGGAATGACTGGACATTTGGCATCTTGTGAAAGGTGGGAATGACTGGACACATGTCATCTTGTGAAAAGTGGGAATGACTGGACACATGGCATCTTGTGAAAGGTGGGAATGACTGGACACATGGCATCTTGTGAAAGGTGGGAATGACTGGACACATGGCATCTTGTGAAAGGTGGGAATGACTGGACACATGGCATCTTGTGAAAGGTGGGAATGACTGGACACATGTCATCTTGTGAAAGGTGGGAATGACTGGACACATGGCATCTTGTGAAAGGTGGGAATGACTGGACACATGGCATCTTGTGAAAGGTGGGAATGACTGGACACATGGCATCTTGTGAAAGGTGGGAATGACTGGACACATGGCATCTTGTGAGTTATCATTTAAGGCATTCAGCCTTCACTAAATACATTGGGTGTGGCTTTACGTCAGGAGGTTTGTCAGGTACCTTATGATTAGGTGTGAGTTTACATCAGGAGGTTAGTCAGGTACCTTGTGATTAGGTGTGACTTTACATCAGGAGGTTTGTCAGGTACCTTGTGATTAGGTGTGACTTTACATCAGGAGGTTTGTCAGGTACCTTGTGATTAGGTGTGACTTTACATCAGGAGGTTAGTCAGGTACCTTGTGATTAGGTGTGACTTTACGTCAGGAGGTTTGTCAGGTACCTTGTGATTAGGTATGACTTTATGTCAGGAGGTTGGTCAGGTACCTTGTGTTTAGGTGTGGCTTTACATCAGGAGGTTTGTCAGGTACCTTGTGGTTAGGTGTGGCTTTATGTCAGGAGGTTTGTCAGGTACCTTGTGATTAGGTATGACTTTATGTCAGGAGGTTTGTCAGGTACATTGTGATTAGGTGTGGCTTTACATCAGGAGGTTTGTCAGGTACATTGTGATTAGGTGTGACATTACATCAGGAGGTTTGTCAGGTACCTTGTGATTAGGTATGACTTTATGTCAGGAGGTTTGTCAGGTGCATGTCGACCTTGTGAACAGGTGTGGCTTTACATCAGGAGATTTTCAGGTATTTGTGAACAAGTGTGGCCTCACATCGGTCGGCTTGCCAGGTGCATGTGTACCTTGTGAACAGGTGTGGCCTCACATCGGTCAGCTTGTCAGGTGCATGTGGACCTTGTGAACAGGTATGGCTTTACATCCGGAGATTTGTCAGGTACTTGTGAACAGGTGTGGCCTCACATCGATCAGCTTGTCAGGTCCATGTGTACCTTGTGAACAGGTGTGGCCTTACATCAGGAGGTTTGTCAGGAGCATGTGTACCTGGTGAACAGGTGTGGCATGATATCAAGTGGTTTGTCAGGTGTGGTTTTTCAGCACATCAGGAGGTTTGTCTGGTACATGTGTACCTTGTGAATGGGTGTGGCTTTATATCAGTTGGTTTGTCAGGTACATGTGTACCTTGTGAATAGGTGTGGCCTTACATCAACAGGTTTGTCAGGTGCATGTGTATCTTGTGAATAGGTGTGGCCTTAGGAGGATGTTTCTCACCGGCCCAGATAGCACAGTTGGTAGAGCGTCCGCTTTGGGACCGGTAGATCCAGGATCAATCCTTGATTGAGTCACACGTAAGACTTTAAAAGAGGAAGTTGTAACTTCCTCGCTTGGCGTTCAGCATGAAGGGGATAGTGCAACGACTGATTGACCCGTATCAGTATAATGGCTCGGGCGGGGCGGCTTACTTGCCTTCGGTAAGTCGTCTCAGTGAAGCAGCACTAAATAAAAGAGCGGTGGAAATCCGTCCTGCAACAAGGAGGCACATTACACGTACATGCACCCTAATGATTCCTTCTTCGTCATATGACTGAAAAATTGTTGAGTACGATGTTAAACCCCAAGCACTCACTCCCAGGAGGTTTCTCAGGTCCATGTGTACCTTTTGAACAGGTGTGGCTTTACATCAAGAGGTTTGTCAGGTGCGTGTGGACCTTGTGAACTGGTGTGGCCTTACATCAGGAGGTTTCTCAGCAGCATAGGTACCTTGTGAACAGGTGTGGCCTTATGTCAAGAGGTTTGTTTGTGCATGTGTACCTTGGGAACAGGTGTGGCCTTACATCAGGCGATTTATCAGGTACTTGTGAACAGGTGTGGCCTCACATCAGTTGGCTTGTCAGGTATGTGTGGACCTTGTGAACTGGCGTGGCTTTACATCAGGAGGTTTGTCAGGTACATGTGTACCTTGTGAACAAGTGTGGCCTTACATCAGGAGGTTTGTCAGGTGCATGTGTACCTTGTGAAAATGTGTGGCCTTACATCAAAGAGGTTTGTCAGGTCCATGTGTACCTTCTGAATGGGTATGGCTTTAAATGAGGAGGTTTGTCGGGTACATATGAACAGGTGTGGCCTCACAACAGTAGACTTGTCAGGTGCACGTGTACCATGTGAACTGGTGTGGCCTTACATCAGGAGGTTTGTCAGGTACATGTGCACCTTGTGAATGGGGATGGCTTTACATAAGGAGGTTTGTCAGGTATCTTGTGAACAGGTTTACGTCAGGAGGTTTGTCAGGTGCCTTGTGAGCAGGTGTGGCTTTACGTCAGGAGGTCTGTCCGGTGCCTTGTGAACAGGTGTGGCTATATGTCGGGATGTATGTCAAGTAACGGCAGTTTAATGTCAGCTACCTACGATGGTGGCTTTACCTCACTGGGTTCGAAACTGTCGCAAGGCATTGCTTGATTGCCATTTGGTACCATATACGTGCTCTGTGGTACAGCCTGCTTTACACCTGCATGATACAGCCTGCTTTACACCTACATGATACAGCCTGCTTTACACCTGCATGGTACAGTTTGCATTACACCTGCATGGTACAGTCTGCATTACACTTGCATGGTACCATATGCTTTACAGCTGCACTGTAGAGTGTCCTTCATAGCTGGACAGTACAGTGTGCTTTGCCGCTGCACAGTACAGTGTGCTTTACAGCTTCACAGTACAGTGTGCTTCACTGCTGCACAGTACAGTGTGCTTCACAGCTGCACCGTACAGTGTGCTTTACAGCTTCACAGTACAGTGTGCTTCACCGCTGCACCGTACAGTGTGCTTTACAGCTTCACAGTACAGTGTGCTTCACCGCTGCGCAGTACAGTGTGCTTTACAGCTTCACAGTACAGTGTGCTTCACAGCTGCACCGTACAGTGTGCTTTACAGCTTCACAGTACAGTGTGCTTCACAGCTGCACCGTACAGTGTGCTTTACAGCTTCACAGTACAGTGTGCTTCACCGCTGCGCAGTACAGTGTGCTTTACAGCTTCACAGTACAGTGTGCTTCACAGCTGCACCGTACAGTGTGTTTCACAGCTGCACGGTACAGTGTGCTTCACAGCTGCATCGTACAGTGTGTTTCACAGCTGCACCATACAATATGTTTCACAGCTGCACCGTACAATATGTTTCACAGCTGCAAGGTACAATGTGCTTCACCGCTGAACGGTACAGTGTGCTTCACAGCTGCACCATACAGTGTGCTTCAAAGCTTCACAGTACAGTGCACTTCACTGCTACAGAGTACAGTGTGCTTCACAGCTGCACGGTACAGTGTGCTTCACTGCTGCATGGTACAGTTTGCTTAACAGTTGCACTGTACCATGCTGTAGCCAAGGCACGGCGTGATAAACATTTGATACTGTACAGGTGCTGCATGGTACAGTGTGGTTCACAGCTGCACCATACAGTGTGCTTTACAGCTTCACAGTACAGTGTGCTTCACCGCCGGGACAGTACAGTGTGTTTCACAGCTGCAAGGTATTGTGTGCTTCACAGCTACACCATACAATATGTTTCACAGCTGCACCGTACAATATGGTTTTACGTCTGCAAGGTACAGTGTGCTTCACCGCTGAACGGTACCGTGTGCTTCACAGCTGCACCATACAGTGTGCTTCACAGCTTCACAGTACAGTGCACTTAACCACTACACAGTACAGTGTGCTTCACAGCTGCACTATACCATGCTGTAGCCAAGGTACGGTGTGATAAGCATTTGGCACTGTCAGGTGCTGCACGGTATTGTGTGCTTCACAGATGCATGGTACAGTGTGCTTCACAGCATCACAGTACAGTGTGCTTCACGGCTTCATGGTACAGTGTGCTTCTCAGCTGCACTGTACCATGCTGCAGCCAAGTTACGGCTTGTTAAACTTTCAATACTTTACAGGTGCGTGTAGCATGACAGTGTGCTTATCTACAGTGTACGTACCATGATGCAGCAACAAGATTTGTGACTGCCTTGTACTGTACAGTTATTGACTTTGTGGTACCAAAGTAAAACTGGCACACAGTACTGAAAAGCTGATACACCGACAGAGCGGGCCAATAAGTTACAGTTTCTGAGCAGTACCATGTGGCTGTGCTGTGTAACTCCAGTAACACTTGACTTCCCAGTTACATGTACGAAATACATTAACAATGTAAGTGAGAAAAAACATAAGTAATACATAGGCCATATTTTTATTTTTTAAAAGTCATACGTTTCAGTGAATGCAGTAAAGCTACTAAGAAATGTACTTATTTCTTTGATAACATTTGTTAATAGATAAAATCTGTAAGACAAATGTAGAGTAGTAATAAATAAGACAGTAATTGTGAGCATATTTGCTATTAAAGTATAAATCATGATTAGACATCTGTGCACCATATTGTACCACAGCTGAAAATGTAATGCTGCTAGTATCTACTCACTGAATTGGGTTGAGACTGTGTTGCAAGAGAATGGTTCCTCAAATGATATTTTTTTTTAAATCTAAATATCTGTATAATGTCCTGTGTGAAACTTTATTCTGTGTCAGCATTATTAGATGGCCAGTTGATGGGTGATTTGGACTGGTTAGCATCCTGTAAGTTGACATCCGGTGAAGGAGCTTTTGTGGGTGGGTGGACAGGGCACGTTGAGAAGGCCCTTTGGCTAGCAGGTCCGGCCTGGGCAGGGCTATGGATCATGCATCCTGGGGCAGGTGAGCGGGATGTTACTGCCAAGTCTGCTGTCTGATCCTCTTTGATGGGCAGCGCGTCAGGTACCTGAAAGTTATCACCATTACTCAGTTAACATACGACAGGTCAAGAATCAGCACTAATGTAGCAAATGCCAGTTAATACACCTTCAATTTGTATAATACATGTACTGGTAAGCTGTTGAATAGAAACTAATCCAGGTCATACACCTCTGTGTCTGCCTGGGGAGTAGGCTGTGGTCTAATAGTTTGCCTTTCAAGCATTAGGTGTGGCTTCAAGCCTGCCCTTCGACAGAATATGTAGATTTCCGCGATCTCTTGATGAAAATAAGCTGCCAATGACATCTCTATGGGCGTTCTAAAGTTTGTTTTCATTGAAAACCACTTGTCTTCCACCAACATGGTGCATATCTGTGCTCATCAGTAATTTGCGAAGATCAGTGGTTGACCACAGCAAGGCCTGCACTCTGGTTTCGCCCACCCATAAAACTGCTTGCCATTGTATATGTGATCAATTCTGAAGTATTTGTTCATTTTGTTTTTATGTTAATGACCAAATCAACAATGAAATATATGTAAACTGCGAAATGTACACTGTCGCCAAACCCAAAGTGGTCATCAGTTTGGCTCAGAATAGATTAAGGTCTGTTTTACTAACTTGTCACAATGATGCTTCCATCACGTAGGCTATGGTGATCAGATCTAAATCATCACTCTACATTTATCATTTCTGATAGATTCAAGGTGCAGACTGCCCCCAAGAGGCCCTTGTTTGGAATAGCCAGAAAACTTTAATCAGATGAAATGTCTTCAGAAGTACAAAATCAAATGAACCCCTCAAAAACAATGTGACATTACCTCAACATGTTTAGTTTGTCCACTGATAATTTCATCTCCTTCACACTTCTGTTGCTGAAGATCTACTGCCACTGTGCTCCGTCTTGCTGTCGGATTTGATATTTTGTTACCTGTAAATTAAAGCTATATATAACACGATGGGCCATGTCCTACTGTATGCATGTTTCACGTCAAAAGTCAAAGTTTTAATGCAAACCAAACTCTGGTATCACTACACCAGACTAGATTATATAACTAGATTTTCAAAAGCCAAGAAAAATGGATAGCAATATGGCAGTGGTAGCAATAGCCCTGCTTTAGATATGTTGAACCTTTGCGTTTTCGCTTTCGTCAGAATCTGTATTCACAACAGTATAGGGTATGTTTTTGAATACCAGTACATGTATTTACAAGTGATGCTGTACAAATGCCTGTAAGGTTACCTGGTATTTTTAGAGGAAGGTCCCATGTGCCTACAAAGTTTCCCCAAGGAGATTCTCGCGACCGTTTAACACCTTCCATCAAATGGCCTTGATCATTGGCAATAAACTGCGTGAAACCGTCATGCTGAATTGGTCGCTAAAATGGCAAAAAAAAAAAAGAAAAAAGTAACAGACATTAAGTCAATGTCTTTTTCCAACAAACAATGTTTATTGGACGCTAATACAATATCGGTAAAATCTGATCCCAGTTCATTAGTGAATGCACTGAGCCATATGCAAGGCACCTGTTATGCTTTACCACTTGACAAAAATTAGGAGGGTGGGCACAGGCCTTGAAATTGCTTCACTGTTAGGAGCATAGTTGACAACCTGAGACCAATCTAAATGTAGCCTGTCTATTCAGTGTGACAATGTAGGCCTAAGCAACACAATCTACTGTGTATACTATACTCTTCTGTACCTCTTTATGTTCTCTTGGTATCTCCCAGTTCTGAAGGTTGTAGGGGCTAAACGCTTTGTTGTACTGAAACAAACAAGCATATTTGGTTCGTGGTCAATGAAAATTAGGACTTTATAGTGCAAAATATCATGTATATGAAGGCGTTGTAATATATGTAAATATATATGTAATGATAATTGGAAAGAACTTTTCTCTGTTGCTTTTGATTTGTGAAACTCAGTATCATTTTAATTTGGTAATAAATATTATTTGGTCTTCAGGCTAGCTGAAAAATCTTTAAGAAAAAAAATACTAATTTAACAATTTAAGAACAGTATCATTTGTAGTGCATGTAGATGTATAGTCCAAAGCTAAGCTAGACATTTCTACCGTAATGCCCAGCTTCGGTCATATACACTTCCACGCAGACAATTTCACTAAAAAAAAATAAAAAAATAACGGCTCTATCCACCGATTCTCTAAAACACAAATATTATGTCAAAGCCAGCATTGGTAAAGCATCTCTAAACAGTAATCCAGCCGTGTAAACTTTCGAATTGGACAACTGAAATCTCGTCTGCCATCTTTGGAATTTTTTTTATCTTCGGGCATGTTGATGGGCCGCGAAAATGTTATCCCACCTAACATTCTGTTTGTACAGAGCATGCAATTCTTAAAGAGAATGTTGGGTTGGATAAAATTTTCACGGCCTATCACCCTGCCTGAAGATGAAAAAAAATATTCCAAACATGGCAGACATTGATTTGAGTCCGCTTCGAAAGTTTAAACGGATTACTATTGAACGATGCTTTACCAATGCTGGCTTTGACACATTACGTTTCGGGCGTTTACGGAATGGGTGGATAGCAAAAATGAGGTAGGTTTCCAGTCGGGTTTTTTTTTTTTTTTGTGAAATTGTCCGCGTGGAAGCCGACCGGAGCTCGGCGTTACGGTAGGAATGTCCAGCTTAGCTTTGGGCTGGTGAATGTACCATAAAGTAGGCCCACCTTTTACCAGAAAACAAACTTGAATTTTACCTGATTTGCGCTGAAGTTTAGCGACATTGTGTCACTCCTTTTCCTCTTGCTTTACGTTGATTAAGTCCGCTATGTTCGACTTAAATGTCCCCAAAGGCTGGAATTTATAAATGTGTTCCTTCTTAATTGCTGATCCGCTGTTATCACAGACTGACGCTGTTGCCAAGTGATATCGGGGTTGTACAGCATTTGGCATTATAACTGGTCCAAAATATATGCATGGAAAAATGTCCATTTCCACCCAAATTTAAATTCACGACAATGGTATTAACAAACAAAGTTGAATATGGGACCAGTTTGCAAATGATGGTTCCATAATAAATATTCGGTGCGAATAGCATACCGGAAGTTGATAGTTCAAGCTCCTTCCAACCTGCCTGGTTGCCTTCAAACTTGGCAGTATTTTCTGTTAATTTCTAAGCAAGATGACGTTCTTTCATTTTGGGAACTGCGTAGCGTTGTCTTATGTGCCTTACGTTATTGTGTACAGATGCTCAGGATTGTAAGTGAAATGTTTTGTGAGTTGAAAAACGAATAGTATCGTTAGAGCGGTAACGCCTTTTAACGGGCATGTCGGCTTGTTGATTGCACACAGGGGAGACAACCTGTTCATCTGAACTATCCCTCTCCTCGTTACCGGACCAACAGACCGGGATGACAGTAGCCTCATGTGGCTATTTCAATTCCTATCTTCAGACTGGTCAGATGGAGTACTAGGAAGTTGTAAAGACTAGGGTGATACTTGCTTGTAACTTTCTACGTCACTTCTTACGTCAATTCATTCATGTTTCCCTGGATGAGCCTGGCTAAATGTGGAGGAAACTCTGTTCAGATGTAGTCCACATGACAAAAACATGTGACACACGCACATGTGCATTCAACTCTTACCATGTACATCTCTCTTAAGATGTCTAAAACCCACATTCGAGCACATCAACTCGAGTGGTGTAGTGGTATAAGCAACAGCTATGGACCTGACAGGCTGTCTGATGGAAGTTCCAATTCAGAGGGTTTCATGACAGACTACAGAAATCCTGGCGCGAATAATACAGTGCAGAAATCTCCTATGTAAAGGTGACACGTGACAGTAGCTATGTAAAGGTGACACGTGACAGTAGCTATGTAAAGGTGACACGTGACAGTATCTAAAATGATAAGCATCTTATGTCCGCCATTTTTGTTTGTATGCAAATTGAACATTTCTCCATTCAGTTGTAACCAATGAAAAACCAATTAGTCTTTACAACTCACGAGTATTATAGTGCAATTAAATTAAACGTTGACATCCATTTTAAACAATTTCTGTAAAAATCCATACCAGTGGTTAATGCAAAGCATTTGTGGCTAAGTCTTGAATTTGGTGCTGGCATGCCATTACCAAGTTGAATATACAGTAGGTGTAGAGTGAGCTGAGAAGTTGAAACTAGCTCTAATGGGGTAATTTACAAACCCAGTATTCAGTGTGGGCATTGAGGCCAAACGGCAATGAGTATTGACACAAAATTGACAAATATTGAATGATATCGTCTGTCTCTCAATAGTGTATAACAATTCAAGACTCGAGCAGTATTTACCGAGCTAGCATATTTTCATGACACACATGAGAGATCTCTGCTTGATTGCCGGCTTTTCCTTGATGCCAGATGACAGGTAATGTAAAAATTTATAGAAAATCCAAAATGCACTACACTGTTATTTTATGGTATACATAAAAGGCACATATATGTATTGGCATTCATTAACAAGGTGCTGCACTCTAGAAGTTTAAAATTGTATATTATAAACATGAATGCTAACGTGTGGCTTTATATGTATACCATAAAACAACAGTACAGTCTATTCTTGGATTTTATATAGATATTTACATTACCCGTCATCCGGCATCATGAAAAAGCTGGCAATTGAGCGGATGTCTCCGATGTGTGTCATAAAAATACGATAACTTAGTAAATAATGCTTCAGTCTTGACTTCTTATACACTGCTGTATAGAGAAAGACAATAACATTTGATCTATATTCGATCAGTTTTGTGTACATACTCATTGCCGTTCGGCTGCAATGCCAGGCTGGCATACCGGAGCTTATACTGGCTTTTAGGCCGACCCTGAAGATCCTGTGTTGTCCGCTGTTTGACGGCGTCCAATTATCCCTGACCTTTTCTGCGTCCGATGTGTCAGAGGTACGTGCGTCACCTTGAAAACATGCCCTAGACAGTACTTCTCTGCGTACATGACTTAAAGGAGAAGAAAACTTTACAAAATGACACTATAGGCTGGAAAGAGCACATCTTTTTCTATCTGGTGGTGCCTGCTGCATAAGTTTGCGATTTTTCCTCACCATACATGTAAAGCCTGAAAACAGCAAAGCTGGCGTAAATCGCTGAGTCTATTGCGTCCTCAATCTTTAACGCCTTGCGGAGGGTGTGTTGCCTCTCAGCCAATAAGTCATTAAAACTGCCGGCTTGTTTGTGTAAACTTGGAACCTATGTCCAACATTCCGGTTTCACGATCGGCAATCGGAAAACGAACTGTACTGTTCGCTACCTTCTGGGAAGAAGAGTTCTACCGGAAATGTACGAACTGCACTTCCGTGGTTTCCGACGGCAATTCTCCTCCTAACACAGAAGACTTCAAGACTAGTTCTTAGGCAAAATGGAGTCGCCCACAACGGATTTTGGCGCTGACTTTATTTATAATTTATTAACTTGAGGTACATATTAGAATTTTTTTTATAGCATGCACCTGCAAGGAAATGCATACTCTTTTCATTGGTATTTGTTTGATATTTAAATTTTCTTCTCCTTTAAAAACATCATCTGTCATTCACCAAGTTTAAAATTTACACATTAATAAACATATCACCATAGGGCTAACGTGAAGCCTGTCTTTGACTATGGGCATCGTTTAGAAAATACTATTCTGACTCGGTTTGGAATGGTACACGATTATTTCTAGTATTTTATGACTGGTTGCCACTGTGGCTATGAGACCGTGCCAGCTCAGTCTAAAGAGAGGGGTTGAAATAGCCACCTGGGGCTATATTTATTGTAACCACAGTGGTGTCCGATGCTTCCATGACGGGGATGTTAGTATGCCAGCGAAGGCATATGTGTGAAGGTCTGCAGCAACCTGTGGATTGTCCCTCTCCGCAGCTGATTTATTTCAGTTAGTTTTTTGTATGGTGCTTTATCTTGCAAATGTGTACAGGACCAAATATCTCCATGTACAGGACTCCGTGCACTGTGGCACATCTGATGGTGCCTTGTTTGAATGTGCCAAATAATGGCCCAGCAATACCCCGAGAGAGCCAGTTTCACCTTGGCCATGGTACGCGTTTTGTACATCACACAAAGGAAAAGTTCATCACCAACTTGCCAGTGGTCTGGCTTATTCGGAGCACTGTAATTCCATCTATAAAACCATCTTAGACGTATTTAAATGTATTGAATTCTGATTGTTTTAAAATACCGGTATAATTGAATGTGTTTGAGATACAGTTTTAAGTAAAGTGATAGAATGCCAGGGCGTAAACCTTTGATGAAAAGATTGCACTGACAAACATCTCTGTACAAAGAGGATAAGAGCATTCAGTCATGTGTTGTTACAATATTCTAGGGCTGAGTACAGTGCCTTTTGGAAATGTGCCCAGGCTGCGGCTGCCTACCTGTTCACACAGCTGTGCAAGATGTTGGTGTTGGCTACCTTCTTCCCTGCCTCTGATGTACCGACGGGAAGTCTCGATGTTGTTGGGGTGAGTGTTTGATGCACACGGTGGTAAAGAGTAGACAACGTCACATGATGTGTAGGAATTCAGGAATGGCATGTCAAGTCTAAGGGAAGCAGTAGTACAGGTACAACAACATCATTGGCATCTTTTAAAGAGCTAGTCTGGTCGCAAGAGAGATCAGGCGGAAATATTAAACTGATATGAAGGATGCCCCATGGAGTATAGTTAGCACCACTGTTCAAAAGATTTTTTAATGAATGACATTATTTAACCCCTATAAGCGAAAGTCCTCAAAAACAAAACCTTTGGCAGTTCCCATAAAATTTTTCTGATGCGAGGTGATAATATTCCCTGTGTGATGATGCATCAGGCGGATATGACGCCTGGAAAGGCAGTTACGCTGGAATGACATCATGTACGTTTGTGAGTATGATGTCTTTTGTGGCTGTACATCAGTGATCGATGACGTCAAGTGTTCTTGCATGACGTCACAACAGGCAAAATTGGACACAACAGAAAACTTTTGTTTTCGTATTATTCTCCCAAACTGACAGTGGCTTTAATACAATACAATTTTTTTTCTGCAATTTAAGAAAGCAATTCCAACTATCTCGATCCATATCATCTAGGCTTGCTTTAAGGACATACAAATCTTGACACTGAAGCAGCTCTTTAAGCATGCTAGATTGACTTTCATGTAATATTAGGATAGAAACGGTTATCAAGCTATTAAATTTGGGTGGTTGACTTAAAAAACTAGAACAAAAAATCAGTTATGGGTTTTAAGCCTTGAATAACCAATTGTTCTGTTTCACCACGATGTGAAAACAGACCAATACATGTAGTTGGGGCAAATAGGTTATGTGAATATGTGGCTAATAAAGTCACCAATGGGGTACTTCTATGTATCACGTTATGCTGGGAATAACTTGGGACGACAGGCTGGTGACATGTAGAATGCTTTATTTCAACTGGTTATGTACAATGTGACCGTTTCTGCAGTTCAGATGCGTATAGTGTTCTCGGGCCTTTCGCAGTATCATTGGGTTAGTGCCTAGTAAGGCATCGATGATCAAACAAGTGTGCCTGCCAAACGCCAGGTAATAAGGGATGTACCCTGTCGACTCATGACTTATAGCATTATATGCATGGACAAGAGAAGGAACAAAGCTTTTCCAGTATGATTTTTATTTATCTGTTAGAGTACCCAGCTTATGTAGCAGAGGCTGATTGAACCTCTCGCACATACCATTTCCTTCAAGGTAACATGGCGTTGTCCGACTCTTCTGAACTCCATTAATTTTAAGCTGCTCTCTGATTAAGTCCAGCTCAGACTTCCTGCCCTGTTCACTATGAAGTCAGTCAGGATATCTATAATGCACAAAGAACAGCACCACAGAAGTAGCGGATAATCTTGCAGTTTGATTTTTGGTTGGAATAGCTTTTGGTTGGAATAGCTTGTGTGAAAAACAACTTCTTGAGGCATTAATATGGCCATAAACATGTATGGAAAAATGCAACTAAAAAAATACACATACACATGTAAAAAATTGGGATTATTAAGAAATAGAAAATACACCTGATAAATTAAATTTTTTCTCATTTCTGGTTATGTATATCTTTATTTTCTTTAAAACCATACTCTTAGCTTATTTATAGTACCTTGTCATGTATCCTTTAAATGACATGGTATTTCTGTTACAACAAAGTAAATGAAATGCTGTGCATGTGAAAAGTGGAAAGAGGCGTGATGTAAAATGTGTTGTAGTGGGAAGCTCTACAGGATGTGTATGTTTATCTGTTCCAGGAATTCATGAAATCTACAGTAGATCTCACGGATTTGGTCGGACTCTATTTTGTCATGACAAAGATTGCTGGCAAAGGTCAGCTTAAGTTCATGGCTGCCAGTATGGGATGGGCCACAGCTGAACTCATTATGACAAAGTAAGCAATCATGCCAGTATGGGATGGGCCACGGCTCAACTCATCATGACAGAGTAAGCAATCATGCCAGTATGGGATGGGCCACGGCTCAACTCATCATGACAGAGTAAGCAATCATGCCAGTATGGGATGGGCCACAGCTCTACTCATCATGACAGAGTAAGCAATCATGCCAGTATGGGATGGGCCACGGCTCATCTCATGACAGAATGAGCAACCATGCCAGTATGGGATGGGCCACGGCTCGTCTCATCATGACAGAATGAGCAATCATGCCAGTATGGGATGGGCCACGGCTCAACTCATCATGACAGAGTGAGCAATCATGCCAGTTTGGAATGGGCCACGGCTCATCTCATGACAGAGTGAGTAATCATGCCAGTATGGGATGGGCCTCAGCTCAACTCATCATGACAGAGTAAGCAATCATGCCAGTATGGGATGGGTCATGGCTCAACTCATCATGACAGAGTAAGCAATCATGCCAGTATGGGATGGGCCAAGGCTGTACTCACTATGATAAAGTAAGCAATCATGCCAGTATGGGATGGGCCAAGGCTGTACTCACCATGACAAAGTAAGCAATCATGCCAGTATGGGATGGGCCAAGGCTGTACTCACCATGATAAAGTAAGCAATCATGCCAGTATGGGATGGGCCGAGGCTGCACTCATCATGATAAAGTAAGCAATCATGCCAGTATGGGATGGGTCATGGCTCAACTCATCATGATAAAGTAAGCAATCATGCCAGTATGGGATGGGCCATGGCTCAACTCACATGACATATCAAATCTAAGGACTCTGTGCTTTGGGGGCCTTATTGGCAATAAGTGGGTGACAACGCACATGTGGCTGTTTACACAGTCTTCTGGTGAAGACCATGTGTCTTCCACCAATATGGTGCGTATACCTATGTGTCACATATGGTAAAGTTGATCACTGAATTGTCACTGAAAGGTGGGTGGATTACTTCATTTTCCTCCAACTATACACTGACTGCCATCGTTTAAGTGAAAAATTCTAGAGTAGGGCATTGGCTGATAATAGAACAATAAATACATCAGATTTATTGGAAAATATTCCTTGGATACAATTTTACATCAATCACATAGCCTCTAACAATGAGGAAAAAAAGTGAGATTGCTACAACAACATCCATTTGTTGAGATGTTGACTTTTGGCTGACATATTTGTGCAGCACGTACCATAGTGTGCCTGCTGCTGTTTGTTGTCACTGACCGTTTTCACAAAGTCAGGGATACCGGCCCGGATAGCACAGTTGGTAGAGTGTCCGCTTCGGGACCGGTAGATCCAGGATCAATCCTTGATCGAGTCACACCTAAGACTTTAAAAGAGGAAGTTGTAACTTCCTCGCTTGGCGTTCAGCATGAAGGGGATAGTGCAACGACTGGTTGACCCGTATCAGTATAATGGCTCGGGCAGGGCAGCTTACTTGCCTTCGGTAAGTCGTCTCAGTGAAGCAGCACTAAATAAAAGAGCGGTGGAAATCCGTCCTGCAACAAGGAGGCTTATTACACGTACATGCACCCTAATGATTTCTTCATCGTCATATGACTGAAAAATTGTTGAGTACGATGTTAAACCCCAAGCACTCACTCACTCACTCACTCACAAAGTAAGGGTGTGTGCTTTGACCATGTCTGCAAACTCAGGTCTTCAGCAGATGCTGTGACCACATAGTACACCTCTCTCTCATTAGAACATGAAACAACATGCTGTAACATGGTCAAACATGTGTCCCCCCCCCCCCCCCCTTCACAAATTTTTGCACCAAGCTGTTGTTGCACACATTGGTACTTAAAGTTCCAGCAAATATTTTTTGTCTTTGCACTCAAGAGGCTTTTATGTAATTGTTTAATAAAAGCCACGGACTGTCACACTATCTGTTCCTGTTTTGTATATATATAGCATGCAGCATTTGTAACGGAATAGGAAGATTTGTCCAACAGCGTTATAATGAGGGAGAAGTGTACAGTTAGATTTGATGTTGCTACATCTATTTATTTAGGTTTTTACCTTTGTGGGTTGGAGCCCGTGGAATAGAGTTTGATTGGAAATACATCCTAATGAGTTTTGATTCCAATGTCAGTCTGGTGAGTATAGAATGACCTGATTGAGACACAACTGGTGTTCAAATACTTTTGTTATAACTGCTCTTAATCCAAAGAATCAACAAAAGATGTTGGGACAAGATGTTGGTTCCCATAATGCCTGCTATAGAACGATAATTATCATTATGCATAACTGCTGGTAGATTACTTGTACATTGACAGCTGGACTGATTTAAATATCTCTCTGTTCTCACATAGTGCGTGATCTAAATGTCTCTCTGGTCTCGTATAGGGCGTGATCTAAATGTCTCTCTGGTCTTTTATAGCACATGATCTAGATGTTTCTCTAGTCTCCTATAGTATGTGATGTAAATGTCTCTCTGGTCTCCTATAGCACATGATCTGAATGTCTCTCTGGTGTCGTATAGCGCGTGATCTAAATGTCTCTCTGGTCTCCTATAGCACATGATCTAGATGTCTCTCTAGTCTCCTGTAAAGCGTGATCTAAATGTCTCTCTGGTCTTGTATTGCGCGTGATCTAAATGCCTCTCTGGTCTCCTATAGCACATGATCTAGATGTCTCTCTAGTCTCCTATAATGCGTGATCTAAATGTCTCTCTGGTCTCCTGTAACACATGATCTAAATATCTCTCTGGTCTTGTATTGCGCATGATCTAAATGTCTCTCTGGTCTCCTATAGCACATGATCTAGATGTCTCTCTGGTGTCGTATAATGCATGATCTAAATGTGTTTCTGGTGTCGTATAGCGCATGATTTAAATGTCTCTCTGGTCTCATGTAGCACGTGATCTAAATATCTCTCTGGTCTTGTATAGTACATGAGCTAAATATCTCTCTGGTCCCTTAAGTGGGTGATCTAAATGCGTCGCTGGTCTCCTATAGAGCGTGATCTAAATGTCTGGTTTTGTTCATGTATAGCGTGTGAATCTGTTCTAAAGAAAACCACATTGCCAAAGGTTTTTAGAACAACCTGTATGCATTTTTACATCAGCTGCTTATAATGGACAAAACAGCATGTGGTTGTGACATTCTTTTGACCGGATTCCACGATATGTTAAAGGACAAGACAGTGCCTGGCTGAGGTATATTTCGATGGAAAGGATTATTATCAAGCGTTCTACAAAGTATTATACTTTATTATTTTAATGAGATTTCACTGAAAAACATGTAGAACAAAATGTCAGTTCTGCACAAATGACTGGTGTGAATTGAGGTAAGACATCTTCAGACTTTCATCCAATCAAACATGTTGCTATCAGATTGCATGGCCTAAGATGTGACGTAGCCATTACCCATGCACTCTATGAAGTGACATATGATAACACAGAACTACCTCATAAGACATCGTTTTGAGATTGTTTACGACGATTTGGTTACTTATAGCCAAGGGGTCATTTCACACAGGGTTGTGGGACAGCTCGTCTCATTTACGGACCACCACAGATGTGAAATTAGTCAATTTACAAGCCTTGTAATGTTCAACAAGGTTATTGAAAATTATGTCGGACAGTAGCATGCCGTCTGGCCGCAAACCGCATTCATCTTCCCAGTAGACACTAGGCCTACTTAGACACGCTGTTCAGATTATATAAATACATATTTTGTCGTTCATTTTAGCGCATAGTCAGCAGTTTCTAATGCATAAGTATCAGTCAGTGAAAAATTGGTTGGGGATGCTGTAGGTTGATCGGAATGAGAAGAAGGCATCTCTCACTGGTCAATGCTTTACATTAAATCTCATGACAGGGCTATAATGTTTCTTCTCTAAAGTGAGAATTGAAGAATTTAGATTTTGCTCCTATGTCTTTCTTGCATATAAAAAATGATTTTTTTCTGGTTTTTTTTTTGGTTTTTTTTTTCATAAAATACAGTAATATTATTGAAACGCTGTGTTAAAGCCAGAGTGGTTTTTCTGACGTCTGCGATAACTAGGTCAGCTCTGCAGTCATCTTAGAAACCACCGCCACAAATCGTAAACTTCAGTGACAGTCAGATGACTAGATCAGACTGAATGGTGCATAGATTTATTTCCGTTTGTTTCAGAATTGAGCATGAATCTAATCGTACAACAATCCTATTGTAATTTTGTAAATATTCAATAGGGCTCAAAATCACCAGCACAACCACTCGAGAGGGTACGACCTGAACCAGGAGTAACCCAGCCGTGCACCTGCATGCTACTTAAACTGTAAATGATGTAGCAGGCTTACTGTATCAACAGTTAAAGCAGTGGAAGAAGTACCCTTCCAGCATGTCCAATTTCCAAGAAAGCTATTCAACACCTCGACCTTCATCGCCGAAGTTCACAGCTTAGGCTACTGTTTTGGCTGTAATTCGGAAAATACCTTCGAGGTAAAAGAGCTAGAGTAAGCTTGACATCACCTTTCTGTCGGTAATGGAGGCACGTTGAAGCTGTGTCAAGACAGAGTTTTCACTTTGGCTAAAAAAAAAGTATTTGATGCTGGGTTAAGATTCTTTGAATGATAGTCTTTCATTGGACATAAACATTTGTCAGGCGCTGTCTTTCACTTTAATATATTCTTTCCAAAGGTAGGAATCTGTGTTTCATTGGTGAAGTCATGACAATATTTAGTTCCTGTCTGCATCTTCCGTGATGACCAGTGATTTTTTTCGCATGATTCCATATGAGACCACTACCAGTCATTGACAGAGTTCCTGCCAACACATGAATAAGATGCCTTCAATGTACAAACTCAAAGTTACACTTTATCACTTATTTGTGTAATAGTTGAATAAAATGAAAGCAGTAGAGTACAAAGAAGATCTTGAATTCACTTTGTTGATGGTGCTTCCACCAGCACTTTTCCTTATCAGGCTAGGAAAGAGATCGCTAGAAGCAGGTGAAATTAGTTTAGACATCAGAGAAAACAATTTATCACTCATCATATGTATTCTGACATTGGTAGTGGTTGAACTCTACTGCTATTTTGATTGTGTATTTGTTGAGAGGTGTCATGTTGATGTTGTAGGTACACCATATATGCACGGCCATGTTAGTCTGGCTATACAGCCGGAGTGACCTGCAGAAGTCTCTGGTACCAGTTGTCCTGTCCTTATTAGCGCTTACATCTTTCAGGCCACTCATAGTAGAGTAAGTCATCATGTGCCATTTCTATCTTGTCTGGAATTTTATACACCTGTTGTGTCATAACATGTTGTGCCAACAGCAACAGTCTGGCATGTGGCATTATTATTCTCATGCAATACTGGTTCAGAGCAAAGGTCGCTTTCATGGGCGTCTGTTCGCAAAACCAAAATCTTGTATAACTTGGATTGTCAAATTTAAGAAACGTTTGTTTGCTGAAGTGGTAAACCTATTGAAAATGAGGATTGTGAGATAGTATTTTAGAGCTATGCACCCTTAATGAAATATTCCACTTCCTTTTACTTAATATCAGCAAATCTGCTAAGCAAACAATTATCTTGCTCATCAGCTCTTATGAACTCAACTCCCGCAAACCTATTTTTGTGTTTTGATGGCGATGGGTTTCCCCCGGGCTCTGCCTGGTTTCCTCCCACCATAATGCTGGCCACCATCGTATAAATGAAATATTCTTGAGTACAGTGTAAAACATCAATCAAATAAAGAAATAAATAAATTTCTTTCCATAATTATTTTAGTTCTTAGTGTGAGATATAAAATCTCTGACTTCAGTGTAAAGGTTAAATGATTTAATGGCAGTAGAAGAACTTGTCATTTAGACCATAGCATAACGAATGAGGATTAAATCTTTGATCTGTCCTCAGGATTCTAATCCATGCTGTGGGCCTGGGCTCCTGGACGTTGTTGCTGGCCAAGGCCTTATTCACGCTGTGTACAGGACTGATAGCATTACAGATCTATCTGGGTATGTCTGTGCAGACCGCAAACTCCTACTACTGACCCGGACAGGTCATGCACAGGTTATCTGTCAGTGTGAGAACAGAGTTGTCTGATCTTGACCACCAGCTAGATGACTGTTTTGTACAGAGTGGTTAGTTCTTGTCTACTCTCTCCCCTCTTGCCCGTTCCTTGACCGGGGACCAGTCAACAGTCAGTAGGGGTCAGTGGAGCTTTGCTGAAAAGAGTTTTGAGATCAGGAAGCAGTGGAGCTCTGCCTCTGACATTACTGTTTTAAAATGGAGCAAACGATATGTTATGTCAAGTCCATTTGGTGTGTTACAAGATAAAACAGTTAGGAGAAATTTCCTGTCGTTTCCTGTGTATTTGTACAAACATTTCCAGTATATATTAATGGCAGTGACCCAGTCTTGTTGCCATTGTTCAGTTAACCAGAATGATACCATAAAACTGGCACAAAAAACTTACTTAATAAGAGACTCAAAAATACTGCATGTTTTTCTTTTATGTTGAATTACGAACTTCTGCAGTTTAACGAATGAAGTGTCCACCATTCTGGATTTCTAGTGATGGCTCTAACCTGTTTATCAGCTACACGTACTCAATACCTACAGGATTGTATTTCACAACATGAGTATTTGAATAGCCCTTGTGTATGAATGTTTAAAGAGCTACTTTAGTGTTAAGACATGTATGTCCTAAAGGCAGGGTTAAAGGATAAGGATTGAGATAGTTGGAATTGCTTTCTTAAATTGTAGAAAATGTTGATTGTATTAATTAAAAGCCCTTGTTGTTAGTTCGGGAGGATAACACGGAAACAAAAGTTTTCTGCCGTTTGCAATTTTGCTTGGTGTGACGTCATGCAAGAACATTTGACGTCACCCATCACTGACTTATAGCAGTATAGATATATTATAGGTTTTGTTTTTCAGGACTCTTCACTTATAGGGGTTAAATGGCTTTATTCAGCATAAATTTGTTGAACCGTGGTGCTAGCTATATTCCATAGAGTAACTTTCATATCAGTTTAACATTTCCACCTGGCGTCTCTTAACACTGAAGCAGCACTTTAAATCTGAACGTTGTCATATTATATGTCATTATAAAGATGAAGAATGATGCTGACTTAGTGTTCGTGATGTTTTGTGTTTCTACGTTTTGTAAAGCCATAGGTTACTCTCTGACTGTCAGTGTACTCAAGGAAAAGACAACATAAACTAGTCATCAAAGAACATCCCTTAAAGTTTTATTTTCTTTTTAGGAGAAAATGACAATTTTGTGTTGAACAGGATAAGAGAGATTAATATATTAGAATTCAAAAGTGGACTATATAGGCCTAGTGTTGAAGGTTTTCATTTATCTGTTCGCTCAAACCCAAGTATTTTGGGTGATAATAGTCTATACCTTTGGAGAACGTGTGGTCGTTCATATTACATTATGCATTCGACGAAAATTTGCTAAATAAACCAAATACTAAATGAATAGATTGGCCATGTGATCTGTGCAGTGTGCGACAATATAAATGTAGTGACTGCAATACACAATAGTGACACTCAGACTTATTAGAGACCTAGTAGTGCCGCCGAGGTCTGTGCTGTTACGATGCTGAGACCTGGTAATGACGCTGAAGTCTCAACAGTTGCCGTCGAGGCCCATGCAGTTGTGATGTCGTGGAGGTCTGTTCAGTTGACGCGTCGGCCCTACAGTTGGCACAGAGGCCAGTGCCGTTGTGACTGATGCCGAGTTGTGTACACTTGATGCTTAGTCCTTGCAATGACGGTGAGGCCGAGTAGTCGCGCCAAAGTCTATGCAGTTGACGCCGAGGTCTGTGCAGTTGACGACTAGGCCGAGTAGTCATGCTGAGATCTGTGCAGTTGACGCCTGACGTGACCCTGACGCCTAATAGTGCACCGATACGCCGAAGTCTGCAGTTGATGCCAGGCCAAATAGTGACGCACAACTGTACAGTTGTGATGCCGAGATCTTTGTAGTTCTGTCGCCGAGGTCTCTGTAGTTGCGACTGAGGCCTGAGGTCAATAATATAAATGTGCAGCCTAATAACCTGACTGTGGGACCTAATAGTGACACTCATACAGAGGTCGAGTAGTGACACGGAGGCCCATGCACTTATGATACGGAGCCCGATTAGTGTGTGCAGTTGTGACATTGAAGCCGAGTAGTGAAGTTAGCTATGCGTTTGTGACCTTGATGCCGTGAAAAGTGAAGTTTTAGACCATACACTTATAACGTTGAGTTGACCATGACCGGTGAGGCCCAGTACAGTAGTAAAGTTGATGGCCATGACCGCTGAGGCCCAGTACAGTCCTGAAGTTAATGACCATGACCGCTGAGGCCCAGTACAGTAGTGAAGTTGATGACCATGACCGCTGAGGCCCAGTACAGTAGTGAAGTTGATGACCATGACCGCTGAGGCCCAGTACAGTCCTGAAGTTGATGGCCATGACCGCTGAGGCCCAGTACAGTAGTGAAGTTGATGACCATGACCGCTGAGGCCCAGTACAGTAGTGAAGTTGATGACCATGACTGCTGAGGCCCAGTACAGTAGTGAAGATGATGGCCATGACCGCTGAGGCCCAATACAGTCCTGAAGCTGATGAGCATGACCGCTGAGGCCCAGTACAGTAGTGAAGTTGATAACCATGACCGGTGAGGCCCAGTACAGTAGTGAAGTTGATGGCCATGACCGCTGAGGCCCAATACAGTCCTGAAGTTGATGACCATGACCGCTGAGGCCCAGTACAGTAGTGGAGTTGATAACCATGACCGGTGAGGGCCAGTACAGTACTGAAGTTGATGGCCATGACCGCTGAGGCCCAGTACAGTAGTGAAGTTGATAACCATGACCGCTGAGGCCCAGTACACTAGTGGAGTTGATGACCATGACCGCTGAGGCCCAGTACAGTCCTGAAGTTGATGACCATGACCGGTGAGGCCCAGTACAGTAGTGAAGTTGATGACCATGACTGCTGAGGCCCAGTACAGTAGTGAAGTTGATAACCATGACTGCTGAGGCCCAGTACAGTAGTGAAGTTGATGACCATGGCCGGTGGGGCCCAGTACAGTAGTGAAGTTGATGACCATGACCGCTGAGGCCCAGTACAGAAATGAAGTTGATGACCATGACCGCTGAGGCCCAGTACAGTACTGAAGTTGATAACCATGACCGCTGAGGCCCAGTACAGTCCTGAAGTTGATGACCATGACCGCTGAGGCCCAGTACAGTAGTGAAGTTGATGACCATGACTGCTGAGGTCCAGTACAGTAGTGAAGTTGATAACCATGACCGCTGAGGCCCAGTACAGTAGTGAAGTTGATGACCATGACCGGTGGGGCCCAATACAGTAGTGAAGTTGATGACCATGACCGCTGAGGCCCAGTACAGTAGTGAAGTTGATGACCATGACCGCTGAGGCCCAGTACAGTACTGTAGTTGATGACCATGACCGCTGAGGCCCAGTACAGTAGTGAAGTTGATGACCATAACCGCTGAGGCCCAGTACAGCAGTGAAGTTGATGATCATGACCGCTGAGTCCCAATACAGTAGTGAAGTTGATAAACATGACCGCTGAGGCCCAGTACAGTAGTGAAGTTGATGACCATGACCGGTGAGGCCCAGTACAGTACTGAAGTTGATGACCATGACCGCTGAGGCCCAATACAGTCCTGAAGCTGATGAGCATGATCGCTGAGGCCCAGTACAGTAGTGAAGTTGATAACCATGACCGGTGAGGCCCAGTACAGTAGTGAAGTTGATGGCCATGACCGCTGAGGCCCAATACAGTCCTGAAGTTGATGAGCATGACCGCTGAGGCCCAGTACAGTAGTGGAGTTGATAACCATGACCGGTGAAGCCCAGTACAGTAGTGAAGTTGATGGCCATGACCGCTGAGGCCCAATACAGTCCTGAAGTTGATGAGCATGACCGCTGAGGCCCAGTACAGTAGTGAAGTTGATAACCCTGACCGCTGAGGCCCAGTACACTAGTGGAGTTGATGACCATGACCGCTGAGGCCCAGTACAGTCCTGAAGTTGATGACCATGACCGGTGAGGCCCAGTACAGTAGTGAAGTTGATGACCATGACTGCTGAGGCCCAGTACAGTAGTGAAGTTGATGACCATGACTGCTGAGGCCCAGTACAGTAGTGAAGTTGATGACCATGGCCGGTGGGGCCCAGTACAGTAGTGAAGTTGATGACCATGACCGCTGAGGCCCAGTACAGCAATGAAGTTGATGACCATGACCGCTGAGGCCCAATACAGTAGTGAAGTTGATAACCATGACCGCTGAGGCCCAGTACAGTAGTGAAGTTGATGACCATGACCGGTGGGGCCCAATACAGTAGTGAAGTTGATGACCATGACCGCTGAGGCCCAGTACAGAAATGAAGTTGATGACCATGACCGCTGAGGCCCAGTACAGTAGTGAAGTTGATAACCATGACCGCTGAGGCCCAATACAGTAGTGAAGTTGATGACCATAACCGCTGAGGCCCAGTACAGCAGTGAAGTTGACGATCATGACCGCTGAGTCCCAATACAGTAGTGAAGTTGATAAACATGACCGCTGAGGCCCAGTACAGTACTGAAGTTGATGACCATGACCGCTGAGGCCCAGTACAGTACTGAAGTTGATGACCATGACCGCTGAGGCCCAGTACAGTACTGAAGTTGATGACCATGAATTGGTATTTTGTGTATTATATAAACAGTGTATCAAAAGTAAGCTCCCCCACAAAACATTGTTTGACATTAACCAATATATTTGCCCAATCGTTGTGGAATTTTGCACACGGCATCTCAGTACTCATGCCAACACACAGTAGCAAGGATTACCCTGTAGATGCAGATGTGCTCCAACAAGCATGCGCAAACACATTATCGGTCGGATTTTGAAAATTTTACGAACAGGCTGAAGATAATTGTGACTACCTGTACGACCAGATAATGTTAAAATCTGGTATAACCACCAAGCTTTCGTATTACATCGGGACATCCAGCTCGCATCGTGTTAACGAGTGGTGTGATCTGAACATTCAAGAGTTCCGGGTAATTGGTGGCCCATTGCATGAGCTCAATGCCTTCATGTTCAAAGAAGATATTTATCACTCTGGCACGATGTGGACGTGCATTGTAGTCCATAAAAAGAAATACATCGCCATCTTGAATTTGTTTGTAAAATTTTCAAAATCCGAGCTATAATGCATTTGAGCATGCTCATATGTAACTACATGGTAATCCTTGCTACAGTGTGTTGATTACTGAAATAATGTGCAAAATTTCACAACGATTCGGCAAATATCTTGGTAAATGTCAAACACAGTTTTGATGGGAACTTTCTTTTGATGTACTGTTTAGATGAGGAATATAAGGTCAAGAAATTGTAATAAGTAAGGCCTATTTTCCATTCCCTATATATGGTCAGTGAAGTATAATTGCCGAAATAACTTGAACATCGTGATTCTAATTATATTGTGTAAAACTTTACTTTATTATAGTCTATTTCTTACGCCAATATCCAGCTGTCTGTAAAATCAGTTTGGTCAGTGATAGGCCTACGTAACAACACAAACTTTACACGTGGATATGTTGGAAGTCCATATTCTTCGAAAGAAAATTCAGAACACTTTTTCTAATTGATAATGTTAAACTGCATCAGCTCAGTTTCAACGCCAAGAACTCATTACCTCGGGTGAGGTCACAATTGTTTTAAAAAAAAACAGTGTCGTGCTGGGGAATGGGCGTGAAGAGTAATTTGTTTTACCGTGGGTGCACCAACAAGCGGTGGAAACACACTTCACTCAGTAATACACCTACGTTACACACTCAGCGAATAGATTACGAATAGATTTATAACAAAATTTCCTAATATCCAGCTTTAAAACCATACTGCCGTGAGATCATGTACTGCAACAGACACAATTAAATTCATTTATTAAGGCTATATTATTCTAAAACGTGTGAACAGTTTCAATTATGGCAGTGTCAGAAACAAAACTTACAGTAAAATCGATAGCAATATTGGTAAATGGTGTCGCCGTCCGTCAAAACATTTTGAACGCCGCCCAATATCTATCATGCCGCTGTTTTCTTAATAATTATGACGTCACTTGAGGCAATTGGCTCTTGTTGAAACCGAGTTTATGAACTTTAACAGTATGAATTAGAAAAAAGTGCTCTAACTTTATTTTCCTGGCAATAATGTGAACTTCAAACATATCAATGTGTAGAGTTTGTTAGGTGTCATTGACTAAAGACAATTTTGGAAGCCAGTAAGACTGATTTTACAGACAGATGAAAATAGGCGACTCTCCAAACGAAATAGACTATAATGATATCTCTCCCACCCTCACAATCAGGGATAATCATCATGCGTAGGTTGATTTGTCTTCGTGTTGAACTACTACCACCCCCTACCCCCGAAGCCCTCACCCACCCCTGTCAGTTCCCCCTTACTTACGGAAGATTGGTTATTACATGCTAATCCCTTCATCCAAATAACAAGATTTTCTTTAACATAGAATATGATACTAAAGATTAATACATATAATATAATTTTTTCCTTAATCTGTAAACTTGTCTTTTTCCTCATTTTCTTAAAGATGGAATAGCATTTACAGCCTCTTGGTTTAAACATGCTCTCATTGCGCTGATTGACATTTGTGGACAGATATAGGTACCGCTACTTGTGGTATATATACCAAGGGCGTGTTGATTTCAATATATATATATGGATAGGAACGTCAGCAGTTAATATTCACTATCCTTTCATCTTTGTCAGCAATAAAGCTCGAATGTTTGTTCATGATCAAACTCAGTACAACATAATACGGTACAAGGACAACGCCAAACACTACGGCGATATCCCTACCCCATGACCCGGCCGTGTGACAGTTCTCAGAGTATTTACTGTCCCCTCGAGACTGAGATCGGGGCACGGGCTCTGCGCGACATCTGCTGAATAGGTCGTAAACCGGCCGATGTAATAGTATATTCTCTCATGTTCGTATATGCGTCTTTTTACACATTTTTCAACTTCATTATCATTTCTCTCTCCCCCCCTCCCCCCCCCCGTCACCTAGCCTTACCTTCACAGAGTATGGCTGTAAACTGTTATGTACATGTGCAAGCTCTGTACAAACACTAGTAAGCATAAACAGTAGTGTGGTCGAGGTGATTAGCGTGCCAGCGCGACGCAATGACGCTGGAGCCTTCCTCCCACCATAATGCTGGCCGCCGTGGTATCAGTGTTCTTAACTACGGCGTAAAACACCAATCAAATAAGTAAACAAACAGGTGTATAATGAGTGTATGGGAAGGATAACATATGTGGTGAGAAACTAGCTCCCCTCCCCATATAAAAGATATAAATATTGAGGATGTGGTTAAAATCTGGAGAGATTTTCGAATTATTATTGGCCACATTTGTATATGAACATGTTTCTCCTTGCAGTAGGCCTATACACCAAGATTGCCCTTGACGCATCACTTGGCTATGTTCGCCCCTGTTGCACAGTAACGTAGATATATGTAGGCTTACTGTGATATTGCGACTGGCCAACTAAATTTACGGATGTAAATTATTTATGTATTTATTTATTTGATCTGTGTTTAACGTTGTATTTTTTCACATTTATAATAGTCGACTGTCAGGGATATGGATGGAGGAAATCGGAGTAAACCATAGCCTTTCACTTGGTATCTGACAAACATTCCGACTGAAATCCACAGATGACCTCAGTGGTGAAGAACCAAGTAGTCGCACCGAGCTAGTTCTCTAATCTTGTAAGCCAACCATGAGAGCCTCAGGCAAAACCGCTCACAAAACATTCCAATACTGCCTAAACTCACAAAACACCCCAATACTGTCTAAACTCACAAAACACCCCAATACTGCCTAAACTCACAAAACAGCCCAATACTGCCTAAACTCACAAAACAACCCAATACTGCCTAAACTCACAAAACACCTCAATACTGTCTAACCTCACAAAACACCCCAATACTGCCTAAACTCACAAACACCCCAATACTGTCTAAACTCACAAAATACCCCAATACTGTCCGAACTCAAAAACACCCCAATACTGCTTAAACCTTCAAAACACCCAATTACTGACTAAACTCATAAAACACTCCCAATACTGTCTAAACGCACAAAATACCCCAATACTGCCTAAACTCACCCCAATACTGCATAAACTCACAAAATCACTGTCTAAACTCACAAAGCGCTCCAGTACTGCCTAAACTTATAAAGCAATCCCAATACTACCGAAACTCACTTAACACCCCATTACACTCTAAACCCACAAAGCACCCCAATACTGCATAATCTCACACAACACCCCAGTACTGCCTAAAGTCATAAAACTATCCCAATACTGCCTAAACTCACTAAACACCCCATTACACTCTAAGCTCACAAAGCAGCCCAATACTGCCTAAACTCATAAAACACTCCCAATACTGTCTGAACTCACAAAACATCCCAGGACTGCCTAAACTTACAAAATACCCCAATACTCTCTAAACTCACAAACACCCCAATACGGTCTAAACTGACAAAACACCCCAGTACTGCTTAAACTGACAAAACACCCAAATACTGCCTAAACTCATAAAACAACCCAATACAGTCTAAACTCACAAAATACCCCAATACTGCATAAACTCACACAACACCCCAATACTGTCTAAACTCACAAAATACCCCAATACTGTCTAAACTCAAACAACATCCCAATACTGTCTAAACTCACAAAATACCCCAATACTGTCTAAACTCACAAAATACCCCAATACTGTCTAAACTCACACAAGATCCGATTACTGCCTAAACTCATAAAACAATCCCAATACTGTCTAAACTCACAAAACACCCAATACTGCCTAAACTCACAAAACACCTCATTACTGTTTAAACTCACAAAGTGCCCCAGTACTACCTAAACTCACACAACACTCCAGTACTGTCTAAACTCACAAAACACTCCCAATATTGTCTAAACTCACAAAATATCCCAATACTGCCTAAACTCACAAAACACCCAATACTGTCTAACCTCACAAAATACCCCAATACTGCCTAAATTCACAAAACACCCAATACTGTCTAACCTCACAAAACACCCCGATACTCTCTAAACTCACAAAATACTCCAATACTGTCTAAACTCTCAAAACACCCCAATGCCGTCTAAATCTATGCGTAGAAACAGACATTCGTATACCAGTCAGCATCCAACAAGGGCGTTGCAGGTCAATAATCGCAAGACCAATGCCCAAACCCACAAAACACTCCAATCCCAATAAATTCAATAGGACAAACACTGCTGATTCTTATCCGGTTTTCCAAAGAGATGCAATAATAAGTCTAATGAAAAGGACGGATCAGAATAAATCTGTTGATATTTGTTTGAATTCGAAATACAGACCCTTGAGACCTTGTGCGGGTAATACATATACAAGATAAACTAATTTTCGTTAGTGATTGTGTATCCATGTTCGAGTAGTCTTCAAATTGTGACGTGGCTTTGATATAACAACTTACCGGCTTTAAATAACCCCTTACCGGCTTTGATATAACCACGTACCGGCTTTAAATAACCCCTTACCGGCTTTGATATAACCACGTACCGGCTTTAAATAACCCCTTACTGGCTTTGATATAACCATGTACCGGCTTTGATATAACCACTTACCGGCTTTGATATAAGCACTTACCAGTACCTTTTTTGCTTTTGTTGTATTCTGTTAGAGAGAAACGAATAGTGTGTGTCTTTGACGAGATATGAGAACTCTTTCATAGGGTGTAGTGTTTGTTTTTGACGAGATATCAGAACACTTCTAGAAGGTGTAGTGTTTCTCTTTGAGAAATATCATAACACCTCAAGAGGATGTCTTGTTTGACTTTGACTGGATATCATAACACCTCCAGAGGATGTCTTGTTTGACTTTGACGGGATATCATAACACCTCAAGAGGATCTGCTGTTTGACTTTGACGGGATATCATAACACCTCAAGAGGATGTGCTGTTTGACTTTGACGGGATATCATAACACCTCAAGAGGATCTGCTGTTTGACTTTGACGGGATATCATAACACCTCCAGAGGATTTGGTGTTTGACTTTGACGGGATATCACAACACCTCCAGAGGATGTGTTTTTTGACTTTGACGAGATATCATAACACCTCAAGAGGATGTGCTGTTTGACTTTGACGGGATATCACAACACCTCCAGAGGATTTGGTGTTTGACTTTGACGGGATATCACAACACCTCCAGAGGATGTGTTTTTTGACTTTGACGGGATATCATAACACCTCAATAGGATGTGCTGTTTGACTGACGGGATATCATAACACCTCAAGAGGATGTGCTGTTTGACTTTGATGGGATATCATAACACCTCAAGAGGATGTCTTGTTTGACTTTGACGGGATATCATAACACCTCAAGAGGATGTGCTGTTGGACTTTGACGGGATATCATAACACCTCAATAGGATGTGCTGTTTGACTTTGTTGGGATATCATAACACCTCAAGAGGATGTGTTGTTTGACTTTGACGGGATATCATAACACCTCAATAGGATCTGCTGTTTGACTTTGTTGGGATATCATAACACCTCCAGAGGATGTGTTGTTTGACTTTGACGGGATATCATAACACCTCAATAGGATGTGCTGTTTGACTTTGTTGGGATATCATAACACCTCAAGAGGATGTGTTGTTTGACTTTGACGGGATATCATAACACCTCCAGAGGATGTGCTGTATGACTTTGATGGGATACCTTAACACCTCCAGAGGATGTGCTGTTGGACTTTGACGGGATATCATAACACCTCAATAGGATGTGTTGTTTGATTTTGACAGGATATCATAACACCTCCAGAGGATGTGCTGTTGGACTTTGACGGGATATCATAACACCTCAATAGGATGTGTTGTTTGATTTTGACGGGATATCATAACACCTCAATAGGATGTGCTGTTTGACTTTGACGGGATATCATAACACCTCCAGAGGATGTGTTGTTTGACTTTGACAGGATATCATAACACCTCCAGAGGATGTGCTGTATGACTTTGATGGGATACCATAACACCTCCAGAGGATGTGCTGTTGGACTTTGACGGGATATCATAACACCTCAATAGGATGTGTTGTTTGATTTTGACAGGATATCATAACACCTCCAGAGGATTTGGTGTTTGACTTTGACGGGATATCACAACACCTCAATAGGATGTGCTGTTGGACTTTGACGGGATATCATAACACCTCAAGAGTGTGTGGTGTTTGACTTTGACGGGATATCACAACACCTCCAGAGTGTGTGGTGTTTGACTTTGACAAGATATCATAACACTTCCAGAGCATATGGTGTGTCTCTTTGGACGGATATCAGAAAGCCCCCTCGAGGATGTGGTCTTTGTCTTGTTTTTTGATATCCGATCTCTTCTGTTTCGAGACGGGGGATGTGTCTTCGTTTAGATGTTTATGGAATACGTTAGTAATAAAGAGTAACAAGCACACGGGTCACCGAGGCACATGCAAAGGTGGATTTTAGCTGAGTAGAGCAACACTCGCATGGCAAGTCGCTCGAAAGTTTAAAAAATTTCCCCAAAATTAAATTTCATGTACATAATGGATAAAGCAATTTATCAAGCTCTTTGGTTAAACTTATAAAAGCCTTATAGAGTTATCGGGTAACATTAATGTGTCAGCTGGCTTTTCAAAGGGAATAACCCTCAATAGTTGATTTACTGCTAGGATCACAGTAACACGCTATCCACTTAAGTGGCATCCATCGGCTATGTTTACCCGGGTGTTTCCTGGTGCCAGCTGTAGGGTAACACCAATCATAACTAACTATACACACACCGCTCACCTCTGATTACTGCCTGTCCTGTATGTGTCATCAAAGATGTTACTCATCACAAAATTTACCCGTGGTGCCTTATACACATGAAAGAGAAAGAATATAATGCGAGATTTGTACATGTATGTACTTGTGTTCTGTTGTAAAACATGGCGGGGCTTCGGTGGCCGAGGGGTTAGCACGCCAACATGGCGCAATTACACAGGAGCCTCGGACCTATTCGGTCGCTGTGAGTTGTCCAGTTCATGCTGGCTTCCTCTCCGGCCGTACGTGGGAAGGTCTGCCAGCAACCAGTAGATGGTCCTGTCTTTCCCTCCGGGCTCTGTCCGGCTTCCTCTCAGCATAATGCTGGCCGCTGTCGTATAAGTAAAATATTCTTAAGTACGGCGTAAAACCGACTCCTCCTCTTGTTATTCTACAATATATACACATTTACCATACTTGATATTTACGATACTTGACTATCATCTGAACTTGTGCATACTTGTTTTCATTATGACAACATTTAGAACTTAGCGTAACAGTGGTGTCCATGGATTTAAGTTTTGTCCATACAACTCTTCCCTAAGTACTACATGTCCCTAAGCACTACATGTATTTCCATGAAACTTAGCACACCTCTTCCCTATCACCTAAACTTGTGTATGCCTAAGTTTTATTAATTAATGTAACAGTTTCTCCCATTCAGGTACTGAGTGCAATGAGTGCAAGGATGAAATGTCACGCACACTATTCTCTTCTCATTGTTACATTACTCCATTCAAATTGGATGGTAGTGCAGTCAGTGCCAACCACGAATGACCCATGTGTATATGAAGCAAAACTAAGCAACATGACGTCTCTTCATTTCTTTTAAGGTTTTCATAGTTTTGTTTCTTTTACTTTTGGAAATGTCGAACGGAAGGGGGGTATTTCGGACATTTGGATTCTAGTTTGTGAAGTAAATGTGCCGAAAACCCGGAACCAGTAGGTGTAATAAAATCCGGAAGCAAGAGTCTAGCTCTACCAGGATTGCTGCTTGTTGATTCTGTTTATGACCAAATACTCATCCCCTCAGCAAACAGCTCCTCGTGACAGATTTACGAGGGCCTTTGTGACAAATGGTACCGGGTACCTGTCCCCAAGATTTACGGCCTGTCCCTCCCCAGGACCTTACACCACGGGTATATATACAGTCCGAGGAGGTACCGTAATCACAGCCGCTGCCTTAGCTGACACGTACATAACCAGAAGCGAACCCTCGCCCTCGGACAACTCATCATGAAGACCGTCTTCGCCCTCACCGCTGTTGCCATCGTCATGGCCTTTGGTAAGAGTGTATCATTCAGTCGTAGTTCACTACACAACAGTATGGTTTTAACAAAATCTGTAGTAGCCTCATCTTATCGCTATAATGGTAACCATGGCAGCTAGTGTCAGGTATAGCGCCTACATGTAGATTTACTCGGGCCATTTTCCGGCGGGGGTACTATGTTCTATGCGACCAAGGTTTGTAATGTACCCGGGCGTAATTCCTGCAGACGACTCTCCACTCTCTTGCCACATTTCTATGTACGCGAGTAGGCGAGGTGTCATGTCTGGTTGATGGATAGAGGCCAAGTAGTGGTCGTCCCGGTGTCAGTCGACCACGATTGGATGGAGTGTCATGTCAGTTCTCCCCGCCCCCATGGCGTTCCATTACGATGGGAAATGTCGGTATCACATTGGGACATGTCTGCTACAAAGTGACCGTGGGGATTCGTTCAGGTGTTAACCCGCACATTGCTAGTAGAGGTGGAAAGATAGTCAAAGCCACGAAATGTTGAAAATCGGAAATGGCAATTTTCCTTCTGTAGAAGATGAACACTACTTTATTTCCATTTACCCTGTTTATGTTGATTTGCGGCAAATGTGCATTTCTACATATTAATGGGCCTTCCTAGAGGTGGCCAATTCTAAAGACGTAAAGTGACAGAAAGCTATAATATATGAAGTAACGTTCATCAGACGGACAGCTAAAAACCAGGTGTAAAAATACTTTCATTTATAAAATGAGTGTGGTATAAAGAAACGAAAGGTCACGTGACGTCCTAATTTCCTTTGTCTGTTGGTAAATCCATTTTACCAAGCTTCCAGTTGCATCTGACCACAGTCCAGTAGAGTTGAGAATAGAGATAAAGTGACTTTAAATTCAAAACCAACGAAGACTTCATCAATCCACCGGATACTCATAGTGAGTCTAATCCTACCGTGTTCTTTTTTGTCTTTCTCTCCTCCAGCTTCAGCTGAGCCCCTTAACCCATGCGAGTTTGTCTGTCCCTACAGCCTCATTCCGGTCTGTGGAAGTGACGGCTTCACCTACCCCAGCGAATGTGACCTGAAGAGAGTCGACTGTGTGTGAGTCTATAGTATAGAGAGTGAAACCAGAGCATCGACGATAGAGTGATAGTTGGCAAATGGTCACAAATATTACCTGTTAGGGTTTATTCTCATTGTTCATGTAAATAGTTAAAACAGTAGCAACTTACACCCCTCTAGCACCGTGGTTTGTTTATCTGATTGATGTTTTGCGCCGTACTGAAGAATACAGCATGGCTTAAAGGAAACGACAGCGCCGGCCTAAATAATTTAATCGAAAGCAGCATACCCAAGCTTTCTAAAAAATATCATACTTTATCTTTCCGATGAGATTTCGCCAAAAAATGTAAGACAAAATGACAATACTGAGATAATGGCCGGTGTGAATCGAGTCAGCCATCTTGATAATTTTACCCATTCAAACGCGTTGATATCAGATTACGCGACATAAGCCTTGACGTAGCCTTTACCCATTCAAACGTGTTGATATCAGATAACGCGACATAAGCTGTGACGTAGCCTTTAGCCATTCAGCCGCGTTGATATCATATTACGCGACATAAGCTGTGTCGTAGCCTTTACCCATTCATACCATGAATAAAGCAGAACTACTCCAATGTACGCCAGAGATCATTTTGAGACCATTTACAGTGATTTAATTAAGTGTGGATTCACTAAAATTCACCAAGATTCACTAAGGAATTCCAAGCATAAGGATGCTGGAGGTTTCAAGGAATGAGAAGATATCTAATCTTGTCACGTTTGAAATTAAATCTTTGAAGTACCGGTAGTGAAAAAGTTTTTTTTTTGAATTTATCACAACTGAAGAATTTTAATATGTGTCCTTTTTGCAGACCAAGGGTGTGTTTGTTTCTGTTTTGTTATTATAACATGCATTAAAATTATCCAAATGCGTTGTTGAAGCCGAGGTGCTAAAGGCTTAACATTAACCAGGTGCTGAAAACCTTAACCAGGTGCTGAAAACCTTAACCAGGTGCTGTAAACATTAATCAGGTGCCGTAAACCTTAACCAGGTGCTGTAAACATTAACCAGGTGCTGTAAACATTAACCAGGGAATGAAAACCTTAACCAGGTGCTGTAAACATTAACCAGGTGCTGAAAACCTTAACCAGGTGCTGTAAACATTAACCAGGTGCTGTAAACATTAACCAGGTGCTGTAAACATTAATCAGGTGCTGTTAATATTAACCAGATGCTGTCCTATACAGAATTAGGCAAAAAAAGCACTGATGTTAACTGTGATATATATGAGATGGCCGCCACCGACATAAACCTTCCAGCAGCTGGAATCTCACATTCATCTCTGCGGATTACCAAAACTCTTTTCTCAGAAAGCCGTAAATTACGTTCTTTATACTGTTGTTGCCCTTGGCTTGTTTTCTTTGATTCTGTTACTTCGCACTAAACGTTTGGTGCTATGTTACAAATACTAACTGTTTAATATGCTCGCGTTTGTTATTTTGAAAACACTTATTTTCTGCGCATGGATTACCATAAAGCGGATGGTACTCACTTCTCCCAGATTCAGTGAGTGTCTACCTCCAAGCCGTAGGCTTCCCTTTTAGTCTAGTGGAAAGCGTGCACTTGTAACCCAGAAATGGCTGGTTCAAATCAACAGCTGTTAGCCAAGTGACACTTGGGAGAGGTGAGCAGAGTTGCTGAGGTGACTTATATAGCAGTCGTGATACTGTGTGTGTCTTCGACTCTCCTTTCCTGCGACTTTACTGGTAAAACTGAGGATGAATGAAGTAGGGTGATGTAGAAGCGCTATTTACCTCCGGACTGGAGGGAATTTCCCTTCAGTCTAATGGTAGAAGCGTGGACTCGTAACCCTCGCTAGTTCAAATCCCCAGCTGGTAGCTCCGTCATATATGAATCCTTATAAAGGCGATGGTACTCGTTTCTCTCAGACTCTGTGGATCCCTATAAAGCCAGTGGTAGTCATTTCTCTCAGCCTCTATGGATTCCTAAAAAGCTTACGGTAGAGCAAACGGAATACCGCAGTAACATGTATTTATCCTCACAGCTTTTACATGTATGCAGCAGTTGTCTGATGACTGATTTGTTTCGACCAACAGCCGACGAGGTGTGGTCCCATTGACCGTAGCCTACACTGGACGGTGCAGTAAGTAGGGATACCATACCTTATTATAAATCTACAAACAGCATTGCCACAAGATCGAATCCAGTTCTCGGTAATTTACCCTGATAATGTTTGATATTGAGTGATATTGTAAATGCTCTGTTGGCCATGTATATATGAAGGCATCCAGCCCGGTGTGAACACAGGTGTATTGTGAGATTGACGTACAGAACAAACCAAATATTACTAACCTTTTTTCAGAGTGTGACGAAGTGGCCTGTTCTAAAAGTCTACTCCCGGCCTGCTCTAGCGAGGGTGTGACTTACCCCTCAGACTGTGCCCTCAGACAAACCGCCTGCCGGTAAGTAGACCAGAAGTTCGAAGAATGAATTATCACCGATCTGTCACACTGTGCTGTCGATAACCTATTGTTGTTGTTACTGTTTTAAGTCAGAACGTGAGGGGATGTCCAATTAATTTGTGCCTCCTTGATCTGAGTGAAATCTGGTTTGAATAAAAAACTCCCACTCTCTGTGTTTACACTTGTCAGAGCCAGTGTATTGTAAACGTATATGTGAACTGAATCTGTTACATACAGTGACCGGAATCAGTTACATAGAGTGACCGGAATCAGTTACATAGAGTGACCGGAATCAGTTACATAGAGTGACCTGAAGCTGTTACATACAGTGACCTGAAGCAGTTACATACAGTGACCTGAGGCAGTCATTTACAGCACCCTTAGCTCATTTGTATACAACAGGATCCAACAGACTTGCCCTGATAGCGCCATGTAAGGTATGGAGCGAAAGATTAAGCATTGTAATGAATTGATCTTTTCATTTCTATTTGTAGGGAAGAACGAGAGATCACCATTGCCCATATGGGGGAGTGCGAATCCAAGTAAACATGAACCACATTCAGAAATTGTTATAAAACAAATGTTTACGTTAATAAAACTGCAATAGAATTATGCAAAAACTAACCTCGACTTACTACAGTCACTACGGGGCCCTGTAGCCAAGTGGTTAGCGTGCTAACATCAGTGACTCAGTGGCCTATCACTACATTAAAGAAGACTCGGGGGCCCCCGTGGCTCAGTCGGTTAAAGCGCTAGCGCAGCGTAATGACCCAGGAGTCTCTCACCAATGCGGTTGCTGTGAGTTCAAATCCAGCTCATGCTGGCTTCCTCTCCGGCCGTACGTGAGAAGGTCTCTCAGCAACCTGCGGATGGTCGTGGGTTTCCCCCCGGGCTCTGCCCGGTTTCCACCCACCATAATGCTGACCGCCGTCGTATAAGTGAAATATTCTTGAGTACGGCGTAAAACACCTGGTGGGTGTGAGCAACGCTGCGATAGGGGGATGCCTTACGTCATCATGATGCTACTCCCACGTGCTGCATGGAAACCATGGGAACAAACATGACGCTTTTCGCAAGGAGAAAACTATATTACGTCTATAGTATCTATGATGACTGAGTATAGAGCTCTTCAATCCTCAGACAGGTAGAGCCCTCGCAGACCCAGGCGACGCCGGCTTTCTGTCGGAACTGAAGTTATTTGTTTTATTGGTGTTTAACGCCATACGATCGAATTTGTCACTTAATTCCATGACGGTGGTTATGTTAATTAGTGAAGAGCAAAGGACATTGTTGGGGAAGACCAACGTCTGCCGTCAAGTACTTGGCAACTTCCAATCCTAAAAAACCATAACCAGCGGGGAGCAACTGGATTCGAACCTTCGACCCATTTACACGGCCCACTCCCTCACAGCACCACACGACCGGTTCCCTCACAAAACTACACACTCCCCTCCCTCACAGCACAACACTCCCTGCTCCCTCACAACACTACACGGTCCCGATCCCGCATAACCCGTCACGTCCCGCTCCCCAACAACACCACACGTCCCGCGCCCTCATAACACAACACGTCCCGCGCCCTCACAACACAACACGGCCAGCTCCATCATAACCCGACACGTCCTGCTCCCCAACAACACCACTCGTCCCGCGCCCTTACAACACAACACGTCCCGCGCCCTCATAACACAACTCGTCCCGCGCCCTCACAACACAACACGGCCAGCTCCATCATAACCCGACACGTCCTGCTCCCCAACAACACCACACGTCCCGCGCCCTTACAACACAACACGTCCCGCGCCCTCATAACACAACACGGCCAGCTCCATCATAACCCGACACGTCCCGCTCCCCAACAACACCACACGTCCCGCGCCCTCATAACACAACACGCCCCGCGCCCTCATAACACAACACGGCCAGCTCCCTCATAACACAACACGGCCAGCTCCCTCACAACACAACACAGCCAGCTCCATCATAACACAACACGGCCAGCTCCCTCATAACACAACACGGCCAGCTCCATCATAACCCGACACGGCCAGCTCCATCATAACACAACACCGGCCAGCTCCCTCATAACACAACACGACCAGCTCTCTCATAACACAACACGACCAGCTCCATCATAACACAACACGACCAGCTCCATCATAACACAACACGGCCAGCTCCTTCATTACACAACACGGCCAGCTCCATCATAATACAACACGGCCAGCTCCATCATAACACAACACGACCAGCTCCATCATAACACAACACGGCCAGCTCCTTCATAACACAACACGGCCAGCTCCATCATAACACAACACGGCCAGCTCCCTCATAACACAACACGCCCAGCTCCATCATAACACAACACGGCCAGCTCCCTCATAACACAACACGGCCAGCTCCCTCATAACACAACACGGCCAGCTCCATCATAACACAACACGCCCAGCTCCCTCATAACACAACACGCCCAGCTCCCTCATAACACAACACGGCCAGCTCCCTCATAACACAACACGGCCAGCTCCCTCATAACACAACACGACCCACTCCCTCATTACACAACACAACCAGCTCCCTCATAACACAACACGCCCAGCTCCATCATAACACAACACGGCCAGCTCCCTCATAACACAACACGACCCACTCCCTCATTACACAACACAACCAGCTCCCTCATAACACAACACGACCCACTCCCTCATTACACAACACAACCAGCTCCCTCATAACACAACACGACCCACTCCCTCATAACACAACACAACCAGCTCCCTCATAACACAACACGGCCCACTCCCTCATTACACAACACAACCAGCTCCCTCATAACACAACACGCCCAGCTCCATCATAACACAACACGGCCAGCTCCCTCATAACACAACACGACCCACTCCCTCATTACACAACACAACCAGCTCCCTCATAACACAACACGACCCACTCCCTCATTACACAACACAACCAGCTCCCTCATAACACAACACGACCCACTCCCTCATAACACAACACAACCAGCTCCCTCATAACACAACACGACCCACTCCCTCATTACACAACACAACCAGGTCCTCATAACACACGACAACAGACAAACACCTGTGACGCTTTTATATTAAGCACCGTCACAAGTCTGATGGAAGCCAGAAGAACCAAACTCCTCACAATACCGTACAATCATGTAAGAAATTAAACAAAGAACGACAGAGACTTTTTCTCTGCAATTATATGTGCACTATTATCTGTTTGTACTGTTTGTACAGTTTATTCTGATGAATGATAATGATGTATGTGTACAGTGCATTCTGATGAATGATAAGTGGTGTGTGTGTACAGTGCATTCTGATGAATGATAAGTGGTGTGTGTGTACAGTGCATTCTGATGAATGATAAGTGGTGTGTGTGTACAGTGCATTCTGATGAATGATAATTTATTTTACTTATTTATTTGATTGGTGTTTTACGCCGTATGAATGATAATGGTGTGTGTGTACAATGCATTCTGATGAATGATTAAGGTGTGTGTGTACACTGCATTCTGAAAGCTCAAGCAAAGTAGCAACAAGTACCATTTTTAACGTCTTTGGTATGACCCTAACCAGGTTTGATCCCGGGTTACCCGACTTTGAGGCAGAAGCTCTAAGAATTAGGCCACCGAAGCAGGCTTGATTAACAATCTCGTCATTTTGTACTGTTGCGGGAAATAAATTTAACGTAGGGAAGTTTCATATATTCATGTTTTAATGAATTTTCATGGAAGTTTTGTTAAGATCGTTATCTGAGACCATACTTGCTAATTTATGAAGTCAATATTTGCCAGTATAGCGTTTATTTATTCTCGCAGGAAGTTTTAAACTTACGTTTATCTGTTTCATGGACGAGTGATGTTGTTGTTGTTGTATCGGCGTTCCTACATATTTGGGAATATTATAAGCCATGTAGTGATAATAATATAAAAATTACGAAATTTTATGTGATTGTCTTATCTTCTATTTTCGTGTTTTACCCAGTAAAATGACATTTATTGTCCTCAGTTCAACCTCGAAATCACAAGTTTGTGTTGCCGCCATTTTTGTACATTTAGGCCTACCCTCTTTTACAGTCTTTCAAAAATCGGACCAGGATATTCCCACCACAGTTTGAAAAGGAATTTATCATTTAGCCTAATACCCATGTGTGGAAATTGGTTATACTCTTTGCGTAATAGGGCTAAAAATATTTTCAGACATTGGCATTTAGATTTTGGCTTCAAAGGAAAGCCATTATTCCGGAGTTTTTGGTTGCGATCGGGATGATGTCATCATGTCAGCTGTGTTTACAAACTGTCAAAAATTGCCCTTTTGACCAGAGTCTCCTAATTTGGTTCACTGCTCCGCCTACACCATGTGGAAATCTATAAACACGCTGATTTTTCAGCGTCTGTAGATGGCCTTGGGGTCTGCCACGAGTAGACACCAAACTGCTGGTAAGCATCCTCAGTAAGTAGATATTTTATATAGAGTGGGAAAATTCTTGTACGGTGAACTGGGAAACACTCCCAGTGTCTGGAATAGTAATTTGTCATCCAGATAAAGAACTCAGAGACAGTTGACACTTGGTGGGAACCAGTCCCAGGAAGCCGGGAATACAGTGTCATGAGAAACTTTCCCTGTCCCAAAATTCTGGGACTCTCCAGTCTCACGAAACCTGAGAATCCAGCTACAGTAGAAAGTAGAAATTATCTGAGATATCAAACGTGGACCACAGAGACCATATACCAGAATATAGCAATTGAACGTTGGTACCACAATTTGGGACAATAGTCTCATGAGACTTTCTGTGCTGTTTAATTGGGACTCTGTCCCATATGACACTGAACTGTTTGGTACTTGTGTCAACTGCTGGTTCCTCCCTGGTCATAATAAATATTCATCATTTGATTCACTGACGATCTTTTGATGGAGAACTTTTATTTCGTATAAGAATCTTAAATCTCATGCACAAGTCATACTGGATAACAACCCGAGTTCTGGAAATGTTATGAAATCGGATCCAAATAGTAGCGGCGCCTCTGAGTTCAGGGGAGAGAATCCTGATTGGTTTATTCATTTAACAAGCTTCGCTCGGCACGTTAAATATCAAACAGGAATAAAGTGATTGAATGGTGTCGCACTCATAGGTATGTGTATACTTGAGGAGAAGACGTCATGAGAAATAATTGAACCGCTGCAGTACTTTCGCCTCGCCCTTTCGTGTTTTTGTTTCGCCCTCTTGTTTTTCCACTTTTCATTCATAGTAGGCCTAAACATAGGAAAAAGCGAAACCAGGAATGGACGAGGCTCCACCAAACCGCACTATTTCGTACTTTTGCCTTCCACTTTTAAATCCCTGTTTGCATGACAAACCGGAAGGTAAAGGTATTAAAGTGCGAGGTTTGATAGACCCTCGGCCTTTTGACATTTTGACTTCCGGTCCGTCACATCCACAGCGATTAAAATCGGAAGACAAAATCAAGAAAATCAAGCGGCAATCTCGCACTGCCGCTATCAGCATCCACGCTCACGACACGAAACCGTAACAGAACTATCACAAACCTGTTAGTAATGCTTAATCATGTGAATTTTATTCAAAGCATCTTTGACAGAAATAAGCGGAAGCTTGTTCTGTTTAGTTTCAGGTGCGGATGCAATTCGGTCTCCAGTCCATTTGCCAGAAGCAGTTGCTGACGTGGATTTTTTCGCCATAGCGCCTGCACAAGCAGGCGTAACCGCACGTACCGTATATACAAGCAGAGTGGGCCTGGAATTCCAAACCTGAGGAGAAACCAAACCAGGGTACATCAGTTGTCATGGAAACATTGTACGCATGCTAAAGGCAACGTACAAGCTTTATACGCCACTGTTTAATTTGATATAGCCTCATCCTTACAGCCTTAACCGCACAGCTCTGTCCTTATAGGTTACACATCATAGGCCTACTCCTTGTAGCACATACGCCGCTCTCTACGCTCGCTTTATATCTCTGCCACCACTAGACAAGCTTGACCTTTTGAGCCCGTGCGACACGTAGGCTTGTTTAGGCTTTACCTAACCACTGGTGCCATCGAGTGGAACTATTTAATCAGCATGCCGTTATAGAAGGTGAAATTTCTCGGTTTGATTCTCCTGTCAGCATTTGTCTGTAACGTACGTCACTGCATGTGCAGACCTACTCAGGCATAGTGCACCTTATAAACATGTTTTGTCCCGGGCTCTGCGCGGTTTCCTCCCCACCATAATGCTGGCCATAATGCTAGTGAAATATTTTTAAGTACAGCGTAAAACATCAATCAAATAAAAAAGAAATAAATATAAACATGTTAAAGAATGTAAAAAAAAGAAAATAACAGAATCTAGGGAGCCATTCTGGGAGGAAACTGTAAACACACGCACTCCAGCAGATTTTGCTCAGAGCCTTTAAGATAAAATTTACGCTTTAATAGAATATTGTAATTTTTTTTATCTGCATACATAGGGTGATGTGTTTTTTGGGCGAGAAAGGGAACAATTCTTAATGAAAGTTAATTTTCACAATTTTCAAACGAATGAATGATGAATTTTGACAGCTTTGACTTTTCTGTTTTTGAGACAAGCGTGAGGTGAAATTCCTGTCTTATTTCCTTAATCTCTAAAAACATATTGGTTTGAAATTTGGAACGCATGCTTAGCATGTAGCTAAATGCTAAAGCTAAGACGGTCCTACAAATTATCGATATCATCTCTAGTTTTTATGGTATTAGTAAAAGAATATCAAAGTTTTCAAAACTTTTGAAAGTCTTAACATTAGTCTATATATCAGAAAAATCTAAGATGAATAACAGAAATCTGTCATTTTTTTAATTGAAATAGTTAAATATGTGTTTGGACAACAAAAGTTTAAAAATATTGAAAACTGGAGAAAAAATGGCCAGGCTTTTTTAAAAAATCTTTTGTTTTCACCTCTACAGATGTTACATAAATTTTAGAAGTATTTTTGAAAATCTTTTGGCTTTCAGAATATATATACACGACAGACGACTTACCTGAACCCAGATTCTGTAGCATCCTTCTCCTGGACAGCCCGTCTTTATAACCCTCCTCGCTGCCTTCCTTCAGGGTAAAGGCACTCTGGGGAGACGTTCAGAAAAGCTGCGTTATTTAAGGTGTCGTGTTCGTGGAAAGACACGGAAATTAGGCGAATACGAAACGTTTATACAAATCAAAGTAAAAGTTAATATACAAGTCCAAAAGGTTTCGTCCGGATGAAAAGCTTCAGACTGTTGGATTTATAACAGGTGTTTCATAACAGGATTATTATAGAAAGAGTTTAACAATAGGAGTCTCACACCAGGAGTTATAAAACATGAGTTTTGTCATAGGAGACTTACACCAGGAGTTATAAAACATGAGTTTTATCATAGGAGGCTTACACCAGGAGTTCTAAAACACGAGTTTTATCATAGGAGGCTTACACCAGAAGTTCTAAAACATGAGTTTTGTCTTAGGAGGCTTACACCAGAAGTTCTAAAACACGAGTTTTGTCATAGGAGTTTTACACCAGGAGTTATAAAACATGAGTTTTATCATAGGAGACATACACCAGAAGTTCTAAAACACGAGTTTTGTCATAGGAGTTTTACACCAGGAGTTATAAAACATGAGTTTTATCATAGGAGACATACAACAGAAGTTCTAAAACATGAGTTTTGTCTTAGGAGGCTTACACCAGAAGTTCTAAACACGAGTTTTGTCATAGGAGTTTTACACCAGGAGTTATAAAACATGAGTTTTATCATAGGAGACATACACCAGAAGTTCTAAAACACGAGTTTTGTCATAGGAGTTTTACACCAGGAGTTATAAAACATGAGTTTTATCATAGGAGACATACACCAGGAGTTCTAAAACATGAGTTTTGTCTTAGGAGGCTTACACCAGAAGTTCTAAACACGAGTTTTGTCATAGGAGTTTTACACCAGGAGTTATAAAACATGAGTTTTATCATAGGAGACTTACACCAGGAGTTCTAAAACACGAGTTTTGTCATAGGAGTTTTACACCAGAAGTTATAAAATATGAGTTTTGTCATAGGAGTTTCATCATTGGAGTTCTATAACATGAGTTAGATAATAAAACACCGACAAATACCAAAGGAGGCCTCACATTATTGACGAATATTATTAAATTCTTTATTGGGTGGATTAGTTAATTTGAAGATGAGGTGGATCTGTACCGCTGATGTTTATTTCGTGTTTGGAAATAGAACGGATAACAACCAAAGACGAAGAGTATACAGGCTTACACTATTAAAACATTCTGTCAGCATTGATAAAACTGTGCTGCCTTTAATTACAACACAGATATGCAGAATATATCTCTGACATCTTACCACTGCGAGATGAACATTCTACCTGTATCACGCTTAGCACACAAGTTTTTCTATCATCCCGAACTTATTTCTCCAAGCTTCGAACTTACCCGTTAAAACAATCTGCTACCCATCACTATGTGACTAGAGCAACTCGATTAGATTATAATAGACCTATGTACAGCACGAACTTATCGTACGTCTCGTTAAGAACAATTTGCCCTGAAGAATGGAACAAACTACCCATCACTCTTCGTATTATAAATTCCACATCTCATTTTAAATCCTGGCTTAAACGATATCTCCTTGAGCAATTTGATTAAGCCGCACTTAGGTTGCTTATGTAGGTTAATGACAAAAAGAAAATCAGTTCCCTAAAGTTCTTGTACCTAAAGTTTCCAACATCTTTTATGATTCCTGATAGAACAAGCTCTTGTGAGCTTTATTCCCGCAAAATGTACCGCGCATATGTACCTATGTATTCAATTTAAGGTTTATGGTGAATAAAAACTGAAATGAAATGACACATTTGCCTAATGATAATAATTTATGTCTGCCGTGGCTAGTAAACACTATCCATACACATCATAGGATTGGATGTTAGGAATACTTATCTTTTTTGGGCAGAGCCAGATAATGTTCATGTTGCACGATAACATACTGTTACATGGATTCGTCGCCTATACCTATCTCTCGTTACACTGTGGACAGATTCTGTTACACGACACAGTACTACGTAGTCGACTAGGAAATCGTCGTGAGTTGAAGTTCATACTGTGCAGGATGAGTCATGACAACAGCTAATCTGAATACTTCATTGACAAGAAAAATTGTAACCCAAACTCAGCTATAATAAAATGCTCCAAAGGTAAAGCCTTCGGTATGCAGATAACCTGTAGTCCACGTCTGCTTGAACAGATCTGTAAGTCTTAATGTCAAAGTATATATACAAAGCCAGTCACGTGGACTGTGAGAGTTACATAGTGTTTGTACTTACTCACCATTACGTAGAATGTGAGGGTTACATAGTGCTTGTACTCATCAGACGGTAGACTGTGAGGGCTATATAGTGTTTGTACTCACCAGCACGTGGACTGTGAGGATTGCATAGTGCTTGTACTCATCAGACGGTAGACTGTGAGGGCTACATAGTGTTTGTACTCACCAGCACGTGGACTGTGAGGATTACATAGTGTTTGTACTCACCAGCACTTGGGCTGTGAGGGTTACATAGTGTTTGTACTCATCAGACGGTAGACTGTGAGGGTTACATAGTGTTTATACTCATCAGACGGCAGGCTGTGAGGGTTACATAGTGTTTGTACTTATCACCATTACGTAGAATGTGAGGGTTATATAGTGTTTGTACTCACCAGCAAGTGGACTGTGAGGATTACGTATTGTTTGTACTCACCAGCACGTGGACTGTGAGGGCTACATATTGTTTGTACTCACCAACACGTGGACTGTGAGGATTACATAGTGTTTGTACTCACCAGCACCTGGGCTGTGAGGGCTACATAGTGTTTGTATTCCACACCACGTGGACTGTGAGAGTTACACAGTGTTTATACTCACCAGCACGGGGGCTATGAGGGCTACGCAGTGTTTGTACTCACCAGACGGTGGACTGTGAGGGCTACATAGTGCTTGTACTCACCATCACATGGACTGTGAGGATTACGTATTGTTTGTACTCACCAGCACGTGGACTGTGAGGGCTACATAGTGTTTGTACTCATCAGACAGTAGACTGTGAGGGCTACATAGTGTTTGTACTCACCAACACGTGGACTGTGAGGGTGACATAGTGTTTGCACTCACCAGCACATGGACTGTGAGGGCTACATAGTGTTTGTACTCACCAACACATGGACTGTGAGGGCTACATTGTGTTTGTACTCACCAGTACGTGGACTATGAGAGTTACATAGTGTTTGTACTCATCAGACAGTAGACTGTGAGGGCTAAATGGTGTTTGTACTCACCAACACATGGACTGTGAGGGCTACATAGTGTTTGTACTCACCAACACATGGACTGTGAGGGCTACATAGTGTTTGTACTCATCAGACAGTAGACTGTGAGGGCTAAATGGTGCTTGTACTCACCAGCACGTGGACTGTGAGGGCTAAATGGTGTTTGTACTCACCAGCACGTGGACTGTGAGGGTGACATAGTGTTTGCGCTCACCATCACGTGGACTCTGAGGGGTATATAGTGTTTGGACTCACCAGGAAGTGGACTGTGAGGGTTACATAGTGCTTGTACTCACCAGCACGTGGACTGTGAGGGCTACCAGCAGCAGAACTAGGCTGATCCGTGTTGACATGGCGCACCGGGTTGTACAGCTGACTGAACAGATGCTGTTGTAATGACGTATACGAGTACAATTCCCATGCCCTCAATCAGCCCTCTTATATACACCTTGTCTATAATGAGTGAGGGTGTTTAGTGTGGATAATAGATAAATAGGCTTAAATTAATGTGAAGTTTAGAGGGAAAATGCAGAGAGCGCTATAAATGACGACATAATGAGTCTGTATTTGTGGCCGTGTCGTGTTAATTGGTCAATGTTTTCGAAATCATTTAGCGCTGTCACTGGATATTCACTAAAGCTCACTATCATTGTCTGCCAATCTTAACATGCCTATAAGGGCCAAGAGAAAGAGTGGGCGAGGTGTTTGCCGTGGGAACGGGCCCTACGTGTATGTTTAGCAAAATGGCATACCAGGCGATAGTATAATTAGAGTTCAATCTATTCAAACGCATATTAGCATGAACATTTTGCGAAATGTCGCCATCAACACTCCAACGTAAATGCACTTGTATGATCGCCTTTCTATTTGTACTTATGTAGCAAACTGATCATTTTCTCTATCTCTATTTACTTTTAACCTTTCTTATACCATTCTTATTGTTTGTAATAAAGCAGACAGGAAAGCAGACCACATAGAAAAACTTCACAAGTATACCGCAAAATCGACACCTACTTCAACAAATATTTTTACTTACAAAGGTTATGCCGAGATATTGGCAAAAATATCTACATTCGGTAATCAAATCAAATTTTCTGTTTTGTTTTTTTTAACAAGAATTTATAGCTCAACTTCCGGCAAATGTAATACTCGTATCTGTACTGTCTATTGTGTTAAAATGATTCTAAAGTTTGTCAGAAAGTATAGTCCGACCCACTTTAGGAACGTCCTGATCAATTTAACGGTGACGTGCACAGACAAGGCTGATATTTCGTGAACCTTAAGTATTTGGCCTAATAGTAAATCGCTTATCGACCTTTTCTTTGGCAAAATCTTGGTATAGTCTCTTTAAATCAGCGCCCAAGCCAGCGTGTGCTGGAGCAGATCCCGCGACCTCGCTATTCGTGTCCCAGTGCCGCATAAATTACAGGGTCTCTCGTACTGTGGATTTTGAGATACAGGTTTTTTATGGGGCTTATATAGTTACCCAATTGTCAAACTTTAGCTGAAGTGAAATGCCCCTCGTTAAATTAGACATACCTTCACACGCACAAGAATGGTTTCCACTACAGTATATGTTCTGTCAAAAGACCCTATGCCACAGATGCCACAAAACCAACGAGGGCGCGCCATCGGCATGTTCGACGATAGCATGATCTTAAAGCCCGGCGCACACGAGAGCTATGTGCCCAGCAAAAATTTATTCGTGGCACTTGCACGCAAGTGCCGTCGGCGGTGAAGTTTCTGTAAATTTTGCCTTTTGTGGAGATGCGCCAAATATTTAACGTTTGATAATTTCTTTCACTCGTGCAAGATGCCTTGCCGTGTGCTTCGAACGAAAACTCCTTTCAGGTAGTCCCAATGCGCATGCCTTCCCGGGTCACATGGTCTGCAAGATGGCAGTGCACGACGACATGATAAAAGCAGACGGCTGATCAAAGCGGACATCTGTGTGTTATGAACATAGAAATGCAAACATTACCAGTTTGACCAAGCTTGCTGACGATTTCTTCCAGTGCCGAAGTCCTCTTATCCCGATCTCTGAAACCTGAGGAGCGAACATCATATAAACACAGATAGTCTGGCCATAATCCAGTCAACTTATCTTCTAATTAATGTAACGTCTTCGAGATTAAGTTACCCGGAAACGCATGTGCATTGACGGAAGTACTTGAAAGGAGATAGCTTTCGTTCGCTGCACACGGCAAGGCATCGTGCATGAATGAAAGAAATGACGAAACAAGTCAGAAATTTGGAGAATCTCCACAAATGGCAAAACCTCCCCCCCCCTCTGAAAAACGGTATCGGAAAGAATTTGATAATGCAGTTAATTTTATCAAAATATTGTTGAGTTTACATTTTTGTTCAGTTTAGATATTTCAGGCTTTGTACAATATTGATCAGCAATACAGATACACGGATCTTGTTCAGAAACTTATTTAGAAATGTTCGATGACGAATCTTCATTACTTTTCGGTCCAGTAATCTATCATCACATCTCTTTTTTTAACTTTAGCAAACTGTAAAACAAATTCAACTGATCGGCTGGATCGGTTTTAAGTCCGCATTGAAAAGAGATTTAATTGGCATTAACGTAGAATGTTCACACGGAAAATAGAGAGCTGTCTTAAGAACATTGAATCTGTCAAGATCATTCAGTCAATCTAACACAGTTTACGAGTTCATTGTGTTCTTCACCAAGAATGAAGCAAATGATTCAGTACACATTTATATAGCACACTTTCCAACTTCTTAATCCAAATAACAGTCTATGAGCACGTCTCAGTTCATACTTGTGTAACGTGGGTTACTTATGATGGGAATAACTTGGGACGACAGGCTAGTGACATGTAGAATGCTTTATTTCAAATGGTACTGGTCTCAGAACAGGCTGACCTGAGGGGACAGAAAACAAAGCTTATGCAACGATGATAACAACTTAACATCTGCCCTGAACAACTATTGATTGGAACAAGTATGTCAAATGGAATATAACCATAGTCTACAAGCCCGAATACAATACTTGAGGGGGGCAGAAAACAAAATTTTTTCAGCTATGTGAACAACTGAATAACAACATATCCAATCAGCATGCAGATACACGAGCCCAGTGGGTCCGAGAAAATGCATATCAAACACCCTTCATATAACATGGCACAATACCGTTGCCGCCAGTAACTAAAAACTTTATGTACTACGGCGCGAAACTGGATGTTTAGTGAACCCTGTTAACATTGCAGAGGAATGAATAATCAGAATGGAGTGATGACAGAGTAATATGAAGAGGCAACAACAGTAGGGAAAACATCAACATCCACGTGTGACACTTGTAGGACCATTTATACTAATCACACCACAATCCATGAAGGACATTACAGTTCATGTACTATCTTAAATCACACCGCAGTCTATGAAACCTTGAATTTACATCTCACTGGTGGCTTAATTTCTCTCCTTGGCCTAGCTGGACGGGTTGTAGGGTGTCAGTGGTACTGGTCAGTTTGGGTCCTGTTGTCAGTTGCTTCCAGCTGGAGGAATAACATATAGGTTCAAGTGATGAAGCAGTCAGCTCTCTGCTATCTGTCACAATAGGTTTCTGATATTGTAGCTGTTCAAATAGTTGGTTCTCGGCTGGCTGTTAGTAAATATCAGGGCTTGTCTGATTAACATGCAGCAAATCAAGGCGATTCCTTCTAAACACCAAGCAATGACCCAGGAGTCTCTCACCAATGCGGTCGCTGTGAGTGCAAGTCCAGCTCATGCTGGCTTTCTCTCCGGCTCTGCCCGGTTTCCACCCACCATAATGCTGGCCGCCGTCGTATAAGTGAAATATTCTTGACTATGGCGTAAAACACCAATCACGTCAAGTCTAAACACCAAGCCATCGGTTGTTCGCACAAGACAGGAACGAGGGGCTACGTGGCGAACAGTTCCTTTCTGTACCCAGGATTTCTATTCCCTGATACGCACCTTTGCCCAGGGCTCAATGGCAGTAGAGGTCGGCTTCCCTTGTCATGATACAGCTTTTGTTTCCTCTTCTGTTCCAATTTTCTACGAACAGTTTTTAACTCTATGCAAATATTCCTTTATGGGCAAATTTGAGCGAATGTGTTGATTCATTAACAACTGAGGAGGAGAAATTCCATTCTCAAGAGGTGAACTACTGTACACAGCAGTCCAAGATATGGATCATCATCACTGTCCCAAGATTTCTTCAGTATCCCCTTCACAATCTGAACGACTTTTTGTATTAGTCCATTGGGCTGAGGGTACAATGGGCTAAATGTAGAACGGGTAAATCCCTCCATTTGTAGAGAACTGTTTTAATTCATTACTGTTGTTACATGGTCCTTCAACTGGTATACCATGTCTGGCAAATACAGATTTTAATGCTTGGATTACTGGTTTATTTCCGGATCCACTGATCTCACTGATCTCTGGGAATGTTTTTGTTGTCAAAATAGCACAAATCAGTGGCAACCTTTTGCCAAGGTCGTACAGTTACTGGATATGGAAACAACGGCTCACTCTGCCGCCTTGGTCTGTACGTAATACATAGTTCACAGTTTTTCACTACATTGCCAATGTCTTGATACATACGAGGCCAAAATAACACTTCATGGGCTCTACGTGTACACTTTTCTTGACCAAGATGACCTTTGTGAACTTTTGTCAACATAAGGTCGTGCATCTGGGGATCACAATTCTGGAGCCTTTAAGCACCAATCCTTCAATGGTGGTCAGTTCATCCCTATAATTCCAACCAAAATTCAGAGATCTCAGTAGGACAAGATTTTTTGTCGTTAGGGCATCCATCAAGAATCACACTGACAAGAGTGACATCACAGTATCATTAGCTGTTTGAGTTCTGATGTCATCTAGTCGTTCCTCAGACACCTGTACATTTGACAGTATGCCGGCAACGTATGTTTGTAAATCAGTCTCTGTACTGCTAACTGGCACTTTCTGTTTGTTATAAGCTCTAGAAAAAGCATCTGCGGTAAACATCAGCTTCCCAGTTTTATAACACACAGTGAAGTCATACTTTTACAATCGCAGTCGGAATCGTTGTTGTCTTAGAGGGCAATTATTCACTCCCTTTTTGAATACGGCCTCCAAGTGCTTGTAATCTGTTTCAATTTCAGCAGCCTGACCATAAATGTACTGATAAAAATGTTCACATGGGTAGGTACTGACAAGAGCATTTTTTTCAATTTGCGCATACCTACACTCGGCTCATGGCATAGTCCTGGATGCCAAGGCAACTGACAACCACAAGCCGTCATGATTCAAAGCTTTCCGTGGTGGCAAGCCGCCCTCTTGTACTATGCGGGCACTTGTGTGCTCCACTTCTGATACCATCTAATGATTAAAGAATGTCCGTTATTCGTGTTAAAGATGTTTATTGGGAGCAATCTAGCGAACACTTGGCACTTACAAAAAGGGTGGGAACACACACTGTGTAGTGGCGCACACGCTCGTATACATGTAGAGTTGTTATGAAAACATGCATCGCGTCAACATATCAAACATTATGGAAATCTATCATTAGAGATTGAGTACGCTAAAAGTCGATATATGTATGCCTGATACCGCAGGACCATGCCTGCTGTCCACGTAAGGATACTTTACAAGTGAAAATGTAAAATTTTCCTCCTGCTGTAACACGTGCTGAGGGAAACGCTTATTGTATTATTGTTGTGTTATTGTACTTGTATATAAGTTATATATTTATAACTTCATGTAATACGACCACATACAGTTCCAGCTGCATTAAAAATTTAGTCGTAATTAACGCTGATTATCGGTTATTTCGCGTAAATGGAGGATTTTTCCATCAAAAGATAACTTGAGACATAGTGATTATAAAATGCTAATTCTTAAGTTCCAACTCCCTGCTCAAGTACATTTAAAATACATGGGACATGGTTGAGTACAAGAATGAAACTTGCTGTACATATCTTTCTCAGGGCAACTTTTTCACGAAAAGGCGATTTCTTAAGTGTCCAGCTAATGACAGAAGAAAATTAAGACTTCATTCATAAATACTCTTAACCAATTTAAAAACGGTCAACTTAAAGCTAAGTTGAAATTTTATCAGGTAATGACGAGTACGAGGATGATATTTATAACAAACGACAAAAGGAGATACAAAAATACTGATTCTTAAATTCCAGCAAAATTGCACAAAACTACATAAGAATGGATCAAATGTCAATGTTTGGGGTAAATTTCTGTCAAAAGGTCTTCAAAAACTTTGTCTGGAGCGTTTTTTTGTGCGTAATTGAAGTCGCGTTCATCAAAAAATCTTCAAATGAATGTCCGGAAATGATTTTTTATAATATGTTTCAGCTCCAATAAGTTGACGAATCACTGAAAATGTACAATTTTGACTTGACTTAACACTTTTATTGCTCACGAGGACACTAGGACACGAGGACATAATCGCAATGGCAGTATATGGCTGAAGAAACAGTTCTAGGTTACTGCTAATGATGATACCACTTAAGGACGTCCTAAGTAACGCTGTTTGAGACATTTGTTGGTGATGTCGGATCCGCAGATCGCAGATCGCTTGTAACACAACTGGCTGAAATAATTTTGCGTAGAGATATAATTTACGTATTTATTTATTTGATTGGTGTTATACGCTGTACTCAAGAATATTTCACTTATACGACTGCGGCCAGCATTATGGTGGGTGGAAACCGGGCAGAGCCCGGGGAAAACCCATGACCATCCCCAGGTTGCTGCAGACCTTCCCACGTACGGCCAAAGAGGAAGCGAGCATGGCGTAGAGATATAAATAAACTATATCTTATCAATAAATTGGGGAACATCGTCGTAAGTTGCTTTAATGAAAACAGGAAAAGTGGAACAGAAAAAATGAGACATCTGTTATTTTCTTTCATTGTAAAATGTTTAAGCCATATTAATATATGACAGACTGAGACATAAGAAACACGTCATGTTTATGTTTCAATTTATTTTACGTCAGCATGCAGTCATGTGTATTTTTACTGAAATGTTGATTTCAATCAGTACTAAGAATAATTAAATATTTTAAGACTAAATATTTTACAACGGGTAATCCTGGCGCTTTCCAAGACACTTTTATCCAGTTTTATTCTTTAATTCTCAAGCTCTATGAAACTTTTGTTTATACAAACGATTTCAGTAGCTATCATGCACATATTTATATGTATGCAATGCTATGATTTTAAAGTCTCGTGAGACTAGGCCATGTATGTACGGGCTATGTAACTGCATATGGTTCACGTCAGTAGGTTTGAGAAGATAGTTGGAATGAGCCCTTGCAAGTATAGTCTGTCTTTTAACCAGTCGCCAGTTCGCGACAAGACAGATGAAAATCCTAATTAGCATTAATTAGCCCCCTTAAATGGCTTTTCGCGTTAGCTGCGAAGTCATAATAAGCGTTAATAAGGCTTTCTCAAATGACTTAGTCCATTTAACAGCTGCGAACTTAATAATCAGGTTTTAGTGAATGGATGAGTGAGTGAGTGAGTGAGTGCTTGGGGTGTAACGTTGCACTTTTTCAGTCATATGACGACGAAGGAGTCCTTAGAGTGCATGCAATGTGCCTCCTTGTTGCAGGACTCTTTTCCACAGCTCTTTCATCTAGTGTTGCGTTACTGGGACGCCTTACCGAAGGCAAATAAGCGGCCCCGCCCGAGCCATTTTACTGAGACGGGTCAACCAGTCGTTGCACTTCCTCTTTTAAGGTCTTAGGTGTGACTCGTCCCAGGATTGACCATGGATCTACTGCTCCCGGCGTTTTAGTGAGAATACGTTGTCACGAGGAACACTAAAGTAAGAACTCAACGCTGACCTTTGTCTAGTTTTATGATAATTTAGCCCATATTAGTGATCTTTGGCCCGCTCTTAGGCGGATTTTAGCATACAGTTGGAATTTAACAATTAGCTTTTCATAATCACTATATCTCAATGTATCTTTTGGTGGAAAAATCCTCCTTGTACGCAACATAACCGATGGAAGTCCTAATGACAGCGTTGATAGGGTCATTCTTAAATGGTTTTTGGCATGAGCTTGGAACTTAAGAGTCAGTTTTCAGTGATAGGAATGTCGTGACTGATAGAAACTTAAGTGTCATCGCTGTACTTGTGATGAATGATAACAGTGTGTGTGAACAGAGCATCGTGATGAATGATAACGGTGTGTATGTGTGAGTGGACAGAGCATCGTGACGAATGATAATGGTGAGTGTGAACATAGCATCGTGATGAATGATAACGGCGAGTTTGTGAATAGAGCATTGTGATGAATGGTAATGGTGTGTGTGGACAGAACATCGTGATGAATGATAATGGTGTGTGTGAACAGAGTACCATGGTGAATGATAACTGAGAGTCTGTGAACAGACCAGCGTGTGAACAGAGCATTGTGATGAATGATAATGGTGAGTGTGAACAGAGCATTGCGATGAATGATAACGGTGTGTATGCTAACAGAGCATCATGATGAATGATACTGGTGAGTGTGAATGATAATAGTGTGAGTGAACAGAGTATCGTTGTGAATGATAACGGTGAGTGTGTGAACAGAGCATTGTGATGAATGATAAGGGCAAGAGGGTCAACAAGGCATCGTGATGAATGATAACGGCGAGTGTGTGAACAGACCATCGTGATGAATGATAACGGTGGGTGTGTGAACAGACCAGCGTGATGAATGATGATGGTGTGAGTGTGAACAGAGCATTGTGTTGAATGATAACGGCGAGTGTGTCAACAGGACGTCGGGATGAATGATAAGGTCGAGTGTGTCAGCAGAGATTTGTGATGAATGATAATGGTGTGTGTGTCAACAGACCATTGTGATGTATGATAATGGTGAGTGTGAAAAGAGCATTGTGATGAATGAGAACGGTGCGTGTGTAAACAGAGCATCATGACGATAATAGTGTGTGTGTGTGTGTGTGTTAACAGAGTATCGTGGTGAATGATAACTGTGAATGTGTGAACAGATCGCCATGATGATTGATAACTTTGTGTCTGTGAACAGACCAGCGTGATGAATGATAACGGCCAGTGTGTGGACAGATTATCGTGATGAATGATAACGGAGTGAATGTGAACAGAGCATCGTGATGAATGATAATGGTGTGAGTGCGAACAGAACATCGTGTTTAATGATAATGATGTGTGTGAGGAGAGCATCGTCATGAATGATAGATAATATATCCAATTCTCATTGGTATGCTTGAAATATCACCGGACATGACATTTTGCTATACGGTATACTGTGGCATCTTGACAATATGCCAGCTTGTTTGAAACATAAAAGTACCGAACATGACACCTTTATGACGAAACAGGGAAGGTCTCACCAACACCTTCGACAAAAGGTCATGCTGTTATGGGGGACAAAACCAGATATTTTAAGCGCGTGACTTTTACATACACCAGTTACTGGATATTACACATCTTTCATGAAACGTTTAGCATCACAGGTGAAACAGTATTAAAACTTGCCACTTGATTGAGGGATGTCACAGGAAGATGACACCGTGTTCCAGCCGTTTGGTTGAGGGATGTCAGAACAAGATGAAACCGCGTCCCAGCCGTTTGGTTGAGGGATGTCATGAAAAGGTGACACCGCGTCCCATCTGCTTGATTGAGGGATGTCACAGCAAGACGACACCGCGTCCCAGCTGCTTGATTGAGGGATGTCACAGCAAGATGACACCGCGTCCCATCTGCTTGACTGAGGGATGTCACAGCAAGACGACACCGCGTCCCAGATGCTTGATTGAGGGATGTCACAGCAAGACGACACCGCGTCCCAGATGCTTGATTGAGGGATGTCCTCTTGCTGTGACATTCCTTATGCACCCGGCCTATGCGCGCGGTATAGTGTGTGTAAATTCTTTATGTCGCTAAATTTTATTTAAAATGGTACGAAAAGTCAAGAGTATACTTAGCAAAATCTGGGATTAAAATAAGGTAGAGGTCGCTTAATCTCCAGTGAAATGAACAAAACCATTTACTGACTAAATCATTCATACATATTAACTAGCGGGTATAAAAACTGGCATACCTTGAGTACGGCGTAAAACGCCAGTCAAATACATACATAAATATACCATTCCATCGGACATTCATCCTTCCGATAACCAAATGTGTCCAATTTCAAATTGAAGGAATTCCATCATGCTGATCGCTGTCGCGTAATGAAATATTCTTGAGTACGGCTTAAAACGCCAATCAAATAAATAAATAAATATACAATTCCATATACCCACTTCATACTCCATAAAGCCGATGTGTCCAGTTTCAAGTTGAAGGAATAGGTTTATACGACAAACTTGTATTTGACCTTACAACTGTCCTCAACATACCATGTACAAACCACCCAAAAAGTTATTTAACCACTTACGACACGCCACCTTAACAAAACGATCACAAACCTACTGGTAATGTTTGGTCATCGGAATTTTATTCAAGATTTCTCTGACAGAAATAAACGGAAGCTTGTTTGAGTTAGCCTTAGATGTGGATGCAATTCACTTTCCAGTTCATTTGCCTGAAGCAGTTGTAGAGATTGACGTCTTCGCCATAGTGCGTGCACGAGCAGGCGTAACCGCGCACACCGTTCACACGTGCAACGTGCGCCTGGAACTCGTAACCTGAGGCAGGAATCAAACAGGGATCATCAGTTGTCATGGAAACTCACTTTGTACACATGCAGTAAATTCAATGCACTCACTTAAGCACCTTATAGACTTATACCCAAGCACTTACTCACTCACTCACCTGATAGACTTATACCCAAGCACTCACTTAAGCACCTTATATACTTATACCCAAGCACTCGCTCACACACCTTATAGACTTATACCCAAGCACTCACTCACTCACCTTATGGACTTATATCCAGGCACTCACTCACTCACCTTATAGACTTATACCCAAGCACTCACTCACTCACCTGATAGACTTATACCCAAGCACTCACTCACGCACCTTATAGACTTATACCCAAGCACTTACTCACTCACTGACCTGATAGACTTATACCCAAGCACTCACTTAAGCACCTTATATACTTATACCCAAGCACTCACTCACACACCTTATGGACATATCCAGGCACTCACTCACTCACCTTATAGACTTATACCCAAGCACTCACTCACTCACCTTTTAGACTCATACCCAAGCACTCACTCACACACCTTATAGACTTATACTCAAGCACTCACTCACTCACCTTATAGACTTATACTCAAGCACTCACTCACTCACCTTATAGACTTATACCCAAGCACTCACTCACACACCTTATAGACTTATACCCAAGCACTAACTCAATCACCTTATAGACTTATACCCAAGAACTCACTCACGCACCTTATAGACTTATACCCAAGCACTCACTCACACACCTTATAGACTTATACTCAAGCACTCAATCACTCACCTTATAGACTTATACCCAAGCACTCATTTAATCACCTTATAGACTTATACCCAAGCACTCACTCACACACCTTTTAGACTCATACCCAAGCACTCACTCACACACCTTATAGACTTATACCCAAGCACTCACTCACTCACCTTATAGACTTATACCCAAGCACTAACTCAATCACCTTATAGACTTATACCCAAGCACTCACTCACGCACCTTATAGACTTATACCCAAGCATTCACTATTAACCCTGGACAAAAAGTTTTCAGTTGTGGACATAATTCTGTTACAGGTTTATTTTAACAAAGTAAAAAATAGCAGTGCAGGAATAATAGTGTATCGGCGACCTAGAATGTTTGTGGCAGTAGTTTTCATTCAGTGTTCCTTCACTCTTCAGTTCGGTAGCAAACCTTGGGCCCAATTGCACCAGTTGTGCACGTGTAACCTAAAACTAACGTAGAGAACAGCGCATGCATTTTAAGGAGTAGTGTTATAGATGCGCAATTAATGCAATTGTGGAAGGTAAAATTTAGGTGAAATTTGGCCAGCATTTTCTTATTTCACATTTTGATTCTTCTGCTAACATTTGTCACTGCTAGTGCGGGCCTCTTCCTTATTCAGGCATTGTTGGCCTTATAAACATGTTAATAAAAACAACAGCCTAAATAACCCTTTCAGGATGCCATTCTGGGAGGGGACTGTGAACACATGCATTCCAACAGGTTTTGCTCAGAACTGTCAAGATAAAACGCCAATTTACGCTTTATTAAAGCATTAATATTAATTAATTATCTTTCCTTCTGTGTTTTTGAGTTAATCGTGATGTTAAATTCTTTCATTTCTCTCTTATTTTCTTATTCTCTAAAAACACAATACTTTGAAATTCAACACGCATGTAGCTAATTACTTAAGCTTAGACGGTCATACAAACTATCGATATCTTCTCTAGTTTTTACGTTGTTAGAAGAAGAATGTAAGATATTTCAAAACTTTTGAAACTTTTGACAGTTTTACCTTTAAATCATCACTCAGAAAAATCTAATATTGGAAATTTGTCAGATAATTTGTGATAAAAATAGTAAACTCTGTACTTGGACAGCAAAACTTTAATGGTGTTGAAAATTGGCTAAAAAATAAAACTTTGAAAAAAAGGCAGGATTTAAAAAAAATTCTCTTTGTTTTCACTGGTATAAATGTTCAGCAAATTTTGAAAGTACTTTTGGAAATCTATTAGCTTTCAGAATTTTTATACGTGTATATTCTGACAATTTACAATTTGATCAATACTGTAATCCCTGTTAGAGACAGACGACTTACCTGAACCCAGATTCTGTAGCATCCTTCTCCTGGACAGCCCGTCTTTAAAACCCTCCTCGCCGCCTTCCTTCAGGGTAAAGGCACTCTGGGGAGATATTCAGAAAAGCCGAGTTATCTAACGTGTCGTGTTCGTGGAAGGACAGACATAAGCCGAATATACCAGGTTCATACAATATTTATAGTTTTATTTATTTGATTGGTGTTTTACGCCATACTCAAGAACATTTCATTTATACGTCGGCGGCCAGCATTATGGTGGAAGGAAACCGGGAAGAGTCCGAGGGAAACCCACGACCGTCCACAGTTTGCTGCGATACCTTCCCACAAACAGCCGGAAAGGCAGCCAGCATGAGCTGGACTCACAGCGACCGCATTGATGAGAGGTTCCCATGTCATTGCGGCGCACTGGCACGCTAACCACCTCGGCCACAAGTCAGAATGAAGTTCATACAAGTCAAAGTAAAAGTTCATATACAAGTCCGAAAGGTTTCGTCGGGATGAAAAGCTTCAGACTGTTGGATTTATAACTGTTTATAACTGTTGGAGATGAAATGACATAATTATATTTACAAACAACATTGTTCAGAATATCTAGGTTTCCAGTGCTGTCGGAAGGTCATATGTGTGTAATATAAAATCCATTACGTATTACGTAACCTTCTGTGTTATAACACCGATGGATCCATAAAGGTATTAGGCATAAAATCTTGCTATAAAGCAGGGAAAAAGTATATCAGTTAAGGTTTGCAATTATTCATATAAACACAGCGGATATATTAAAACTATTGGCTGTTAATACTGCCCTTAGCACCGGTTTAATCGGAATTAGATACATGTGCATACTCACAAAGTATAGGCTTTTAGTGGAGGCACTTGATGGCGCTTGATAGCGCTTGCAGGTAAAGCCTAGATTACGAAGTTTCAGCTGCGATGTTGTGTGACATAGATTGAATTGTGGGTTTTAATGCACGCTCTAGCATATTCAGCTAGACTAGATATGTACACACCCTGTCAAGGGCTTTCTGAGATACTGCCATCCGTAAGGATAGTTAACGCTATCCAAACTGAAGTCATTTCTCTTTTCATACAATCAAAGTGAGAGGAAATGTATAAATGCAGGTAAACTGTGCCATGAAATCTACGGCTTCATGAAGATGATTGCTTTTTAACATGCTGTACATGTAGCCGTAGTCATATGTGAATAAATAAAGGTCTAGTAACAGGGGAGCGGAGACCTATATTTAAGTAGGTTGTGAGGGCTACATAGTGTTTGCATTCACCAGCAGGTGGACGGTGAGGGCTACATAATGTTTGTACTCACCAGCAAGTAGGCTGTGAGGGCTACATAATGCTGATATGTACGGATTTCGGAAGGAGTAGGCTGTGAAGTTACATAATGTTTATACTAACCAGGGAGTGGGCTATGAGAGTTACATAGTGTTTGTACTCACCAGTAAGTAGACTGTGAGAGTTACATAGTGTTTGTACTCATCAGACGGTAGACTGTGAGGATTACATAGTATTTGTACTCATCAGACAGTAGACTGTGAGGATTACATAATGTTTGTACTCATCAGACGGTAGACTGTGAGGATTACATAGTGTTTGTACTCACCAGCAAGTGAACTGTGAGGATTACATAGTGTTTGTACTCATCAGACAGTAGACTGTGAGGGCTAAATGGTGTTTGTACTCACCAGCACGTGGACTGTGAGGGTGACATAGTGTTTGCACTCACCATCATGTGGACTGTGAGGGGTAAATAGTGTTTGTACTCACCAGGAAGTGGACTGTGAGGGTTACATAGTGTTTGCACTCACCATCATGTGGACTGTGAGGGGTAAATAGTGTTTGTACTCACCAGCACGTGGACTGTGAGGGCTACCAGCAGCAGAACTAGGCTGATCCGTGTTGACATGGCGCACCGGGTTGTACAGCTGACTGAACAGATGCTGTTGTAATGACGTATACGAGTGCAATTCCCATGCCCTCAATCAGGCCTCTTATATACACCTCGGTTATAATGAGTGAAGTAATTCAGTGGAGATAATATAGAAATGAGCTAAATGATTTCATAACACTGACCAATTAATAGGATACGACGACCACAAACACAGGCCATTAAGTCGTCATTTATGGCGCTCTCTGCACTTTCCCTGTAAACGTCACATTAATTTAAGCTAATCTTCTCAGGCTGCCCCTGTATAATCACTAACGTTTACATCAATGTCCACAAACTTTGACCTGTATACAAGTATATGGGACTAACAGAGGGAGTGGGATGGGCAGGTTTAGTACAATTGCATACTTCGGCTAGTAGAACAATTAAGTTCCATCTGTTCTAACGCATAGAAGGATGGATATTTTGCGAAATGTTGCCATCAACGCTTCAACGTACTTGTAGGATCGCCTTTCTGACTGTTCTGATGTTGTATGCTGGTCATTTTATCTCTTTAACTATATTTACTCTTGAAGGCGTTTTCCCGATTTTAATTGGAAGAAATCGGACACAGCCACATATGAAAATTCCTCACCTGCCTCACAGGTCTTCTTAACAATTTCACACCTGCCTCAACCGGTCTTTTTAAAAATTTCTCACCTGCTTCAACAATAGCCCTTACCTACAGAAGCTATACGGGAAAGTTTGGCAAAAAATCCATATACGCAAATCAAATCAATTCAAATTTTCTGTATTTACCAAGCATATATAGTTTTGTTTATTGCCTCCCAGTACATGTAATATTCGTACCATCACTATTTATTGTGTTCAAATAATTCTAAAGTTTGACCAAATTATACTGATGCCCAGTTTAGGAACCGCTGCAGGTACCGCGATCTTATTATTCGTGTTCAGTAGTTCGGCATAAATGACATCTTCTCTCGTATTGTGGATTTGGAGATGCCAGATTTTGAATGGGGCTGTGTACATATTAGTCATACAGTTGCCAAACCTTGCCAAAAGCTGAAGTGTCGTTCGTTAACATTAAAGCAACACTGAATAATATTTAATTGTGTTCAGGACAAAGCCTCTTCCAGACATGCTGGACTGTTGACTGCAGGCAAACTTAGAAACAAGGGCGGTATCACACGCAACACAAGCCGTCATTTGAAAATATGCTAAAAGCTGATGTTGCAGATATATAATTATATTCCTACAAAATCAATAGAGAAGAAACAAATATGTTAATGTAACATAAATTGATAAGACAAACTTATTTGGAAACGTTCGATGACAATTCCTCCATGGTTTTAAAGTCAGTAATGAAATTCCCCTACAATACACAAGGAATAACAAGCACAGTACATGAACAAGTGTTTTGGCTTTTGTACGCTTCGAGTCCATATATGTACGCACATGTACAAGTGTTCTGGCTTTTGTACGCTTCGAGTCCATAGATGTACGTACATGTACAAGTGTTCTGGCTTTTGTACGCTTCGAGTCCATATATGTACGCACATGTACAAGTAAGCTTGCCCTGTTCATCCCATAGTTTATTTTCAACCGTTTTAGGTGGTTGATAGAGAAGACAACGTCTGTTTGTTTTGGCAAGTATGTACATTAAATGAAGATACGTACTGGTACTGATATTGATACATGTGAAGCGGTTGGAACCAAACCACACACTTCACCAAATATAGTTCTAGAAAACATTGAGGAAATCTGTGATTTCCGTGAACAGAAAACACAACACCGTCCACTAGAGAGCGATAAGAGGACGGGCTTTACCCCCAACTGTTTTCTAAAATATCAGCATTCATAACTGCTTATTTATCGAAACATCGGACACCTTAACTGGGACCTAATTCTAGGTCAGGGTGTGAGGAGCGGTGATTTCGAAATCATACTAAACGAAATAATTCACTTAAAAAGTTATTTGCTGGTCTTACTAACCATCTTGGAACTTGGAGAATGCAACAAAAAGAATGCAAAGAGCTAGACTGTTTTGGACTCCCCGTGTGATGGTAGACGTGATGCTGAATCACAGGGTCAGAGTGAGACCAATTATCGTGTTCGATCTGGCAAACAGAATGGATTAGATCTAAGAATAATTTTGAGGTACATCAGCTGCAGACCAGTTCATACGCACGAGACTCTTTGGTTCTCTACAAAGTGTTGAGATAAGTTAGTAGGTGTTTAATTTCGTGACAATCTGATACCGAGGCATGCTGCCATCGTTGGTGGTTGATCTTGAGTTCACTGTTTGTGAGTTGGCTACCTTGTCCAGGCTTACAGCGTCAAGGGCTTCATTTCCTTTCACCAGCCTTTGCTATTTTTCACATTTCATGAAGATAAATTTTACGTCTATCCAGTGTCCCCAACAAGAAAAAAATATTAATCGTTTGGTACCAAGAAACCGCTGCCACGGTGTAGTAAGTGATGGCTAGGCTGGCCTATTTTCACAGCAACAAACATTGCAAGTAGTCCGGTATGCGGATGCACTTTTTAATTGGATAAGCTGTTTTAGAATGTTGAGGTGGCCAGTCAGAATTTCAGTTTATTTATGTAACGCGTGGAATATTGAAAATTTACATCACTGTTGTTATATCACTGACACGGGCAAATTATGGGATAAATATATTTATAGGTCCAAGGGATATAAATTTACGACCTTATACAGTTCCAGCTAGCTTCAAAGTTCTCTTGGCGCATCCAAGCTGTGTGAGAAAAGCTCGCTAGTGGCTTGCTTGTGGTGACACTGCGCACTGTGTTATTAAGGTCATGAAGGTCATGAAGATCTTAAAACATCCAAATGAGATCATCCAAAAAAGAACCTTCAAGATGAATCCGGTCCACAGGCAAATCCGAACAAAACGCGGGAATACGAAATTGTTAAGAATGAGTTAAACGCTGCCGTCTTTGTGCATCATACTATCTGAAAACCCTGTCTTCTGACAAGTCATCATATTCAGTCGATCGGCCAGGAATTTGAACATCTAAGCAACACGCTTTATCTAGGTGACAAACGTTTCCACCTTGGTATCGTTAATTCTATCCAGATCGCCACACCTGCACAGTAGGACCCCCTTGATGACCATGAAGGCTTGTTGGCGGAAGGACTTGTACATCAACGAGTAAATGATGACGTTCATAAAGCTGTTACTGTTGGCCAGCCAGACCGTGGCGAATTGGAAGACGGGCCAGATGTAGAGGTTGGGTTTGGCGGCTTCGGCCAGAACCTGCAGGACGTACGGACCCCAGGCGCTGAAGTACACGGCAGACGTGATTATCAGGACTTTCACCGCCTTGAAGTCCTTCTTGGCGCCCTCCTTGGACTTGTGCTGGGCTGGCGCCTCGGCGGGACTCACCTTGCGCAGCTGAAACACTGCCCGCAGAATCTTGTAGTTCGTGAAGATAAGAACCGATCCTGAGGCTATGGGGATGTAGACAGCGGTAAGAACGGCAAACTCACGAAACTCCCAGAACATTCCACACAGGTTTTCCTCAACCGTGTAACGGTAATACACAAACGTCGGTCTCTTAATCAACACTGGCACGAGGAACGTGGTCAATGCAATCGCCCAGAACGTCGCCAGGACCGCGTAGATGCGACGGGGAGTCATGATGGCGTGGTACCGCAGTGGCTGTAAAATGGCGAAATAGCGGTCTACGCTGACCAGAGAGAGACTCCATATGGAAATGGTAACAGAGGAGCCATGGAAGATGCCGGTGATCTGACAGAGGGCATCGCCGTAAGGCCAAACGCCACTGTAGGCCGGGTAGACGCTCGGGCCGCAAGACACCAGGCCCACGCACAGGTCCGCTATACTCAGGTTGACGAGACAGATGCGAGCATTGGGCGGAATCTGCGTAGTCTTTCTCAGCACTATCAGGTTGATGACATTACTGAGGACGATGCACAACACGATGGTGTTAATCAACACAGTCTTGGTGACTTTCTCTAATTCTGAGCGATTGTCTTGTACGAAATCTGCACCAGAGTCTGTAATCGTGCTGTTCTCCATTTGACCCAGTCTTGATAATATTTCAAACAGTTTCAAAGACCCACCGCACTACTACCACAGTCGTTATCCTGCACGGATGTTTTCTGGTTATGGTTTCCAGCCACACCAACTCTCCCCACTTGTCCACACCAGATAATGATATATAAACATTAAAGTTTGTCCACTGCACACAGAAAGACAATGAGTGAGAAATGAAACGGGATCATTACATCTCAACATCGCCCAGATGATCGATTCTCAGAAAACTCCAAACCAGATATGGAAACAAACAGAGTATGGCACCCGATTTGCCCCTTTTCGACAAATCATCTTGCTTGACTGAAGTTTTCTCGTGTACACAATTTATGTAGTGCTTGAGTGAAGGTTTTTGGTGTACACAATTTATGTAGTGTTTGACTGAAGTTTTCTCGTGTAAACAATTTATGGAGTGTTTGATGGAAGTTTCTCGTGTGCACAATTTATGTAGTGCTTGAGTGAAGGTTTTTGGTGTACACAATTTATGTAGTGCTTGAGTGAAGGTTTTTGGTGTACACAATTTATGTAGTGCTTGACTGAAGTTTCCTCGTGTACACAATTTATGTAGTGTTTGACTGAAGTTTTCTGGCGTACACAATTTATGTAGTGTTTGATGGAAGTTTCTCGTGTACACAATTTATGTAGCGCTTGATTGAAGTTTTTTGGTGTACACATATCATGTAGTGTTTGACTGAAGTTTTTTTCGAGAAACATTCAGGCAAAAAGCAACCAACGTAAGCAATTTCTTGAACATATAGGAAGTTTCCTAACTGTCTCGGGCAGCGTATATTTGCCTGATAGACAAGTAGTCGACACTGTAGTCGACTACTCTAGTCGACAGTGTAGTCTTATGTAGTCTAATGTTCGTTGACGACCACTTGTTTTCGGAAATTATAATGCACCTATCTGCACGTTAAACGTGGGAAACTTGGTCATGTAACTCGCCAAAGTTCGTGGTTTACCCAAGGCAGGCCGGTTTCTTCCGCCCATAAAAGTAAAGCAAATCTTCAGTATGCAGTACCATTGTTGTATACAAAGAGCGACAATTTTTTATTTTGGAAAGTAGAGCAAATTTGGAAACAAATCAACTCTCAAGTCAACTTTCACTCATGCTAACATGTCTCAAACTCATGTAAATTCATGTATGAGTTTTGAGGAACTGAAATTGTTTTGTATCGCGATTACCATGGAAACAACAGAAACAAAATATCACCAGTGACGGGAAAAATGACATCAGTCTATGAAATGAAAATATGATTACATAAAACAAGTCTGATCATGCTTCAATAATAAAAATGATACACGAGGATTTTCAATTCTTTTTCCATTCTTTTGGGTGTGGTGCTTTAATTGTTGTCCACAAAATCTTACCTTTGAATTAAAATTTGACAGTGATGGAGACGTGTGCACTTAGACTTCCTCTATGTCTATTTATTTATCATTATGATGAAGGATATCATCTATAGATCTCTGCGGCGCATTCTGGATTGCTTCAGATCAACGCACACTGCTTTCATTAACATTGATTAAATTGCAAATTGTCTTGCAGATCTATTCTTTGCCTCTGATCTCAGAAGAAGCGCACGTGACGGGCAGATATAGACCCCCACCCCACTACGTGCCACAGCACCCCGCCTCTACAACGGCAAACTATCAGAAATCCCTGCTTTCTCAGTCTGTCAAAATCAGAATGTCTAATTATCACAGGTTCATTAGTGGTTCGCCACACATCAAGCTTGATCGTGTATATATATACAGAGAGAGAGAGAGAGAGATTCATGTTTCTTTGATTTTTAGTTCCGTATAATTGTCTGACTGACAGACTACGGCATTGAGATTTGACAGTCGGTTTTGTACTGAACTACGGCATTGAGATTTGACAGTCGGTTTTGTACTGAACTACGGCATTGAGATTTGACAGTCGGTTTTGTACTGAACTACGGCATTGAGATTTGACAGTCGGTTTTGTACTGAACTACGGCATTGAGATTTGACAGTCGGTTTTGTGCTGAACTATATATATCGTTACCAAGGGACACAAACTCTGTCCCAGAGTATCGCATTCAACATAATTTCAGTTATCTTGCCAGGACGGTCCTACAACTGCTATTCCCCTATACTTCACTAAAGAAGCATGTAGGACACACCAGATACGATACCCACACACTCAGAATATCCTCGCACACGGCCGTCTTGGGGCTTTCTTCAAAATGTTTATCGGTCAGCAGTGACTGAATTATTGACGGATTGCTCGTTGTTTTATGCCACAGTGAATAATTCTCGACCCATATCATGATGGTTATTCTATGGTTGGATGAAACCACTGACCGCAGACAAGTTAGATGCGGATTTTCTTGTGATACCCTACAAACCAGACCCCATACACACTAGGTATGCAGAAAAACGCTATTTTGGGCTCATTGATAATTCCCGAACAGAGAACTGGACAGACGCTGTGAGTAAGTACACTGCCTTGTGTCTAACAACGAGTCGCTTTGTAAAACTATTTATCTGAAGTAATCATGTAAGAAAACCTTATCTGGATACTCACAGAAACATTATGTGTAATTGAGGAAGCGATTTCAGGCCTAGTAATAGGCTTCTACTCACTCGTGAACACCACACACTGCTCAGGAAACACTTAAAGGTTCGCCCAATTATCTGTACAATCAGAAGAAAGGAATAAAAAGATTTCAGAAGAAGATAAGAAAAGACGAGAGGAAATCCCACTCTGTGCAACTACTTTGTGATCAGTTTAAATTGATTTTAAGTTTTCGATCCCACAAAGTCTTTTATAAGACTTGGATGAACAACTAGAGAACGTAAATTGTGGGAGACGATATCATCCATTAGTCTGGATATATTTCGACCTAATTAATACACTGCTGGCACGCGGGTCTGTACATGGACACAACAACACATCAACGCATACGCCCATTTGCACACGGACACAACAACACATCAACGCATACGCCAATTTATACACGGACACAACAACACATCAACGCATACGCTGATTTGTACGCGGACACAACCACGCATGAACGCATATGCCCATTTATACACGGGCACAACAACACATCAACGCATACGCCCATTTATACACGGACACAACAACACATCAACGCATACGCCCATTTGTACACGACCACAACAACACATCAGCGCATACGCTGATTTATACACGGACACAACAACACATCAATGCATAGGCCCATTTGTACACGGACACAACAACACATCAACGCATACACCCATTTGTACATGGACACAACAACACATCGACGCATACGCGCATTTGTACAAGGACACAACAACACATCAACGCATACGCTGATTTGTGAACGGACACAACCACACATGAATGCATACGCCCATTTGTACAAGGACACGGCAGGGCACCAGTCAACAACTCTTCTTGCCTTGATTTTCGAGAGAGGTCTGACAAGATTAATATGTGGAAAAACTATCTATGAACATCTTTTTGAAGCAATTAAATTGCTCACCCTTGAAAATTATATTGAAAATGACTAAATAGCAGTTCACCTGAGACAAGTATTTTTCTCTCAGCTCTACAAAGATCTCCAGTCGAGCCTCATATATTCCTTCTCATTCTGTATGTCGTATTGTGGGTCTCGGTGTGCTACCGGCCTCACAGCGGAAAAGCGCCAGCAAATATGTAGAAATGTCGACCTCGTCTTTCTTGTAAGAGATGTTTTAATTCCCTAATTTACCCTTACCTTTGCTAATGAAATATAATTTGGGGAACGTCTATCCTTGTCATTTAGATCCTTTTGAGATACTCCAGCAAATCTGAACACCGCTAACTATACTCCAGCAATCTGAACAACGCTAACCATACTCCAGCAATCTGAACAACGCCATTTTACAGCATGCAGGACTGCTCATATCGCTCTTCTCTCCACATCGGCATTCTCCATCCTGTCATATTGATGCCATCCTGCCACATCTGTATTCTTTTTAGTTGCCATGTTATTCAGGATTGTTTTCGCCATTTTTGTTTTTATTTTCCACGCCATGATGTATTATAATGTGCTGAAGGATAAAACTAGCACTTTAGGTGAATTATTCCTGCCATGTAACCATATTATGTAATGTAATGCTCTACTTTTAAAGGGTGAAAAAATATTAAATAGATTATTCTACTTAATAGAACATTAAAGCATTGCTTAATCCAAATTAAAGGCCGCTTCGATGATCTAATGGTAAGGGCTTCCATCCCGAGATTGGGATCAAACCGCGGTTGGGTTATACTAACGACTTTAAAACTGGTACTTTTTGTTTCCTCGCTTGGCGCTCAGCACTGAGAGGTTAGAGCAAGGAAAGGGGACTGGTAAGCCCTGTGTCAATGCAAGTACAATATGACTGCGAGGGGTATGTTTTGGCTGGGTGTGGTGTCATGTCTGGTGTCATGACGGCGGCCAGCATTATGGTGGGAGGAAACTGGACAGAGCCCAGGGGAACCCACGACCATGTATCCGAAACAGGGCAGAGCCTGGGGGACACCCACAACCAGGTATCCGCAACAGGGCAGAGCCCGGGGGAAACCCACGACCATGTATCCGCAACAGGGCAGAGCCCCGGGGAACCCACAACCATGTATCCGCAACAGGGCAGACCCCTGGGGAAACTCACGACCATGTATCCGCAACCGATCAGAGCCCAGGGAAAACCCACGACCATGTATCCGCAACAGGGCAGAGCCCGGGGGAAACCCACGACCATGTATCCACAACAGGGCAGAGCCCGGGGGAAACCCACCACCATGTATCCGCAACAGGGCAGAGCCCAGGGGAAACCCACGACCATGTATCCACAACAGGGCAGAGCCCGGGGGAAACCCACGACCATGTATCCGCAACAGGGCAGAGCCCGGGGGAAACCCAAGACCATGTTTCCGCAACAGGGCAGAGCCTGGGGGAAACCCACGACCATGTATCCGCATCAGGGCAGAGCACGGGGGAAACACACGACCATGTATCCGCAACAGGGCAGAGCCCAGGGGAAACCCACAACCATGTATCCGCAACAGGCAGAGCCCGGGGGAAACCCACGACCATGTATCCGCAACAGGGCAGAGCCCGGGGGAAGCCTACGACCATGTATCCGCAACATGGCAGAGCCCGGGGGAAGCCCACGACCATGTATCCGCAACAGGGCAGAGCCCGGGGGAAACCCACAACCCTGTGTCTGCAACAGGGCAGAGCCCGGGGGAAACCCACGACCATGTATCCGCAACAGGGCAGAGCCCGGGGGAAGCCCACAACCATGTATCCGCAACATGGCCGAGCCCCGGGGAAACCCACAACCATGTGTCCGCAACAGGGCAAAGCCCGGGGGAAACCCACGACCAGGTATCTGGAACAGGTCAGAGCCCGGGGGAAACCCACAACCATGTATCCGCAACAGGGCAGAGCCCGGGGGAAACCCACGACCATGTATCCACAACAGGGCAGAGCCCGGGGGAAACCCACGACCAAGTGTCCGCAGAAGAATTAGTCATCATATTAAACCATTGCTCACCATATTTTAAAACAAGGGCTATTTTGCCCGGTTTCGTCCGATCATAACGTTGACTGTCGTCGTATAAGTAAAATGTTCTTGAGTGCGACGTAAAACACCAATCAAATAAATAAATAAATAAATTCTAGCCAATACCCTATACTGAGCTGAAATTGTACATGTTTACAAAGCACAATACCACGCGAGGTATGTTCCATCTTTTATGCTCTATGTTCTTATCAATTACCGCAAACCTTTAAAGGTCATACAGGCAATGCGACACAGTCTGCTTTCTCAGTTCAGCTAGAACTTTAATAAAAACACGTGTCGTCTGGTGAGGTAGGGATTGTTATTTAGACTAAAACACGACTTAGTTGTATTGTTTACGTTCCATACGTTAGTTTATCCGCACTAAGTGTCGTAGTAACAGTGCATCAATTTCGTGAGGCTTAGAGGCTTGCGCCATTCGCTAAAACTCTCCACAGATACACACGGTGGTCAAGGTTGTGCTAGATTGTTATATCCCCTCAACGAAGTAAGGGCAAAGGTTACACTGGAAGCTGTAAGGGCAAAGGTTACACCGGAAGCTATGTGTCAAAATATTGTCTCATGGGTTTCTCTTTCTATGATATACGTCTTTAATTCTATTGTATTCCTGCATTAACCAACATTATGCTGGTGAACTAAGCAACCCGAGGCCTGGTCGCTTTGCATTGTTTTAATGTTACTGTATGTTAAACACAGTATTTTGAGTAACTCTAGACCTGTGACGTTTTTCTAATTCTGTTTAAGCCATGGTCCTAGGGGCGTGTTAATTGCTACTATTTATGCATTTACATGAACAGTTAGAACAAAACCCTGACTCAGGTATATTGACAAGAGACGTAGTTCAGCCGTCATGTGTGGCCATTTGCCACCTATCACACTTTGGTCACTGCTCTGGTTTTACTCTCAGTGCTGGACGTCTTCAACTATATTATTCGTATTCCAATCGTCAACCAGTAAGGACGTTCCAGGTCAATAATCGCACGGCCAATTCTCAAAACAACATATAACACAAACCACCAAAGAACTAAGAAAGTATATAAAGCACGGAAATAACACATACCATGCAAAGAGAATCGGTCAACAGTTTTCAATGATGTAGGAAGCACGCACGGTATGTTATAGGTGACTGAGTGAAATCAGTATTCAAACCGTGTACAATGCTAGAATATCAGTTGTCCATAACAAAACTGAGGTATCTCAGTTGCGCTTTGATTGCAACTGTTCATAGATCCAACATGGCGAGCTAACTCAACCCGATGAATATACATCCCCTAGCCCTGGGTTAAGCGAACACAATCTGGAAACAGAGAGCCAGAGATTTTCGACGTACTGTCCATATTTACTTACAAGCATATTATACTCATCGTAAAATTTAAGAAACATGGAGTGAAAGCGTTTGGTTGAATAACCTTGAAACACTAGTTTTTGCAGCAATAACTTGTGGCGTTGATTGAATCACACAAAACACATGATCTAACAAATGCTGCAAGGCGAGATATGGGCACGACATATGCTGGACCCATCCATATATTGCTGGAATCCCGGCCTGTTCGTCTGTCTGTTGACACGATTTTGTCCATGCATCTCCTCCAAACTCCTGCGCCGAATTTGATGAAACTTACCATACATCTTGCCTATCATCTGAACTTGTGCGTGATGAAGTTTAATGACAATTGGCAATTAGACCTACCCCCAGTTTGGACTTTGCGTCATATAACTTTTCCATATGTGCAGATTTGTCCATGCAACTCATCCTAAATTACAAAACCTATTTCCATGAAACGTAGCATATATCTTCTGTATCATCTAAACTTGTCCATGCTTATGTTTAATTACAATCAGCTAATTTCCATAATTTCTCCCGTTCAGGTACTTAGTGCAATAATGGATTTTCATGCACGCAGATAGGAAGGTGTATTTAGGACATGCGGATTCTAATTTAAATAAGATTCGGTATCTTGGCTACCAAATATATTAATGTAAAACTCCACCTCAGTCGTGATTTGGTCATTTACGGTAATTAATATGAACACAGAGCATAAGCGAACGAACATACCTCTTGTGGCATTGCGCTTTGTATGCATCTAAAACTCCAGCTCAATACAGGTTGTTGACTGGAATTCATTTGGTTAATTGATTAGAATTTTGGCCATACTCAAGAATATTTCACATACACGATGGCGACCAGCATTATTGTGGGGCGAAACCGGAAACAGCCGGGGGAAGGGGGATGGGCACAAACGGCAATCCGCAGGTTGCTTGCAGATCTTCCCAAGTAGAAAGATGGTGAGAGGTTGCTAGGTCAGTGTGCTGACCTAGCACGCTAACCGTCAGGCCACGGCGCTACCCCTTATAATAGCACAGGCCAAAGGTCGATGGACAAAAGCCCCGGTGGACAATAAACCAGCGGACAAAAGCCCTCCCCACCTTCCCGACTAAAACCCCGGCGGACAAAAAACCACTCCATCAGTTGTAAGAGTATATGGTGAATGGCATACGTTGATAGCTTGTTTGAGTAAACATGAAACATTCTGCCTGAAGTGACGTTTTCGATTTTAATACATGTCTGCAATAGAAACCCTTCTTACTCGTTCAAACTCTGTGTAATTTCACACACGAAATCTAATTTTTGCAGGACACGATATCGGAAAGAGCTATTTTCTCTCAAGGGTAAACAAAATTGCTCAACATCCATTCCAGGCTTATCTGGAAACTAAAAAGTCTGCAAACATGGTAAACTACTGCTGTTTTGCAAACTTTCATTCCTGTTCTAAGAAAATAAATCTCATGTATATATGTGGCAAAAGTTTCATTCCCAGAGAGATATTTTACGTTATACAGTCTAACATGTAAGAAAATGATTTATCCCAAATACTTGTAGCAGGGATTGTTTTAACCTCAGAAAACAGAAGAAGTAAAACGTGCCTTTCTCGCTTTTTCACAGAGTTGAATTTTCAAAAACATGTAACCAACATTAAATTTCCGGATTTCGAGGCATCATACATAAGTGTTTCTCACACTACAACCCAAATATTACCACCATTACCACGCTGGTGTTGTCATTATCAACTAGTGAAATTATGGTTTCTGGCTTCAAGTAACCAATAAAAACAAAGCTTCAAAAGTGGCCGAGGAAAATTCCGACCTAGATTATGCCACCAGGCCCACAAAGCATTGTTAATTAGTCAACACCATAAAAGGTTAACCACTGAATATAACGTTTACAAATTGGTACTATTTTTATGCAAAATAGCAGGCTTTGAGCTTTCACGACCTCGGCTATTCCTTTTATGGTAAATGGTTTCACGCGCTGTATTCCTTATTTGGCAACGAGTCGCGTGTAAGCCAAACATTGTCTGTGTGTGTTTTCTCTACTGACTTCGAGGACTGAAATTGTGGATGTCAAAAAGAAAACTTCTAGAAGATAATAGGTGGTAATACTGAATGTACGATGGACTTGTTCAAAGACATAGGTCTGAATTCACCCCCTCCACCCCACACATCTCCCGGCCAAAGGGAAAAAAAACCAACTGGACAGACCCAAAACGTCTTCGTGGTTAATAGCTGGTGTGCTAATGAAATCATACCAAATTAATACAAATATTTTTCCTTGGCATTTGATTATTATCAGATTTAATGGAACGGTTCAAAGCAACATTATACCGGCCCCGCTAACACAGTTGGTAGAGCGTCCGTGTCGGGAGCGGTAGATCCAGGATCAATCCTGGGTCGATTCACACCTAAGACTTTAAAAGAGGAAGTTACAACTTCCAACTACGCTTGGAATTCGGCATTAAGGGGATAGTGCAACGACTGGTTGACCCGTATGAGTACAATGGCTTACTTGCCGTCTCAGTGAAGCAGCACTAGATAAAAGAGCTGTAGAAAACCGTCCTGCAACAAGGAGGCACATTACATGCACCCTAAGGATTCCTTCGTCGTCATATGACTGAAAGATTGATAAGTACGGCGTTAAACCCCAAGCTTGAAAAAAAAAACAAAATACAATGCCTTGCACAAGAAATTTACAAACTTTATATAGATCATAGCATCTCAAATGTAACCAAGGTTCTTATTAGAGAATATCTTAACAAATCAATAATATCACTGAACAAAAGCAGATTTTCTGAGAAGAAAAAAATGTAGCCGTCCTCCCCCCCATTCTTGACAAAAGAAGTAAAAAATCTACGCTTTCAAAATCATTTAAATTATTCCAAATAATATTGTCACAACTGCCAACTGACAGTAAGTCTTATGTGTTGTTACTATGCGGATGTAGGCCTACAGGTCAGACAATAGTGTACAAATTTACAATCACTGCTGGGTTTTTTTATTAACTCATACATGATGTCACACGTGATGTCATCTCACATGTGCCCGTAACTATAATTTAGATGTGTGTATTTACTATCCCACATGTGCCCGTAACTATAATTTAGATGTGTGTATTTACTATCCCAGGTGCCCCTAACTATAATTTAGATGTGTGTATTTACTATCCCAGGTGCCCCTAACTATAATTTAGATGTGTGTATTTACTATCCCACATGTACCCGTAAATTTAAATTAAGTGGTGTGTATTTACTATCCCACACGTACCCGTAAATATAATTTAGATGTGTGTATTTACTATCCCACATGAACCCGTAAATATAATTTAGATGTGTGTATTTACTATCCCCAATGTATCCGTAACTATAATTTAGATGTGTGTATTTACTATCGAACATGTACCCGTAACTATACTTTAGATGCGTGTATTTACTATTCCACATGTGCTCGTAACTACAATTATCCCACATGTGCCCGTAACTATAATTATCCCACGTGCCCGTAACTATAATTTAGTTGTGTGTATTTACCATCAATTTTTTTTCACTTATGTATTTTAAATAAAAATAATAATCTGCTGCATGGACATACATGTACATGTATGGATATGCACAGGGGAACAAAATTACAGTCACATACAGATGTAGTAACTCCACAATTCAATTGTTTCCCAAAACAATGTCACAACCGACTACCTTCAGTATGTCTACTCATGTTATTACCATAGGGATGTACATGTGGTCACACAGTGTAAATTATAAATTTACAATCAATGCTGTTTTTGTTTAATAACTCCTACATTCACACATGATGATATCCTAATTATCATTTTGATGTGTGTATTGATGTGTGTACTTGGTATCATACATTCACACATGATGATAGCCTGATTATCATTTTGATGTGTGTACTTGGTATCATACATTCACACATGATGATAGCCTGATTATCATTTTGAAGTGTGTATTTGGTATCATACATTCACACATGATGATAGCCTGATTATCATTTTGATGTGTGTATTGATGTGTGTATTTGGTATCATACATTCACACATGATGATAGCCTGATTATCATTTTGATGTGTGTACTTGGTATCATACATTTACACATGATGATAGCCTGATTATCATTTTGATGTGTGTATTTTGGTATCATACATTCACACATGATGATAGCCTGATTATCATTTTGATGTGTGTATTTGGTATCATACATTCACACATGATGATAGCCTGATTATCATTTTGATGTGTGTATTGATGTGTGTATTTGGTATCATACATTCACACATGATGATAGCCTGATTATCATTTTGATGTGTGCATTTGGTATCACACATCATGATATCCTCATTATCATTTTGATGTGTGTATATAGTATCAAGCATTAAATTGTGAATAAACTTATGTCACCTTGATGTCACTAACATTATGTGCTTTTTTTTCTTTCAAAATAACGTGTTTTAAATAAAACATTTACCTGGCGCATGAACATGTACGTATAGGGGCACAAAACCAAATTCACATTGATGTAATGTACCAACTTTACAATCCAACTGGCTCTACGAGATAAATTACTAGTTTTCGCTCTAAAAATCTCACATACAGGTAGGCCTACTAAGTTAACATGTATGTGTACTGTACAGGTCATTGTAGTTTCCATTCTTGTCACTTTTAAAGTCTGAATAAATGAAGCAAAAACCACAGTAGGAATTAAACTTCTGAACAATGCTACGGATACCAAGAAAGGTATGCTACAGACACATTATGCGTACATGTAACTTATCTTAATCGTTTGTCCAGAAAGATAACATGTGGGGCAGATGAACTAAAACAACTTCCCTGCCACATTGCATGGATTGAGCAAATCATGCACAGACTACAACAGTCCTGAATCAGTCGTATGTTCAGTTGAAAGCTGGTTATCAGCAATCTGCTTTTCACTGATAATTATGTTTTTGTAATTTTTCACGCCCTGATTTGTCAGACAATGATAATAATCATTGTTGTGATCAAAGCATATAGCTAAGGCCCACTATACCTCACTGAAATAACTTCAGCCAGTTGTAACCTACGGTTCATTGAATGAATTAGCTAATTAAATGTATATTAATCCTACATGTCTTTATTGTACATTATAACCTGTAAGTTATTAGCACACGGCCATTTGATATTTCTTTTCGACAGGTCTCAAGCCATTTTATTAGTGATGGACTGTCTTTGTGTACATTTTTTCACGCGTGGTTATTTCCCTTGACTGCGTATACAGCGGCTGACCTTCATTGCTACTGGTTTGGTAAAACTGTTTACAAGCGCTCCACAAAACTTGCCTTTCGAAATGTTCATGTCCTGTTTTCAAAAGGTAAAAAGGCCTCCGGTCTCATAAAAATTTGACCATGAAAAAGCCAGCGAGACTCATTTTTTACGATGACGATCCGGAGATGTTTAAGCGACTTAAAAAGTGAACATTTTGTGTAGTGTGAGAAAAAGTCTATATAACTCGAACCCCTGTGTTACGGCGGATATCAATGGAGTCTATTAATTTTCAGAATCTCTCGCCCCAGGATACTGATTCTAATCTAATGATCCTTATTCAACGTTGATATCACTAATTTCACCTCTTTACTGCTTCTTTTACAGTACTGCTAAATATCAGCCTTGCGAGATAATTTTAGCGATATAGTAATGCCCATGGGTATACATAAAAAAAGAAAGAAAACTACTCCCAGCCAAATGTTTGCATAGGTGGCAACAAATGCATTGCTATCAAATGGATATTTCACGTCTGGGTTCCCAAAATTTCACTACTAGCGTTTAAGGATTTTTAATTACTTATGAATTATTGCTGACAAAACTTGTCATGCAGCCCCCAACTCCCCTGGATATAGATGTGAACATTCAAGACGATATCATATACCCCCTTCGCTACGCACGTCTAGATATAGATGTGAACACTCAAGACGATATCATATACCCCCTTCGCTACGCACGTCTACATATAGATGTGAACACTCAAGACGATATCATATACCCCTTTCGCTACGCACGTCTAGATGTAGATGTGAACACTCAAGACGATATCATATATCCCTTCGCTACGTACTTCTAGATGTAGATGTGGACACTCAAGACGATATCATATACCCCCTTCGCTACGCACGTCTAGATGTAGATGTGAACACTCAAGACAATATCATACATCCCTTCGCTACGTACTTCTAGATGTAGATGTGAACACTCAAGACGATATCATATACCCCCTTCTCTACGCACGTCTAGATGTAGATGTGAACACTCAAGACGATATCATATACCCCCTTCGCTACGCACGTCTAGATGTAGATGTGAACACTCAAGACGATATCATATATCCCTTCGCTACGTACGTCTAGATGTAGATGTGAACACTCAAGACGATATCATATACCCCTTCGCTACGCACGTCTAGATATAGATGTGAACACTCAAGAGGACATCATATACCCCCTTCGCTACGCACGTCTAGATATAGATGTGAACACTCAAGACGATATCATATACCCCTTTCGCTACGCACGTCTAGATGTAGGTGTGAACACTCAAGACGATATCATATACCCCTTCGCTACGCACGTCTAGATATAGATGTGAACACTCAAGAGGACATCATATACCCCCTTCGCTACGCACGTCTAGATATAGATGTGAACACTCAAGACGATATCATATACCCCCTTCGCTACGCACGTCTACATATAGATGTGAACACTCAAGACGATATCATATATCCCCTTCGCTACGCACGTCTAGATATAGATGTGAACACTCAGACGATATCATGTACCCCTCCCTATATACACGTCTAGCTATAAGTGTCCATGACGGCGACATGTACCCCTCCCCATATTCACGTTTAGATATAAGATACTCAAGACATATCTTACCCCCTTCCCAATGCACGCTTATAGATGATTATTACACGATTATACAGATAATCAAGACGATATAACGTCTATATATAGATGTTAAAGACGATATACCGTACCCGCTTCCCTATACACGTCTATAGATAGATGCTCAAGACGATATCATGTACCCGCTCCTATACAAGTCTAGATATAAATACCCAAAACGAATCACATAACGCCTTCCCTATCAAGATATCATGTACCCACTCCCAAAAACACTACTAAAAACAGATACTCAAAACGATGTGAAATACGTCCCCCCCCCTCACCCTAACACCCACACGTCGGATATGGTATACATACCCTACACACCCTATAAACATGCACTTTTCCTTACCTTTTTGGTCATATCAGCAAAGGCAACATGTCTTAGTTTGAAATTACACCAAAAACTTTCGATATAAACAACTTAAATATTATTTTATATTTCCAAAAAGTTTCCAAAACACTTACACCAGGCAAGCATGAACATTTTGAAGATAAAAAGATTGTTGATTATAACGGCGAATTACGATATGTATACAAATAAGAACGCCAGACAGTATATTTTTCAAATCATTTTTGACTCAACCAAGAATGAAGTATACAAAACGTATATGAACAAAAAAATCTGGAATAGACGGTGTGCGGCAAATTTTTCTGTCGACATGGCGGGAACGTGTCTGCCTGCATCACGTGTCACGTAGTACACCTGGTCGGGGAGTCCTATCCGCCGACATGGCGGGCACGTGTCTGTCTGCCTCACGTGTCACGTAGTACACCTGGTCTGGGAATCTCTACTCTGATTGATTACGGAGCGTTGAATTGGCGGCATTATGACGTCATTAACCGTAGTGGTCACGTGACAGCAGCAGCCACACAACAAGTGGGCGGCTTCTTTACGGTAAGACTTCCTCAGGAGCAGGAAGACAAATGGGTCCACCATAAAGTTCACAGTTACCAACACATGTGAGGCGACCTGATATTGAAAACTGACCTTCACGTCCATCTGGGCAAGCAAAGAGTTTACCTAAAAACGTGACATGGAAACACATGAGAGGATTTAGGAAGTCCCACTATGAAATGAAATTCAAAGGTTCAGAACACAACACTGTAATATAGAAATGAATAAAAAGGTTGACAGTTATCTTCCATGTTTGAGGTATATTAGCCATCTTGTAATATGTGTTTACCCAAATTTGCCAGCCATACCCGAGAGCGAGCGAAAAATGGCAAAGATACGAATTTTTTTCTGCTGTAGACAATAACAGTTATGAACAATTCTCTGATGTAGACCATGACGCAGTTACGAGTGATTCTCTGATGTAGACAATGACATAGTTACGAGTGATTCTCTGATGTAGACCATGACACAGTTACGAGTGATTCTCTGATGTAGACAACGACATAGTTACGAGTGATTCTCTGATGTAGACAATGACATAGTTACGAGTGATTCTCTGATGTAGACAATGACATAATTACGAGTGATTCTCTGATGTAGACAATGACACAGTTACGAGTGATTCTCAGATGTAGACAATGGCATAGTTACGAGTGATTCTCTGATGTAGACAATGACATAGTTACAAGTGATTCTCTGATGCAGACAATGACAGTTACGAGTGATTCTCTGATGTAGACAATGACATAGTTACGAGTGATTCTCTGATGTAGACAATGACATAGTTACGAGTGATTCTCTGACGTAAACAATGACAGAGTTTTGAGTGATTATATGATGTAGACAATGACACAGTTACAAGTGATTCTCTGATGTAGACGATGACAGTTATGACTCTTAAATGAAACCATATACAAATATACCAAATGGTAAAACAAAGAAACCCTCTAAACTAAATCCAAGATATCTAAATCTAAATGGACACACGTCCATCAAAATATGTGATACATCCAAGATGAGAACTCTTCAGACATACATTGTACAAACAGGTCGGATTGTACATAAAAGGGGTTTACCATAGGGTAGCATATCTCTTTTGCCAAACAAATATGATGTTTAACTAAAATAACTAATTAAAAGATCCTGTTCAAGCTCACCATGAAAGGAGACCAACACACGAGGAGGACGATGGATAGGCCTATGATCACCCGGGCAAACTTCACCTCTACCTGGTTCGTCTGGCCGACGGCCCCTGCTCCTTCAAGGCTCGCAACGCGCCGCCTCATCTTCAGCACTGTAATGATTACCTGTACGTTACAGAAGGTGACCACGAGGAGGACAGCAGTTCCTAGAATTCCATACAGGTAGCCGAAGACACGGCGTTCCGGGGCCGTCTGGTAGAGTCGAGAAGAACACTGGATTGTCTGAGATCCATCCGAGTTGTTCACGAATTGGTGAGAGCTACCGAGTCCAACAACGTTGATCAGGCACACCGAAGTTGCTATTAGTACAATAATGCCTATGTACAGGAACGCCCGTTTTCTAGTGAAGGCTATTCCGTAAGTGTAAGGCTTGCACAGGGCGAAGTACCTGTCAATGGCCAGAACAGTGGCAGACAGAGCCGACAGCAAGCCGAAGAAGGCTCCAAAAAACACCAAGATCGAACAAATGACCGGGCTAAAAAGGTGTTGATAGAGCGGTGTGGCAACTACATGCAAACCGTAAAAACAACCCAGAAGGTCTGTGCAACTCAGACATAGAAGAAATAAATTCGCAACATGCCCCTCGCGGCGCACAGAGCGAAAAAAAATCACAATAGCCAACAGGTTGGCAAAGGTTGCCGGCACAAGAAGGGCAAAATTTGAGAAAGTCGCCAGGTCTGAAGTCTCAGAGATCGCGTTTAGTGTAGCCGAGTTGTTCATGGTTCTGTTGTAACTATGAAACTAAGGCCATATCCCAGAATAATCCTTTTTTTTGGCATCATTCTGTAAGTCAACTCTTTCTTATTGAAATAGTGTGTCTACATGAACCTGGTTTAGTCAAACATAAGCTGGCAGTTTCGTATCCAATGAAATTAAGGTTGGTTACCATGGGGACGCAAGTGTAACGTCAGGGGGTATGTATGAGCCATATTGTTCTATCTAAGAGGTACCTTTCTTTCCTAACACGTTATCCTGTCGCGAATTGATTCGCAGCCGCGTTTTACCAAAAGAACCAGGTAGATCGATCGGTTTTACACCACGATTAACGCTACAATTCATTGTCACACTGGTTTTGCCAGGAAATATGACATTGTCACTGTAATTGACTTCCGAGAGGAGATGAGAAGTAGCCAAAGATAAAAACTGAAACATATTAGGCTAAATACAAACACTGAAGATTTGGCTTAAACTTAAATCTTGTATTAAGTCTTAAGCCAGTTCTGAACAACCGGGCCCAGGCGACATCCGCATCAATGACATTCTCGACATTTCCTCCACCGCCCTATTACCTTGGAATGCATTGTTACAAAGTGCTGGGCGGATTCGCGGGAGGTGCAATTTAACTACCACTTCTCATACCTGGTAACACAGATTTTCTCAATATTTCCTCCACCGCCCTAATACCTTGGAATGCATTGTTACAATGTGCTGAGCGGATTCGCGGGAGGTGCAATTTAACTACCGCTTCTCATACCTGGTAACACAGATTTTCTCAATATTTCCTCCACCGCCCTATTACCTCGGAATGCATTGTTACAAAGTGCTGGGCGGATTCGCGGGAGGTGCAATTTAACTACCACTTCTCATACCTAGTAACACAGATTTTCTCAATATTTCCTCCACCGCCCTAATACCTCGGAATGCATTGTTACAATGTGCTGAGCGGATTCGCGGGAGGTGCAATTTAACTACCGCTTCTCATACTTGGTAACACAGATTTTCTCAATATTTCCTCCACCGCCCTAATACCTCGGAATGCATTGATACAAAGTGCTGGGCGGATTCGCGGGAGGTGCAATTTAACTACCGCTTCTCATACCTGGTAACACAGATTTTCTCAATATTTCCTCCACCCCCCTAATACCTCGGAATGCATTGATACAAAGTGCTGGGCGGATTAGCGGGAGGTGCAATTTAACTACCGCTTCTCATACCTGGTAACACAGATTTTCTCAATATTTCCTCCACCCCCCTAATACCTCGGAATGCATTGATACAATGTGCTGAGCGGATCTGCGGAAGGCGCATTCAACTGCCGCTTCTCATACCTGGTAATACTGACATTTCATTTAAGGCAAAGAAAACAGTAAAATGAAACACATATCAGATTAAAGACCACTGAACACTGTCCAGGAAAATAGTTCAGTATTTATTTTTAGAATTTTCCCAACCAGAGTTATGGGTGACCTCACGTCCATATCTTTTGCTTGAAACAGTTGCTTTCAAGGTTAAGTGGGCCCCTGCATTCATAGATCTATATTCATCTGCAACTTGAATGATGGAACCTAGCCATCTAGGTGTGTGGCAAAACCCTGACGTGAAGTTACAGACAAGTACACGACAAGTAGGGCAGGCCATGGGAGAAAAGGTTTACTAGCCCTGAGTATTTAAGCGTATGTAGTCCATCCTACAAGACCGAACACAAACCTTTGTGGGCACACAGCTGGAGCTAATATGAAGCAGACGATCATCAGTTCTCTACTTCACAGAGCACAAAGAATCAATCCATCAGGAAAATAAGACTTTTATTCAGACATCTCAGAGGCATAATTCACAGTCAATCCTGCAATTAGGTCTCATCACAGTAATATCGCAGAGATATTTTATTTCCTTCCTTTAATCCACTTGAGCTAATGGCAGGTCCACCTGCTAGGTGTACTCAGCGTGCACCCTAGCCTAATGGTCAAACGCTCTCTAATGCATCAGTTGTAATTACAGAGAGTACTGAAAGTCATGAAGTACTGTTCAATTTCAACATTTATCTAAGTTAGCTCGCTCTTCTCTGAGAAGTCACTTCCATACCAATCTTGACCAGGCAATCACCATGAAGCGCTGAAGCAGCATGTCATATGCTGAAGGTTTGTATGAGCCATTCCCTACCATCACATTGGAGCAATGTTGATACAGAAACCTTGCTAGTTATAATGCGCCTCCAATATGGCACTCCACACAGTCCAGCACATCCTACTCCTCACAGTCCAGCACAGCCTACTCTTCACAGTTCAGCACAGCCTACTCCTCACAGTTCAGCACAGCCTACTCCTCACAGTCCTGCACATCACTTACAACATGCTGGGTGTATTACAGTACCTACATAATGTATTTACATGCATCTACACACAGGTCACAGATAGCCTCACAACGTATGGTTCTCCTTCACATAGTTACTAACTGCCCCCCTACCCACCACCCTTCCCTACTCATCGGCCCCCTAATACAACTGAGCTGTCTCAAATGTAAGCGTTGTCCTTCACTTCTACTTTCTTCAGTTTGTCACCCTCTGCCTAACAGCACCACTGAGCTGTCACTGTTTCCTGGCCAGTAAATCACTAACGTAAGCCTTGTCCTTCACTTCTACTTTCTTCAGTTTGTCACCCTCTGCCTAACAGCACCACTGAGCTGTCACTGTTTTCTGGCCAGTACATCACTAACGTAAGCGTTGTTCTTCATTTTTACCTCCTCCTTCAGCTTCTCAAGCTCTAAATGTATTTGTTCCTCACTCAAGCTGTCTGCGTTCAGTTTTTTTACTTTGCTCAGAAACTCTTGTATGATGATTTCTCCTTCCTGTGAACACCAAGGACAGATAGAAAAACATAATTTGTGCTATTCGTTAAATAAACTCATACCAGTTTTCTACACATGTATACATGATGCATTATGATGTACTCCCTGAATTTTCAACCTGAAAGTCAGGTCTGGCAGAACAATTGCTTTACCAGAGCTCTGCCTGATCACCACTCAGTGTATACTGACATGAGCATTATGTTGTTTTTGCACTGCCTAAACATGCACTATATGCTTCACTTCCGTTTTAGAAATTTATTAAGGTACAAAAAGCATTTTATTCACAGATACATAAATTATCTTGATGCAGATATTTTTTCTAATTTCACTTATGCACATTCCTGCAATTTTGTACATACATGTATGCAGCCACTGACCCAGCCTGTACTGTTAGCAAACTAGACTGCAGCCACTGACCCAGCCTGTGCTGTTAGCAAGCTAGACTGGGGACACTGACCCAGCCTGTACTGTTAGCAAACTAGACTGCAGCCACTGACCCAGCCTGTACTGTTAGCAAACTAGACTGCAGCCACTGACCCAGCCTGTACTGTTAGCAAACTAGACTGCAGCCACTGACCCAGCCTGTACTGTTAGCAAGCTAGACTGGACACACTGACACAGCCTGTACTGTTAGCAAACTAGACTGCAGCCACTGACCCAGCCTGTACTGTTAGCAAACTAGACTGCAGCCACTGACCCAGCCTGTACTGTTAGCAAGCTAGACTTGACACACTGACACAGCCTGTACTGTTAGCAAACTAGACTGCAGCCACTGACCCAGCCTGTACTGTTAGCAAGCTAGACTGGAGACACTGACACAGCCTGTACTGTTAGCAAACTAGACTGCAGCCACTGACCCAGCCTGTACTGTTGGCAAACTAGACTGGAGACACTGGCCCAGCCTGTACTGTTAGTAAGCTAGGCTGCAGCCACTGACCCAGCCTGTACTGTTAGTAAGCTAGACTGCAGCCACTGACCCAGCCTGTACTGTTAGCAAACTAGACTGCAGCCACTGACCCAGCCTGTACTGTTAGCAAGCTAGACTGCAGCCACTGACCCAGCCTGTACTGTTAGCGAACTAGACTGGGGACACTGACCCAGCCTGTACTATTAGCAAACTAGACTGCAGCCACTGACCCAGCCTGTACTGTTAGCAAGCTAGACTGGAGCCACTGACCCAGTTTGTGCTGGTAGCAAACAAGACAGGAGCCAATGAAGGAACGTTGTGAAAATGTCAGGTGCATGTCAGTTATACATGTACAAAACATAATAGGATCACACGTGAGAAGCTTATATAACAGCATTTGGAGCTGGAAATATGAGCAGTTTGTATAACAGTATTTGGAGCTAAAGAATACAGGTGAGCAGTTTGTATAACAGTATTTGGAGCTAAAGAATACAGGTGAGCAGTTTGTATGACAGCATTTGGAGCTGGAAATACAGGTGATCAGTTTGTATAACAGCATCTGGAAATACAGGTGAGCAGTTTGTATAACAGTATTTGGAGCTAAAGAATACAGGTGAGCAGTTTGTATGACAGCATTCTGAGCTGAAAATACAGGTGAGCAGTTTGTATAACAACATTTGGAGCTGGAAATACAGGTGAGCAGTTTGTATAACAGTATTTGGAGCTAAAGAATACAGGTGAGCAGTTTGTATGACAGCATTTGGAGCTGGAAATACAGGTTAGCAGTTTGAATAACAGCATTTGGAGCTAAAGAATACAGTTGAGCAGTTTGTATAAAAGCATTTGGAGCTGGAAATACAGGTGAGCAGTTTGTATAACAGTATTTGGAGCTAAAGAATACAGGTGAGCAGTTTGTATAAAAGCATTTGGAGCTGGAAATACAGGTGAGCAGTTTGTATTACAGCATTTGGATCTGGAAATACAGGTGAGCAGTTTGTATAACAACATTTGGAGCTGGAAATACAGGTGAGCAGTTTGAATAACAGCATTTGGATCTGGAAATACAGGTGAGCAGTTTGTATAACATCATTAGGAGCTGGAAATACAGGTGAACAGTTTGTATTACAGCATTTGGATCTGGAAATACAGGTGATCAGTTTGTATAACAGCATTTGGAGCACAAAGCACAGGTGAGTAGTTTGTATAACAGCATTTGGAGCTGGAAATACAGGTGATCAGTTTGTACAGCAGCATTTGGAGCACGGAATACAGGTGAGTAGCTTGTATAACAGCATTTGGAGCTGGAAATACAGGTGAGCAGTTTGTATGACAGCATTTGGAGGACGGAATACAGGTGAGCAGTTTGTATGACAGCTCTTGGAGCTGGAAATACAGGTGAGCAGTTTGTATGACAGCATTTAGAGCTGGAAACACAGGTGAGCAGTTTGTATGACAGCACTTGGGGCTGGAAATACAGGTGAGTAGTTTGTATAACAGCATTTGGAGGACGGAATACAGGTGAGCCGTTTGTATAACAGCATTTGGAGCTGGAAACACAGGTGAGCAGTTTGTATGACAGCACTTGGAGCTGGAAATACAGGTGAGCAGTTTGTACAACAGCATTTGGAGCTGGAAATACAGGTGAGCAGTTTGTATGACAGCACTTGGAGCTGGAAATACAGGTGAGCAGTTTGTATGACAGCATTTGGAGGACGGAATACAGGTGAGTAGCTTGTATAACAGCATTTGGAGCTGGAAATACAGGTGAGCAGTTTGTATGACAGCATTTGGAGGACGGAATACAGGTGAGCAGTTTGTACAACAGCATTTGGAGCACGGAATACAGGTGAGCAGTTTGTATGACAGCACTTGGAGCTGGAAATAGAGGTGAGCAGTTTGTATAACAGCATTTGGAGAATTTATTGCAAGGAAACCAATGCATAATGAGAATTACTAATTCACGGACCACACTGGATTTCAAACTTCATGAAATATTATCACAATTGGAGAATATTCAGCAAGCTTTGTGACAGAAACCACAGAGTGTGACAGAGGGGAAGATCTAAATTAAATCCCCTTGCTTGAATGGTACTGAATGGTAGAACCATCAACATGACTTATTAAACATTTTAAATTTTAGATTAACCACACATCTTGGATTACTTCATAGGGATTTAGGAAATGGTATTTTAATACTGTTCAATAAGTTCTTGCTAGATACATGCACACTTCCACGGTAACAACATAACTATTGTCACCATTCTATTTTGTACAATTCAAACAACTGTACACATAAAATCTGATTTTTAATTTTTAAATATTAAAGTATAACATTTGTTTTCCACCTAAAATTCGTTCAGATATTCACTAATAATAATCTCACCTTTCATTTGCTTTTTGCTTATGTTTGTAAAAACAAAAGTAATGTTCAACTTTATGAGTACTATTTGCTCCACACCCACCCATCTCGCACCACACCTAAATGTGCCTTGTGCTGCATAGCCACTCATCTAAATGTGCCTTGTGCTTTACAGCTACTGATCTCGCACCAAACCTAAATGTGCCTAGTGCCCCACACCCACCCATCTCGCACCACACCTAAATGTGCCTAGTGCTCTATGCCTACTCCTTCCTCTCCGCCCTTACTCTCCACACCTACCACTTCCTCTCCAGGCTTACTCTCCACACCTACCCCTTCCTCTCCATGCCTACCCCTTCCTTGCCAAGCTTACCCCTTCCTCTCTATGCCTACCCCTTCCTCTCCGTGCTTACCCCTTCCTCTCTATGCCTACCCCTTCCTCTCCAGGCCTACCACACTTAACCCTTCCTCTCCACGCCTACCCCTTCCTCTCCACACCTACCCCTTCCTCTCTGCCTACACACATGTACCTATTCCCCTCAAGTCCCCTTGACATCTACTCATTCTCCTCAATGCCTATCCCTTCCTTTCTATGTCTACCCTTTACTCTCTATACCTACCCCTTCCTCTCTTTTCCTCTCCACACTTACACTTTCCCGTCCATGCCTACACACATGTACATGTACCTACTCCACTCAAGTCCCCTTGACATCTACTCATTCTCCTCAATGTCTATCCCTTCCTCTCTATGCCTACCCCTTCCTCTCTATGCCTACCCCTTCCTCTCTATGTCTACCCCCTACTCTCCATGCCTACCCCTTCCTCTCTTTTCCTCTCCATGCTTACACTTTCCCGTCCATGCCTACACACATGTACATGTACCTACTCCACTCAAGTCCCCTTGACATCTACTCATTCTCCTCAATGCCTAGCCTGTGCACTCCATGTCTACCCCTTGCATTCCATGTCTACCCCTTACACTCCATGCCTACACTTTCTCCTCCATGCCTACCAGTTTCCCTCCATGCCCACCTATTCCCTCTAAGCCTAGATGATCCTCTCTCTCTCCCCACACTTCCATATTCCTCTGCATGCTTACCTATTCCCCTCCCCACTCACCTGTTTGGCTAACTTGCGTTTCTTCACAGACGGTTCATCATCTCCTTTCAGCCCTGTATCAGCCATGTTCACACTCTGGTAGTCCTCAAGTTCAGCAGCCTTTTCCTTGGCAAACTGAAGAGACAAAACCTCATAGAATATTGACAAACTCACTCGTGGCTAGAAACTTACAGTAATCTTACTCTTGTTTACCACAGCAGGATACACTGAGGTAAACCCCAAACATTAAGATATACAGGAGGATACACTGAGGTAAACCACAGGTAAGGTTTACACTGCGGTAAAGCCCAGGTAAACGTATATACTGCAGTATGCCGATGTATGGTATACACTCCAGTAAGCCCAGGTAAGGTAAACTGAGGTAAACCCCAGTTAAGGTGGATTCACCAAGCTTAATCCCAGGTAAGGTAGACAGAAGGATACACTGAGGTAAACCCCAGGTAAGACATACAGGAGGATACACTCAGGTAAACACCAGGTAAGATATACAGGAGGATACACTGAGGTAAACCCCAGGTAAGACATACAGGAGGATACACTGAGGTAAACACAAGGTAAGATATACAGGAGGATACACTGAGGTAAACCCCAGGTAAGATACACAGGAGGATACACTGAGGTAAACCCCAGGTAAGACATAAAGGACGATACACTAAGGTAAAGCCCAGGCAAGGTGGATTCACCAAGATTACTCCCAGGTAAGGCAGACAGAAGAACAGAGTGAGGTAGAACCCAGGCAAGATATACAGGAGGTTGCACTGAGGTAAACCCCAGGTGAGATATGCAGGAGGATGCACTGAGATAAACCCCAGGTAAGATATACAGGAGGATGCACTGAGGTAAACCCCAGGTGAGATATGCAGGAGGATGCACTGAGGTAAACCCCAGGTAAGATATACAGGAGGATGCACTGAGGTAAACCCCAGGTGAGATATACAGGAGGATGCACTGAGGTAAACCCCAGGTAAGATATACAGGAGGATGCACTGAGGTAAACCCCAGGTGAGATATGCAGGAGGATGCACTGAGGTAAACCCCAGGTAAGATATACAGGAGGATGCACTGAGGTAAACCCCAGGTGAGATATGCAGGAGGATGCACTGAGGTAAACCCCAGGTAAGATATACAGGAGGATGCACTGAGGTAAACCCCAGGTAAGATATACAGGAGGATGCACTGAGGTAAACCCCAGGTAAGATATACAGGGGGATGCACTGAGGTAAACCCCAGGTAAGGTTTACAGAAGGATCCACTGAGGTAAACCCCAGGTAAGATATACAGGAGGATGCACTGAGGTAAACCCCAGGTAAGGTTTACAGAAGGATCCACTGAGGTAAACCCCAGGTAAGATATACAGGAGGATGCACTGAGGTAAACCCCAGGTAAGGTTTACAGGAGGATGCACTGAGGTAAACCCCAGGTAAGGTTTACAGAAGGATCCACTGAGGTAAACCCCAGGTAAGATATACAGGAGGATGCACTGAGGTAAACCCCAGGTAAGGTTTACAGAAGGATCCACTGAGGTAAACCCCAGGTAAGATATACAGGTGGATGCACTGAGGTAAACACCAGGTAAGACACACAGGAGGATACACTAAGGTAAAGCCCAGGCAAGGGGGATTCACCAAGCTTACTCCCAGGTAAGGCAGACAGAAGGATAGACTGAGGTAAACCCCAGGTAAGACATACAGGAGCATACAGTAAGGTAAACCCTAGGTAAGACATACAGGGGGATACACTGGGGTAAACCGTAGGTAAGATATACAGGTGGATGCACTGAGGTAAACCCCAGGTAAGACATACAGGAGCATACAGTAAGGCAAACCCTAGGTAAGACATACAGGGGGATACACTGGGGTAAACCGTAGGTAAGATATACAGGAGGATACACTATGGTAAACACCATGTAAGATATACAGGAGGATACACTGAGGTAAACCCCAGGTAAGATATACAGGAGGATACACTGAGGTAAACTGCCAGTAAGACATACAGTAGGATAAACTGAGGTAAACCCCAGTTAAGATATACAGGAAGATGCACTGAGGTTAACCCCAGGTAAGATATACAGGAGGATACACTGAGGTAAACCCCAGGCAAGATATACAGGAAGATACACTGAGGTAAACCCCAGGGAACATATAGAGGAAGATACACTGCGGTAAACCCCAGGTCAGATATACAGGAGGATTAAATAAGGTAAACACCAGGTAAGGTATACACTACAGTAAGCCCAGGTAAGGTACACACTGCAGTAAGCCCAGGTAAGGTATGCAGGAGGATACACTAAGGTAAAGCCTAGGTTAGATATACGGGTGAACAGACTGAGGTAAACCTCAGGTAAGATATACAGGAGGATACACTGAGGTAAACCCCAGGTAAGATATACAGGAGGATACATTGAGGAAAACCCCAGGTAAGATATACAGGAGGATACACTGAGGTAAACCCCAAGTAGGATATGCAAAAGGATACACTGAGGTAAAGCCCAGGTAAGATATACAGGAGGATACACTGAGAAAAACCCTAGGTAAGATATACAGGAGGATACACTGAGGTAAACCCCAGGTAAGATATACAGGAGGATACACTGAGGAAAACCCCAGGTAAGATATACAGGAGGATACACTGAGGTAAACCCCAAGTAGGATATGCAAAAGGATACACTGAGGTAAAGCCCAGGTAAGATATACAGGAGGATACACTAAGGTAAAGCCCAGGTAAGGTGGACAAAAGGATGCACTGAGCTAAAGCCCAAGTAAGATATACAGAAGGATACACTGAGGAAAACCCTGGTAAAGGCAGACAAAAGAATACACTGAGGTAAACCCCAAGTGGGATATGCAAAACGATACACTGAGATAAACCCCAGGTAAGATATACAGGAGGATACACTGAGGTAAGCTCCAGGTAAGATATAAAGGAGGATACACTGAGGTAAACCCCAGGTAAGGTAGACAAAAGGATGCACTGAGCTAAAGCCCAAGTAAGATATACAGGAGGATACACTGAGGTAAACCCCAGGCAAGATATACAGGAAGATACACTGAGGTAAACCCCAGGGAACATATAGAGGAAGATACACTGCGGTAAACCCCAGGTCAGATATACAGGAGGATTAAATAAGGTAAACACCAGGTAAGGTATACACTACAGTAAGCCCAGGTAAGGTATGCAGGAGGATACACTAAGGTAAAGCCTAGGTTAGATATACGGGTGAACAGACTGAGGTAAACCTCAGGTAAGATATACAGGAGGATACACTGAGGTAAACCCCAGGTAAGATATACAGGAGGATACATTGAGGAAAACCCCAGGTAAGATATACAGGAGGATACACTGAGGTAAACCTGAGGTAGAGATATACAGGGGGATACATTGAGGTAAACCCCAGATAAGATATACAGGGGGATACACTGAGGTAAACCCCAGATAAGATATACAGGGGGATACACTGAGGTAAACCCCAGGTAAGATATACAGGGGGATACATTGAGGTAAACCCCAGATAAGATATACAGGGGGATACACTGAGGTAAACCCCAAGTAGGACATGCAAAAGGATACACTGAGGTAAACCCCAGGTAAGGTATACAGGAGGATACACTGAGGTAAACCCCAGGTAAGATATACAGGAGGACATACTGAGGTAAACCTGAGGTAGAGATATACAGGGGGATACACTGAGGTAAACCCCAAGTAGGACATGCAAAAGGATACACTGAGGTAAACCCCAGGTAAGATATACAGGAGGATATACTGAGGTAAACCTGATGTAGAGATATACAGGGGGATACACTGAGAAAAACCCTAGGTAAGATATACAGGGGGATACACTGAGGTAAACCCCAGGTAAGATATACAGGGGGATACATTGAGGTAAACCCCAGATAAGATATACAGGGGGATACACTGAGGTAAACCCCAAGTAGGACATGCAAAAGGATACACTGAGGTAAACCCCAGGTAAGGTATACAGGAGGATACACTGAGGTAAACCCCAGGTAAGATATACAGGAGGACATACTGAGGTAAACCTGAGGTAGAGATATACAGGGGGATACACTGAGGTAAACCACAGGTAAGATATACAGGAGGATATACTGAGGTAAACCTGAGGTAGAGATATACAGGGGGATACACTGAGGTAAACCACAGGTAAGATATACAGGAGGACATACTGAGGTAAACCTGAGGTAGAGATATACAGGGGGATACACTGAGGTAAACCCCAGGTAAGATATACAGGAGGATACACTGAGGAAAACCCCAGGTAAGATATACCGGAGGATACTTTGGCTTCATATACATGTAGACTGTTCCGTGGGTCATTCTTGGTATGCACAGCTTTCACTACTGCTACATCAGGTTTGAACGGAGAAATGTAGCAATCAGAGGAGACTAGAGTATACATGAAAATCCATTATTGTACCTGTACCTCACATACCTGAACAGGAGTAATGAAAACAATTATCTGACGATGAAGTTCAGATCTAGACAAGATGCATGATAAGTTTCACTGAACACATCACAGCAGTTAGGGAGGAGATGCATGGACAAATTGTGTCTACAGAAGGACAGATTGACAGGCAGGTGGACAAAGAGGATAATTCTGGTATATCCAACCCCACACCCACCGTAAGACAGTAGGGGAGAGGTTGGCAAAATAATGCAAATTTCAGTTAGAATTTGAAAACAACATACATACTTGACACTCTTACCTGAATGACATGTTTTGGGAAATGAGCGAGTTCAGCCACGTGTATCCCAAAACTCTGATCACATACACCTGTAAGGGAAAAAGAGGATCTGTCAGAGGCTGGTGTTGATAAGTCTACACACGGGATCTGTCAGGGCTTGGCAGGTGTAAGTCTACTGGTGTAAGTACATTGTAACTCCAAAAACCTTAATATAAACATAAGGCCTTTGTAATAATGTGTAATAATGTTTAATAATAAAGTCCTAAACCATATACCCACGTTACGTGTATGGACAGAATTTGGGAAGTACTAAGTCAGTACTGACAATAACTTGCTAAGAGCTACTGAGCAAACTCCTGGTGACCTTGTTTGACCCTGTAGAGTAAGGTGAGGGTATCGCTGCTTGTCAAGGCTGTCACGTGCAGATTGTTCACAGTTGGCACTGCATCAGACAGTGACGTCAACTCGTGGAAGTGGGTGGCAAACAGACAGAAGCACCCAATCTTGGTGGCTATGTACCTGAGATGAAGACAAAAATACTCATGCTGAGTTATTTAATTTGAGAACTGCAGCACACACTGAATGGGCTAGAATAGGTATGAGCTGCAGAAACACAACCCAGATCATGGTGTAATCTGACACATACACAGAGTCAAACACAGAGCTACCGTCATACAAAGAGCTACAGTCATACACAGAGCTACCGTCATACACAGAGCTACAGTCATACACAGCGCTAGCGTCATACACAGAGCTACAGTCATACACAGAGCTACCGTCATACAGAGCTACAGTCATACACAGAGCTATAGTCATACACAGAGCTACAGTCATACACAGAGCTACAGTCATACACAGAGCTACCGTCATACACAAAGCTACCGTCATACACAGAGCTACAGTCATACACAGAGCTACCGTCATACACAAAGCTACAGTCATACACAGAGCTACAGTCATACACAGAGCTACCGTCATACACAAAGCTACCGTCATACACAAAGCTACCGTCATACACAGAGCTACAGTCATACACAGAGCTACCGTCATACACAGAGCTACCGTCATACACAAAGCTATAGTCATACACATAGCTACTGTCATACCTAGATCTACTGTCATACACAGAGCTACCGTCATACACAAAGCTACAGTCATACACAGAGCTACAGTCATACACAGAGCTACAGTCATACACAGAGCTACCGCCATACACACAGCTACAGTCATACACAGAGCTACAGTCATACACAGAGCTAGTCATACACAGAGCTAGTCATACACAGAGCTACCGCCATACACACAGCTACAGTCATACACAGAGCTACAGTCATACACAGAGCTACCGTCATACACAGAGCTAGTCATACACAGAGCTAGTCATACACAGAGCTACATTTACATCACATCAGTCACATCACATAAGTCATACACATAAACCTACAGTACTACATTCACATCATATCAGTCATACACATAGACCAACAGTACTACATTCACATCACATCAGACATACGCATAGACCTACAGCACTACATTCGCATCACATCAGTCATACACATAGACCAACAGTACTACATTCACATCACATAAGTCATACACATAAACCTACAGTACTACATTCACATCACATCAGTCATACACATAGACCAACAGTACTACATTCACATCACATCAGACATACACATAGACCTACAGTACTACATTGACATCACATCAGTCATACACATAGACCAACAGTACTACATTCACATCCGCCACATCAGTCATACACATAAACCTACAGTACTACATTGACATCACATCAGTCATACACATAAACCTACAGTACTACATTCACATCACATCAGTCATACACATAGACCAACAGTACTACATTGACATCACAGACCTACAACACTACATTCACATCACATCAGTCACATCACATCACATCAGTCATACACATAGACCTACAGTACTACATTCACATCACATCAGTCATACACATAGACCAACAGTACTACATTCACATCAGTCACATCACAGTCATACACATAGACCAACAGTACTACATTGACATCACAGACCTACAACACTACATTCACATCACATCAGTCACATCACATCACAACAGTCATACACAGACCCACAGTACTACATTCACATCACATCAGTCACATCAAATCACAAGTCATACACAGACCTACAGTACTACATTCACATCGCATCAGTGACATCACATCAGTCATACACATAGACCTACAGCACTACATTCACATCACATCAGTCACATCACATCACATCAGTCATACAACTAGACCTACAGCACTACATTCGCATCACATCAGTCATACACATAGACCTACAGTACTACATTCACATCACATCAGTCATACAGATAGACCTACAGCACTACATTCACATCACATCAGTCACATCACATCACATCAGTCATACAACTAGACCTACAGCACTACATTCGCATCACATCAGTCATACACATAAACCTACAGTATTACATTCACATCACATCAGTCATACAGATAGACATACAGTACTACATTCACATCACATCAGTCACCTCACATCACATAAGTCATACACATAGACCTACAGTACTACATTCACATCACATCACATCAGTCATACACATAGACCTACAGTACTACATTCGCATCACATCAGACATACACATAGACCAACAGTACTACATTCACATCACATCAGTCATACACATAGACCTACAGTACTACATTCACATCGCATCAGTGACATCACATCAGTCATACACATAGACCTACAGCACTACATTCACATCACATCAGTCACATCACATCACATCAGTCATACAACTAGACCTACAGCACTACATTCGCATCACATCAGTCATACACATAAACCTACAGTACTACATTCACATCACATCAGTCATACAGATAGACATACAGTACTACATTCACATCACACCAGTCACCTCACATCACATAAGTCATACACATAGACCTACAGTACTACATTCACATCACATCACATCAGTCATACACATAGACCTACAGTACTACATTCGCATCATATCAGACATACACATAGACCAACAGTACTACATTCACATCACATCAGTCATACACATAGACCTACAGTACTACATTCACATCACATCAGTGGCATCAGTCATACACACAGATCTTCAGAAAAACATTCACATCACATCAGTCACACACAGACCTACAGTACTACATTCACATAACAACAGTCATACACATAGACCTACAGTACTACATTCACATCACATCAGCTGTGATGACACAGGTGAAATTGTGATTGTGTTGTTATTCTGAGCTAAAAAGCTTTGATATTGAAATGTGTTTTTTATTTTTGTTATAGTACTTCCACGTGTCTGTGTTACTCTGTGCCCTTGTGGCCAGTCAATGGCTTCTTCTTATTTTAATGAGGCGTCTTTGCCGTTCATGTGATAATTTATTCTGTATTTGTCTGGAGGAAGCCTCCCACTGTCTTTTCTGGCTTCAGATAGTGTACTTAAGCAAACAGTCTTTTCCTTTGTGGTTCTCTTCCAACTCTTATTTGCCTGGCTTCCACAGCCTGGCTTGGAATTGGGCGGCTTGTATACAGCGTATCGAGGAACTGGAAGACACATTCCTGGTGTACGGCCACCCAGTGTGTGTGGCCTGATTTAGCCATACAGTTACCTGTACAGCACTACAATTACAAAACATTACATCAGATCACATCACATCACTCACATCATATCAGTTATACAGAGTTACAGTACCACACCTACATCACATCACATCAGTGGGGCCTCCGTGGCTCAGTCGGTTAGCGCGCTAGCGCAGCGTAGTGACCCAGAAGCCTCTCACCAATGCGGTCGCTGTGAGTTCAAGACCAGCTCATGCTGGCTTCCTCTCCGGCCGTACGTGGGAAGGTCTGCCAGCAACCTGCGGATGGTCGTGGGTTTCCGCCCGGCTCTGCCCGGTTTCCACCCACCATAATGCTGGCCGCCGTCGTATAAGTGAAATATTCTTGAGTACGGCGTAAAACACCAATCAAAAACAAAAAAAAAAAAATCATCACATCAGTTATACACAGTACTACAGTACCACACTTACATCACATCATATCACATCAGCCATACACAGAGTTACAGTACCACACCTACATCACATCACATCAGTCATACACAGAACTACAGTACCACACTTACATCACATCATATCACATCAGCCATACACAGTTATCATACCACACCTACATCACATCACATCAGTCATACACAGAACTACAGTACCACACTTACATCACATCATATCACATCAGCCATACAGTTACAGTACCACACCTACATCACATCACATCAGTCATACACAGTACTACAGTACCACACTTACATCACATCAGATCACATCAGCCATACACTGAGTTACAGTACCACACCTACATCACATCACATCAGTCATACACAGAACTACAGTACCACACTTACATCACATCATATCACATCAGCCATACACAGATACAGTACCAGACTTACATCACATCATATCACATTAGTCACACACAGAACTACAGTACCACACTTACATCACATCATATCACATCAGTCATACAGAGTTATAGTACCACACCTACATCATATCACATCAGCCATACACAGTTACAGTACCACACTTACATCACATCATATCACATCAGCCATACACAGAGTTATAGTACCACACCTACATCATATCACATCAGCCATACACAGTTACAGTACCACACTTACATCACATCATATCACATCAGCCATACACAGAGTTATAGTACCACACCTACATCATATCACATCAGCCATACACAGTTACAGTACCACACTTACATCACATCATATCACATCAGCCATACACAGAGTTATAGTACCACATCTACATCACATCACATCAGTCATACACAGAACTACAGTACCAAACTTACATCACATCATATCACATCAGCCATACACAGAGTTATAGTACCACACCTACATCACATCACATCAGTCATACACAGTACTACAGTACCACACTTACATCACATCATATCACATCAGCCATACACAGAGTTACAGTACCACACCTACATCACATCACATCAGTCATACACAGACCTACAGTGCTACATTTACATCACATCACATCAGAATAAAGTATAATAAAGTATTTATCAGATGACAGTTTATTAAAATTGTCCAGGAAAATAATTTGATTTATTTTTTTGTATTTTTCTGACCAAGCAAAATGGATTTAAAACACACATGATTCTATGGTCGTTTGTTTGGACCCAGAGAGCATCAGTGACGTCACAGAAATCTGTTTAGCTTGTAATAGTTTGTTTCAAGGTTCATTTGTTGAATGCATTCATAGCTCTAAATGAAGAAGCATTCTGAATGATGATAGATGTATACAGCAATCCATGTGTGTCAAGTGGCAAAAAGCTGAATGATGATAGATGTATACAGCAATCCATGTGTGTCAAGTGGCAAGAAGCTGAATGATGATAGATGTATACAGCAATCCATGTGTGTCAAGTGGCAAAAAGCTGAATGATGACAGATGTATACAGCAATCCGTGTGTGTCAAGTGGCAAAAAGCTGAATGATGTTACATGTATATAGCAATCCATGTGTGTCAAGTGGCAAAAAGCTGAATGATGTTACATGTATATAGCAATCCATGTGTGTCAAGTGGCAAAAAGCTGAATGATGTTACATGTATATAGCAATCCATGTGTGTCAAGTGGCAAAAAACTGAATGATGATAGATGTATACAACAATTCATGTATGTCAAGTGGCAAAAAGCTGAAGATGATAGATGTATACAGCAATCAATGTGTGTCAAGTGGCAAAAAAATTGAATGATGATAGATGTATACAACAATCCATGTGTGTCAAGTGGAAAAGAGCTGAATGATGATAGATGTATACAGCAATCAATGTGTGTCAAGTGGCAAAAAACTGAATGATGATAGATGTATACAACAATCCATGTGCATCAAGTGGCAAAAAATTGAGTGAGTGAGTGAGTGCTTGGGGTTTAACGTCGTACTCAACAATTTTTCAGTCATATGACGACGAGCAAAAAATTGAATGATGATAGATGTATACAACAATCCATGTGTGTCAAGTGGCAAAAAACTGAATGATGATAGATGTATACAGCAATCCATGTGTGTCAAGTGGGAAAGAGCTGAATGATGATAGATGTATACAACAATCCATGTGTGTCAAGTGGCAAAAAACTGAATGATGATAGATGTATACAGCAATCCATGTGTGTCAAGTGGGAAAGAGCTGAATGATGATAGATATATACAACAATCCATGTGTGTCAAGTGGCAAAAAGCTGAATGATGTTACATGTATATAGCAATCCATGTGTGTCAAGTGGCAAAAAGCTGAATGATGTTACCTGTATATAGCAATCCATGTGTGTCAAGTGGCAAAAAGCTGAATGATGTTACATGTATATAGCAATCCATGTGTGTCAAGTGGCAAAAAGCTGAATGATGTTACCTGTATATAGCAATCCATGTGTGTCAAGTGGCAAAAAGCTGAATGATGTTACATGTATATAGCAATCCATGTGTGTCAAGTGGCAAAAAACTGAATGACGTTACAAGTATATAGCAATCCCTGTGCATCAAGTGGCAAAAAGCTGAATGATGTTACATGTATGTAGCAATCCATGTGCGTCACGTGGCAAGAAGCTGAATGATGTTACATGTATATAGCAATCCATGTGTGTCAAGTGGCAAAAAGCTGAATGATGTTACCTGTATATAGCAATCCATGTGTGTCAAGTGGCAAAAAGCTGAATGATGTTACATGTATATAGCAATCCATGTGTGTCAAGTGGCAAAAAGCTGAATGATGTTACATGTATATAGCAATCCATGTGAGTCAAGTAGCAAAAAGCTGAATGATGATACATGTATATAGCAATCCATGTGTGTCAAGTGGCAAAAAGCTCAATGATGTTACCTGTATATAGCAATCCATGTGTGTCAAGTGGCAAAAAGCTCAATGATGATACCTGTATATAGCAATCCATGTGTGTCAAGTGGCAAAAAGCTGAATGATGTTACATGTATATAGCAATCCATGTGTGTCAAGTGGCAAGAAGGTGAATGATGATAGATGTATACAGCAATCAATGTGTGTCAAGTGGCAAAAAGCTGAATGATGATAGATGTATACAACAATCCCTGTGTGTCAAGTGGAAAAGAGCTGAATGATGATAGATGTATACAGCAATCAATGTGTGTCAAGTGGCAAAAAGCTGAATGATGATAGATGTATACAACAATCCCTGTGTGTCAAGTGGAAAAGAGCTGAATGATGATAGATGTATACAGCAATCAATGTGTGTCAAGTGGCAAAAAACTGAATGATGATAGATGTATACAACAATCCATGTGCATCAAGTGGCAAAAAATTGAATGATGATAGATGTATACAACAATCCATGTGTGTCAAGTGGCAAAAAACTGAATGATGATAGATGTATACAGCAATCAATGTGTGTCAAGTGGAAAAGAGCTGAATGATGATAGATGTATACAACAATCCATGTGTGTCAAGTGGCAAAAAACTGAATGATGATAGATGTATACAACAATTCATGTATGTCAAGTGGCAAAAAGCTGAAGATGATAGATGTATACAGCAATCAATGTGTGTCAAGTGGCAAAAAAATTGAATGATGATAGATGTATACAACAATCCATGTGTGTCAAGTGGAAAAGAGCTGAATGATGATAGATGTATACAGCAATCCATGTGTGTCAAGTGGCAAAAAACTGAATGATGATAGATGTATACAACAATCCATGTGCATCAAGTGGCAAAAAATTGAATGATGATAGATGTATACAACAATCCATGTGTGTCAAGTGGCAAAAAACTGAATGATGATAGATGTATACAGCAATCCATGTGTGTCAAGTGGAAAAGAGCTGAATGATGATAGATGTATACAACAATCCATGTGTGTCAAGTGGCAAAAAACTGAATGATGATAGATGTATACAACAATCCATGTGCGTCAAGTGGCAAAAAGCTGAATGATGTTACATGTATATAGCAATCCATGTTTGTCAAGTAGCAAAAAGCTGAATGATGTTACATGTATGTAGCAATCCATGTGAGTCAAGTAGCAAAAAGCTGAATGATGATACCTGTATATAGCAATCCATGTGTGTCAAGTGGCAAAAAGCTCAATGATGATACCTGTATGTAGCAATCCATGTGTGTCAAGTGGCAAAAAGTTGAATGATGATAGATGTATACAGCAATCCATGTGCGTCAAGTGGCAAAAAACTGAATGATGATAGATGTATACAGCAATCCATGTGTGTCAAGTGGGAAAGAGCTGAATGATGATAGATGTATACAACAATCCATGTGTGTCAAGTGGCAAAAAACTGAATGATGATAGATGTATACAGCAATCCATGTGTGTCAAGTGGGAAAGAGCTGAATGATGATAGATATATACAACAATCCATGTGTGTCAAGTGGCAAGAAGCTGAATGATGATAGATGTATACAGCAATCCATGTGTGTCAAGTGGCAAGAAGCTGAATGATGATAGATGTATACAGCAATCCATGTGTGTCAAGTGGCAAGAAGCTGAATGATGATAGATGTATACAGCAATCCATGTGTGTCAAGTGGCAAGAAGCTGAATGATGATAGATGTATACAGCAATCCATGTGTGTCAAGTGGCAAAAAGCTGAATGATGATAGATGTATACAGCAATCCATGTGTGTCAAGTGGCAAAAAGCTGAATGATGATAGATGTATACAGCAATCCATGTGTGTCAAGTGGCAAAAAGCTGAATGATGATAGCTGTATACAACAATCCATGTGTCAAGTGGCAAAAAGCTGAATGATGTTACATGTATATAGCAATCCATGTGAGTCAAGTGGCAAAAAGCTGACATACAGCCATAGCAGAATCCAAATTGTAAATACATTATACTAGGTCAAAAATATTCTAAAAAAATTAAATTAAACTATTTTCCCAGACAATATTTAATGGTCTCTCAACTGGCATGTACTTCATGCTAGTGTGTTCTTAGTCAGTATAGGTTTATTCTATTATCATATAGCATAAGACAGTTAACCTACTCTGATATCATCCAGCACAAGCATTAGACAGTAGACCTACTCTGATATCACCAGTAAACATACTCTGATATTGCCCAGGCCAGTCCGAAGCCATCGTACGTGGACGTTCCTCTCCCTAACTCATCAATGATGATCAGTGAGTCCTCTGTGGCTGACTGAAAACACAGAACAAGTCCTCACATTTAACACGACAAACACATATCAACAAGGCATCTTGCCATCAAATCAACAAGAATGGCCAATATTATCATACTGTCATAAATATGACTGTTTATCGCATGGGTAGAAATGGCAGAGCGGTGAACTTTGTGTATTATAGAGTTGTAAATCGTTGCAGTGGTATAAAAGATGTCAGTGGTCTTTACATGCAAATCGCGAATTGCATTTAGCAATCATGTACTATGGGTGGCAATTGCAACTCTGTGACTGGTTGAGTAAATGTTGAGCTGTGGTTGTGAAAAACTTCCTTGTGATGAACTCATTGGAGTGGTCATTTGATATGCAAATTGCTAACCAATATTGCTATCAGTGTGCTATGGGTGGCCACTGAAGCCCTATGATTGACTGAGCAAATACCCAGCTGATAGCAGTCACTGTCTGCAAAAAAATTGTAGCCCCACATGAAAAAAAATAGGCTACTTTGGCAAAGTCCATAAATCTCCATAAAAAAGTCTGACTTTTCAAAATCAAAATGACTAAAAATCATTCACAAAGCCAATAAAACTAAAACCACTTAGAATCCTGATGTCTGAAATACCACCCTTCCATCACCAACATTTCCAAAAATAGAAAAAAGAAAATATAAGTAATAATCATGTTATTTGTAGAAAGCATCTAGATGTTTAGATAACATAATAAAAATACACACAAAATTTCGGGGAAATTGATACAAATACTTAAGCAGTGGCTGGAGTGGACAAAATCTGTTAAGTACCTGAACAGGATTAATGATGACCACAATTACCCGACTCCCATTAAACATACGCATGCACAAGTTTAGATGATAGGGAAAATGAGTTTCATGGAAATGGGTTCAGTACTTTAGAGTTGCATGGACAAAATCCAAATACATGGAAAAGCTGTTGCAGTCCTAACTGGTTATTGATGAAAATAATTCCCCAGTTGCCATTACACTTACGTAGGCATGAGTTCCGATGATAGGCAAGATGTAAGTTAAGTTTTATCAAAATCAGTGCACCAGTCTGGGAGGAGATGCGAGGACAGAAAAATGTCCACAGACAGACCGACGGGCAGACAAGGTTATTCCAGTATACTCCATCCCCTGGACTTCATTGAGCGGGACATAATAAAAATGTTCAACCTGCCTCACCTGCCATCATTAACCTTCCACCTAAGTGTGAACATTTATACGCCATTACTTAAAGTACAGAGCTTAAAAAAAAACAAAAAAACCTTAACCTACAATCCATGTATGGGAGTCCAATATACAGGAGTTAAAGAAAGCTAATCCTTCACGCTATGTATGAGAGCCCATTATACTGGAGCTAAGAGAAAAGCTTATCCTTCAATCCATATATCAGAGATCTTTATACAGGAGTTTTAAAAAAGACCTAACTTTCAATCCATGTATGACAGTCCATTATGCTGGAGCTAAAAGAAAAGCTTAACCTTCAATTCATGTATGACAGTCCATTATGCTGGAGCTAAAAGAAAAGCTTAACTTTCAATCCATGTATGACAGTCCATTATGCTGGAGCTAAAAGAAAAGCTTAACCTTCAATTCATGTATGACAGTCCATTATGCTGGAGCTAAAAGAAAAGCTTAACCTTCAATCCATGTATGACAGTCCATTATGCTGGAGCTAAAAGAAAAGCTTAACCTTCAATCCATGTATGACAGTCCATTATGCTGGAGCTAAAAGAAAAGCTTAACCTTCAATCCATGTATGACAGTCCATTATACACGAACTAAAACAAAAACAAAGGCTTAACCTGACACCAACACTAATTTTCGCGGATTTCGTGGTCATTAATTTACCGCGAAAAATAATTCCAGCGAAAAAAACATCTAATATTGAATCATATGCTACAGGCTGTAGTAATAATGAAGTGAAATCTTTGCTAGGACAAGAGGAGTTGTGCTAAGAAAGCCCGACCGGCCAGCTTAAGTTTTTAACAGCAGGGAAGGGAAATTATGGTTTAAATATATACAAACTCTGGTGCTATCAGAGAGACATTCATTAGAAGCTACCACATACTGGTATAAAAGTAGAAACCAGTATTTGCTGGCTTCTAATGAATGTCGCTCAGATAGCACCAGAGTTTGTATATATTTAAACTACACTGAACAAAAATATAAACGCCCCATGTCACTCTTTTGAGCTTTTATTATCATTATGGTTAATCAGCACATGAAATCAACCACAATTCATTTTGTTATTGAATAACGTTTAGATAACAGTCCATTACATATTGGTGGTGGCATCTGAAAATGAGTGGCATTCAGTCAAACAAGGTGGGGGTCAGGGTCGAGAAATTCACTTTTCAGTATCTTGTGTGTCCACCATTTGCGTCCCTCAAAGCCACACATCGTCTTCGCATGGAGTTGATGAGGTTGTCTATGGTGGCCTGTGGGATGTTATACCACTCTTCCTGGATGGCCACACGGAGCTGTCGCACATTCTTCGGATCGTGTCCTATGACCGTGCACGATGCCTGCCCACACCATAATGCAACCACCTCCATGGGCAACTCTCCGAGCAACATTTGCGTCCGCAAACCGTTCCCCGACACGTCGCCAAACACGCTGTCTTCCATCGGCACGATACAGCTGGAACCGAGATTCATCTGAGAACAGCACCCTTCTCCAGCGCGCCAAGGGCCATCGAGCATGTGCGTTTGCCCACGCTAGTCGGTTGCGACGTCGGACAGCTGTAAGATCCAGGCGATGGTGAGGACGACGAGCGTGTAAATCGCTTTCTCGCAGGCGGTTACGCACTGTTTGTGGTGTGATGTGTCTGTTGTGCAGACCAACAGTTTCATCATCTGTGCGTGTCGCTGGTCGGAAGCGATCCCGGAGGTGGACGAGCCGGATTTGACGATCTTGTGCTGGGGTTGTCACACGTTGCCGACGTGGATGAGGTTGATTTGCAGTACTGCCTGTCTCATGGAAACGAGCTCTTAAACGGCCTATCGTTCGCTGATGAACATTCAGCTGTGCAGCACCGCTCGGGTGGACATCCCTGCATCCAGCATGCCAGTGGCACGTTCTCGCATGACTTGGGACATCTGTGGCATGATTACGTGTGACAAAACTGGACAGCTTGAGGTGGCCTTTAATTGTCCCCATTGCAAGGATTGCCGGAGTACTACTCGTTCTTTGTTATGCTGATTTGTTAATCCCACACCCATGTGCTGAGTGGAGTCACTGCATCACTGAGGCAATGCTCAGTGACAGAGATGGACTTGAATGTGGCACACAAATCAAGAAAACTATTCTTTGTGTACAAGTACACGACAGTATATACTCACTCAGTGCTGCTCGACTCATGTGTTTTCAGTATTTAATATGGGGCGTTTATATTTTTGTTCAGTATATAATTTCCCTTCCTTGCTGTTAAAAAATTTGGCTGTGTCTCTTCTGTGGTCCAATGAGTGAGCTTGTAACAAACTGTGAAGTGTGTACAACAACACAATGGCTGTTTGACAGCAACGGCAATGTTTGCGGTTTCTGACCTGCCACAGAGGACGATTAAAACTGAAAACAACGTAAAACTTATCGTGTTGCTTGATAAAGAATAAGTGACTGGCGCCGATAAGGGGGAATTCATATGTTTGGCATTGAACTGCTCAAAAAGTGACAGGTCACTTCGCCAGTTGTTTAAAAGCACTTATCAATGATTCGAAAAGAAGTGACACCTGTTTGAGTACTGCTCACGGTAGATGTGAAAGTAATCTTCTCATATAGTGATAATCCATCCCCCATTGTTTTAATCTGTGATCCAGATCACGAGGATTAGCGACACCGCTGGAAACAAAGGAGGATTAAAACCACCCATAATGATACCTGTTTGATGTACCGGAGTAATTTCGGCCATATCTTAGACAATTTTAAGATTTGTTTTTCAGCATTCTCTTAAATAGGGGAAAATTAATTCCCGTGAACACATTTTTGGAGAAAATCTGCGAAAATAAATTTCGGCGAATAATAAGTGCTTACAGTAGTCCCCGTCTCATAATACCTCACCCCTTCATCACTTACCCTGAGAATGGAGGCTGTTTCTAACATTTCTGCCATAAATGTGGACACGCCCTTCAGCTGGCTGTCTCCCGCTCCCACACGAGCCAGAATCGAGTCGACAATGGTGATCTCCGCTTCTGAACAGGGGACGTAACTCCCAAGCTGTGCCATCAACACCACCACGCCAACCTAAAACAGGACATGGTCTTAAAATATGACAGACAAACTGAAGTGACTGACCGCGAGGTTTACTGACATAGTCCCCTTCACAACGCACAAATCCACTCACATCACTTAGATCACTGGTGCAGTAACAAACAGTAGAGGAATACAACCCACTCAAATCACATCAGTTATATCACAGCCACTGTACAGGTGCAGTAACAAACGGTAGAGGAATACAAACCACTCACATCACATCAGTTAGATCACAGCCACTGTACAGGTGCAGTAACAAACAGTTGAGGAAAACAACCCACTCACATCACATCAGTTAGATCACAGCCATTGTACAGGTGCAGTAACAAACAGTAGAGGAATACAACCTACTCACATCAGTTAGATCACAGCCACTGTACATGTGAAGTAACAAACAGTTGAGGAATACAACCTACTCACATCAAATCACTTATATCACAGCCCTTGTACAGGTGCAGTAACAAACAGTTGAGGAATACAACCTACTCACATCACATCACTTATATCACAGCCTATGTACAAGTGCAGTAACAAACAGTTGAGGAATACAACCCACTCAAATCACATCACTTATATTACAGCCATTGTACAGGTGCAGTAACAAACAGTTGAGGAATACAACCCACTCACATAACATCACTTATATCACAGCCATTGTACAGGTGCAGTATCAAACAGTTGAGGAATACAACCCACTCACATCATATCACGTATATCACAGCCATTGTACAAATGCAGTAACAAACAGTTGAGGAATACAACCCACTCACATCACATCACTAACATCACAGCCCTTGTACAGGGGCAGTAACAAACAGTTGAGGAATACAACCCACTCATATCACATCACTAACATCACAGCCATTGTACAGGTGCAGTAACAAACAGTTGACAAACAGAACCCACTCACATCAAATCACTTAGATCACAGCCAATGTACAGGTGCATTAACAAACAGTTGAGGAATACAACCTACTCACATCACATCACTTATATCACAGCCATTGTACAGGTGCAGTAACAAACATTTGAGGAATACAACCTACTCACATTACAGCCATTGTACAGGTGCAGTAACAAACAGTTGAGGAATACAACCCACTCACATCACATCACTTATATCACAGCCATTGTACAGGTGCAGTAACAAACCGTTGAGGAATACAAACCACTCACATCATATCACTTATATCACAGCCATTGCACAGGTGCAGTAACAAACAGTTGACAAACAGAACCCACTCACATCACTTAAATCAGAGCCATTGTACAGGTGCAGTAACAAACAGTTAACGGATACAACGCACTCACATCACATCACTTATATCACAGCCATTGTTCAGGTCCAGTAACAAACAGTTGACAAATAGAACCCACTCACATCAAATCACTTATATCACAGCCACTGTACAGGTGCAGTAACAAACAGTTGAGGAATACAACCCACTCACATCACATCACATCACAGCCATTGCACAGGTGCAGTAACAAACAGTTGACAAAAAGAATCCACTCACATCACTTAAATCAGAGCCATTGTACAGGTGCAGTAACAAACAGTTAACGAATACAACGCACTCACATCAAATCACTTATATCACAGCCATTGTTCAGGTGCAGTAACAAACAGTTGACAAATAGAACCCAGTCACATCAAATCACTTATATCACAGCCACTGTACAGGTGCAATAACAAACAGTTGAGGAATACAACCTACTCACATCACATCACTAACATCACAGCCCTTGTACAGGTGCAGTAACAAACAGTTGAGGAATACAACCTACTCACATCACATCACTTATATCACAGTCATTGTACAGGTGCAGTAACAAACAGTTGAAAAATACAGTCAACTCACATCAAATCACTTAGATCACAGCCAATGTACAGGTGCAGTAACAAACAGTTCAGGAATACAACCTACTCACATCACATCACTTATATCACAGCCATTGTACAGGTGCAGTAACAAACATTTCAGGAATACAACCTACTCACATCACAGCCATTGTACAGGTGCAGTAACAAACAGTTGAGGAATACAACCCACTCACATCACTTATATCACAGCCATTGTACAAGTGCAGTAACAAACAGTTGAGGAATACAACCCACTCACATCACATCTTCAACATCACAGCCCTTGTACAGGTGCAGTAACAAACATTTGAGGAATACAACACACTCACATCACATCACTAACATCACAGCCCTTGTACAGGTGCAGTAACAAACATTTGAGGAATACAACCCACTCACATCACATCACTTATATTACAGTCATTGTACAGGTGAAGTAACAAACAGTTGAGGAATACAACCCACTCACATCACATCACTTATATTACAGCCATTGTACAGGTGCAGTAACAAACAGTTGAGGAATACAACCCACTCACATAACATCACTTATATCACAGCCATTGTACAGGTGCAGTATCAAACAGTTGAGGAATACAACCCACTCACATCACATCACTAACATCACAGCCCTTGTACATGTGCAGTAACAAACAGTTGAGGAATACAACCTACTCACATCACATCACTAACATCACAGCCATTGTACAAGTGCAGTAACAAACAGTTGAGGAATACAACCCACTCACATCACATCACTAACATCACAGCCATTGCACAAGTGGAGTAACAAACAGTTGAGGAATACAACCCACTCACATCACATCACATCACAGCCATTGCACAGGTGCAGAAACAAACAGTTGAGGAATACAACCCACTCACATCACTTAAATCAGAGCCATTGTACAGGTGCAGTAACAAACAGTTAACGAATACAACCCACTCACATCACATCACTTATATCACAGTCATTGTACATGTGCAGTAACAAACAGTTGAGGAATACAACCTACTCACATCACATCACTCACATCACAGCCCTTGTACAGGTGCAGTAACAAACAGTTGAGGAATACAACCCACTCACATCACATCACTTATATCACAGTCATTGTACAGGTGCGGTAACAAACAGTTGAAAAATACAGACCACTCACATCAAATCACTTAGATCACAGCCAATGTACAGGTGCAGTAACAAACAGTTGAGGAATACAACCCACTCACATCACATCACTTAGATCACAGCCATTGTACATGTGCAGTAACAAACATTTGAGGAATACAACCCACTCACATCACAGCCATTGTACAGGTGCAGTAACAAACAGTTGAGGAATACAACCCACTCACATCACATCACCAACATCACAGCCCTTGTACAGGTGCAGTAACAAACAGTTGAGGAATACAACCTACTCACATCACATCACTAACATCACAGCCCTTGTACAGGTGCAGTAACAAACAGTTGAGGAATACAACCCACTCACATCACATCACTAACATCACAGCCCTTGTACAGGTGCAGTAACAAACAGTTGAGGAATACAACCTACTCACATCACATCACTAACATCACAGCCCTTGTACAGGTGCAGTAACAAACATTTGAGGAATACAACCCACTCACATCACATCACTTATATTACAGTCATTGTACAGGTGCAGTAACAAACAGTTGAGGAATACAACCCACTCACATCACATAACTAACATCACAGCCCTTGTACAGGTGCAGTAACAAACAGTTGAGGAATACAACCCACTCACATCACATCACCAACATCACAGCCCTTGTACAGGTGCAGTAAGAAACAGTTGAGGAATACAACCCACTCACATCATATCACTTATATCACAGCCATTGCACAGGTGCAGTAACAAACATTTGAGGAATACAACCCACTCACATCACATCACATCACAGCCATTGCACAGGTGCAGTAACAAACAGTTGACAAACACAACCCACTCACATCACTTAAATCAGAGCCATTGTACAGGTGCAGTAACAAACAGTTGAGGAATACAACCCACTCACATCACATCACGTAGATCACAGCCAATGTACAGGTGCATTAACAAACAGTTGAGGAATACAACCCACTCACATCACATCACTTATATCACAGCCATTGTACAGGTGCAGTAACAAACAGTTAAGGAATACAACCTACTCACATCACAGCCATTGTACAGGTGCAGTAACAAACAGTTGAGGAATACAACCCACTCACATCACATATATCACAGCCATTGTACAAGTGCAGTAGCAAACAGTTGAGGAATACAACCTACTCACATCACATCACTAACATCACAGCCCTTGTACAGGTGCAGTAACAAACATTTGAGGAATACAACCCACTCACATCACATCACTAACATCACAGCCCTTGTACAGGTGCAGTAACAAACAGTTGAGGAATACAACCCACTCACATCACATCACTTATATCACAGTCATTGTACAAGTGCAGTAACAAACAGTTGAGGAATACAACCCACTCACATCACATCACTAACATCACAGCCATTGCACAGGTGGAGTAACAAACAGTTGAGGAATACAACCCACTCACATCACATCACATCACAGCCATTGCACAGGTGCAGAAACAAACAGTTGAGGAATACAACCTACTCACATCACTTAAATCAGAGCCATTGTACAGGTGCAGTAACAAACAGTTAACGAATACAACCCACTCACATCACATCACTTATATCACAGTCATTGTACATGTGCAGTAACAAACAGTTGAGGAATACAACCTACTCACATCACATCACTCACATCACAGCCCTTGTACAGGTGCAGTAACAAACAGTTGAGGAATACAACCCACTCACATCACATCACTTATATCACAGTCATTGTACAGGTGCGGTAACAAACAGTTGAAAAATACAGTCCACTCAAATCAAATCACTTAGATCACAGCCAATGTACAGGTGCAGTAACAAACAGTTGAAGAATACAACCCACTCACATCACATCACTTAGATCACAGCCATTGTACAGGTGCAGTAACAAACATTTGAGGAATACAACCCACTCACATCACAGCCATTGTACAGGTGCAGTAACAAACAGTTGAGGAATACAACCCACTCACATCACATCACCAACATCACAGCCCTTGTACAGGTGCAGTAACAAACAGTTGAGGAATACAACCTACTCACATCACATCACTAACATCACAGCCCTTGTACAGGTGCAGTAAGAAACAGTTGAGGAATACAACCCACTCACATCACATCACTAACATCACAGCCCTTGTACAGGTGCAGTAACAAACATTTGAGGAATACAACCCACTCACATCACATCACTTATATTACAGTCATTGTACAGGTGCAGTAACAAACAGTTGAGGAATACAACCCACTCACATCACATAACTAACATCACAGCCCTTGTACAGGTGCAGTAACAAACAGTTGAGAATACAACCCACTCACATCACATCACTAACATCACAGCCCTTGTACAGGTGCAGTCACAAACAGTTGAGGAATACAACCCACTCACATCATATCACTTATATCACAGCCATTGCACAGGTGCAGTAACAAACATTTGAAGAATACAACCCACTCACATCACATCAGCATCACAGCCATTGCACAGGTGCAGTAACAAACAGTTGACAAACAGAACCCACTCACATCACTTAAATCAGAGCTATTGTACAGGTGCAGTAACAAACAGTTAACGAATACAACCCACTCACATCACATCACTTATACCACAGCCATTGTACAGGTGCAGTAACAAACAGTTAACGAATACAACCCACTCACATCACATCACTTAGATCACAGCCAATGTACAGGTGCAGTAACAAACAGTTAAGGAATACAACCTACTCACATCACAGCCATTGTACAGGTGCAGTAACAAACAGTTGAGGAATACAACCCACTCACATCACATATATCACAGCCATTGTACAAGTGCAGTAGCAAACAATTGAGGAATACAACCTACTCACATCACATCACTAACATCACAGCCCTTGTACAGGTGCAGTAACAAACATTTGAGGAATACAACCCACTCACATCACATCACTTATATCACAGTCATTGTACAGGTGCAGTAACAAACAGTTCAGGAATACAACCCACTCACATCACATCACTAACATCACAGCCCTTGTACAGGTGCAGTAACAAACAGTTAAGGAATACAACCCACTCACATCACATCACTTATATTACAGTCATTGTACAAGTGCAGTAACAAACATTTGAGGAAAACAACCCACTCACATCACATCACTAACATCACAGCCCTTGTACAGGTGCAGTCACAAACAGTTAAGGGATACAACACACTCACATTACATCACTTATATCACAGCCATTGTACAGGTGCAGTAACAAACAGTTGAGGAATACAACCCACTCACATCACATCACTAACATCACAGCCCTTGTACAGGTGCAGTAACAAACAGTTCAGGAATACAACCCACAATGTACGCTAGTGGTAATAATACTTACAGATTTACGACAAATGATAATAACATTAACAAAGTTTCATGAAAGTGCATCATGCAGTACATGTATATGTGATGGCCACAAAGCCAGTATTGTCATGCAGTATGTGTATATGTGATGGCCACAAAGCCAGTATTGTCATGTAGTACATGTATATGTGATGGCCACAAAGCCAGCATTGTCATGCAATACGTGTATATGTGATGGCCACAAAGCCAGTATTGTCATGCAGTATGTGTATATGTGATGGTCATAAAGCCAGTATTGTCATGCAGTACATGTATATGTGATGGCCACAAAGCCAGCATTAACATGCAGTACATGTATATGTGATGGCCACAAAGCCAGTATTGTCATGCAGTACATGTATATGTGATGGCCACAAAGCCAGTATTGTCATGCAGTACATGTACGGCTGATGGCCACAAAGCCAGCATTGTCATGCAGTACATGTATATGTGATGGCCACAAAGCCAGCATTGTCATGCAGTACATGTACATGTGATGGCCATAAAGACAGTATTGTCTTGCAGTACATGTATATGTGATGGCCATAAAACCAGCATTGTCATGCAGTACATGTATATGTGATGGCCACAAAGCCAGCATTGTCATGCAGTATGTGTATATGTGACGGCCATAAAGCCAGTATTGTCATGCAGTACATGTATATGTGATGGCCATAAAACCAGCATTGTCATGCAGTACATGTATATGTGATGGTCACAAAGCAGCATTGTCATGCAGTATGTGTATATGTGATGGCCATAAAGCCAGTATTGGCATGCAGTACATGTATGTGATGGCCACAAAGCCAGCACTGTCATGCAGTACATGTACAACTGAAGGCCACAAAGCCAGCATTGTCATGCAGTACATGTATATGTGATGGCCACAAAGCCAGTACTGTCATGCAGTACATGTACGGCTGAAGGCCACAAAGCCAGTATTGTCATGCAGTACATGTATATGTGATGGCCACAAAACCAGCATTGTCATGCAGTACATGTATATGTGATGGCCATAAAGCCAGCATTGTCATGCAGTACATGTATATGTGATGGCCATAAAGTCAGTATTGTCATGCAGTACGTGTATATGTGATGGCCACAAAGCCAGCACTGTCATGCAGTACATGTATATGTGATGGCCACAAAGCCAGCATCGTCATGCAGTACATGTATATGTGATGGCCACAAAGCCAGCACTGTCATGCAGTACATGTATATGTGATGGCCACAAAGCCAGCACTGTCATGCAGTACATGTACGGCTGATGGCCACAAAGCCAGCACTGTCATGCAGTACGTGTATATGTGATGGCCATAAAGTCAGTATTGTCATGCAGTACATGTATATGTGATGGCCACAAAGCCAGCATGGTCATGCAGTACATGTATATGTGATGGCCACAAAGCCAGCACTGTCATGCAGTACATGTATATGTGATGACCACAAAGCCAGCACTGTCATGCAGTACATGTATATGTGATGACCACAAAGCCAGCATTGTCATGCAGTACATGTATATGTGATGGTCACAAAGCCAGCATTGTCATGCAGTACATGTATATGTGATGGCCACAAAGCCAGCACTGTCATGCAGTACATGTATATGTGATGACCACAAAGCCAGCACTGTCATGCAGTACATGTATATGTGATGGCCATAAAGTCAGTATTGTCATGCAGTACATGTATATGTGATGGCCACAAAGCCAGCACTGTCATGCAGTAAATGTATATGTGATGACCACAAAGCCAGCATTGTCATGCAGTACATGTACGACTGAAGGCCACAAAGCCAGCATTGTCATGCAGTACATGTATATGTGATGACCACAAAGCCAGCACTGTCATGCAGTACATGTATATGTGATGACCACAAAGCCAGCATTGTCATGCAGTACATGTACGACTGAAGGCCACAAAGCCAGCATTGTCATGCAGTACATGTATATGTGATGGCCACAAAGCCAGCATTGTCATGCAGTACATGTATATGTGATGACCACAAAGCCAGCACTGTCATGCAGTACATGTATATGTGATGGCCATAAAGTCAGTATTGTCATGCAGTACATGTATATGTGATGGCCACAAAGCCTGCACTGTCATGCAGTACATGTATATGTGATGACCACAAAGCCAGCATTGTCATGCAGTACATGTACGACTGAAGGCCACAAAGCCAGCATTGTCATGCAGTACATGTATATGTGATGACCACAAAGCCAGCATTGTCATGCAGTACATGTACGGCTGATGGCCACAAAGCCAGCATTGTCATGCAGTACATGTATATCTGATGACCACAAAGCCAGCATTGTCATGCAGTACATGTATATGTGATGGCCACAAAGCCAGTATTGTCATGCAGTACATGTATATGTGATGGCCACAAAGCCAGCATTGTCATGCAGTACATGTATATGTGATGACCACAAAGACAGCATTGTCACGCAGTACATGTATATGTGATGACCACAAAGCCAGCATTGTCATGCAGTACATGTATATGTGATGGCCACAAAGCCAGCATTGTCATGCAGTACATGTACGGCTGATGGCCACAAAGCCAGCATTGTCATGCAGTACATGTACGGCTGATGGCCACAAAGCCAGCATTGTCATGCAGTACATGTACGGCTGATGGCCACAAAGCCAGCATTGTCATGCAGTACATGTATATGTGATGGCCACAAAGCCAGCACTGTCATGCAGTACATGTACGGCTGATGGCCACAAAGCCAGCACTGTCATGCAGTACGTGTATATGTGATGGCCATAAAGTCAGTATTGTCATGCAGTACATGTATATGTGATGGCCACAAAGCCAGCATGGTCATGCAGTACATGTACGGCTGATGGCCACAAAGCCAGCATTGTCATGCAGTACATGTACGGCTGATGGCCACAAAGCCAGCATTGTCATGCAGTACATGTACGGCTGATGGCCACAAAGCCAGCATTGTCATGCAGTACATGTACGGCTGATGGCCACAAAGCCAGCATTGTTATGCAGTACATGTATATGTGATGACCACAAAGCCAGCATTGTCATGCAGTACATGTACGGCTGATGGCCACAAAGCCAGCACTGTTACGCAGTACATGTATATGTGATGACCACAAAGATAGCATTGTCATGCTGTACATGTATATGTGATGGCCACAAAGCCAGCATTGTCATGCAGTACATGTACGGCTGATGGCCACAAAGCCAGCACTGTTATGCAGTACATGTATATGTGATGGCCACAAAGCCAGCACTGTCATGCAGTACATGTACCGCTGATGGCCACAAAGCCAGCACTGTCATGCAGTACATGTATATGTGATGGCCACAAAGCCAGCATTGTCATGCAGTACATGTATATGTGATGGCCACAAAGCCAGCACTGTCATGCAGTACATGTACCGCTGATGGCCACAAAGCCAGCACTGTCATGCAGTACATGTATATGTGATGGCCACAAAGCCAGCATTGTCATGCAGTACATGTATATGTGATGGCCACAAAGCCAGTATTGTCATGCAGTACATGTATATGTGATGGCCACAAAGCCAGCATTGTCATGCAGTACATGTATATGTGATGACCACAAAGCCAGCATTGTCATGCAGTACATGTATATGTGATGACGACAAAGCCAGCATTGTCATGCAGTACATGTATATGTGATGGCCACAAAGCCAGCATTATCATGCAGTACATGTACGGCTGATGGCCACAAAGCCAGCATTGTCATGCAGTACATGTATATGTGATGGCCACAAAGCCAGCACTGTCATGCAGTACATGTATATGTGATGGCCACAAAGCCAGCATCGTCATGCAGTACATGTATATGTGATGGCCACAAAGCCAGCATTGTCATGCAGTACATGTATATGTGATGGCCACAAAGCCAGCACTGTCATGCAGTACATGTACGGCTGATGGCCACAAAGCCAGCACTGTCATGCAGTACGTGTATATGTGATGGCCCTAAAGTCAGTATTGTCATGCAGTACATGTATATGTGATGGCCACAAAGCCAGCATGGTCATGCAGTACATGTATATGTGATGGCCACAAAGCCAGCACTGTCATGCAGTACATGTATATGTGATGACCACAAAGCCAGCACTGTCATGCAGTACATGTATATGTGATGACCACAAAGCCAGCATTGTCATGCAGTACATGTATATGTGATGGTCACAAAGCCAGCATTGTCATGCAGTACATGTATATGTGATGGCCACAAAGCCAGCACTGTCATGCAGTACATGTATATGTGATGGCCACAAAGCCAGCATTGTCATGCAGTACATGTATATGTGATGGCCACAAAGCCAGCATTGTCATGCAGTACATGTACGGCTGATGGCCACAAAGCCAGCATTGTTATGCAGTACATGTATATGTGATGACCACAAAGCCAGCATTGTCATGCTGTACATGTATATGTGATGGCCACAAAGCCAGCACTGTCATGCAGTACATGTACCGCTGATGGCCACAAAGCCAGCACTGTCATGCAGTACATGTATATGTGATGGCCACAAAGCCAGCATTGTCATGCAGTACATGTATATGTGATGGCCACAAAGCCAGTATTGTCATGCAGTACATGTATATGTGATGGCCACAAAGCCAGCATTGTCATGCAGTACATGTATATGTGATGACCACAAAGCCAGCATTGTCATGCAGTACATGTATATGTGATGACGACAAAGCCAGCATTGTCATGCAGTACATGTATATGTGATGGCCACAAAGCCAGCATTGTCATGCAGTACATATACGGCTGATGGCCACAAAGCCAGCATTGTCATGCAGTACATGTACGGCTGATGGCCACAAAGCCAGCATTGTCATGCAGTACATGTACCGCTGATGGCCACAAAGCCAGCATTGTCATGCAGTACATGTACGGCTGATGGCCACAAAGCCAGCACTGTTATGCAGTACATGTATATGTGATGGCCACAAAGCCAGCATTGTTATGCAGTACATGTACGGCTGATGGCCACAAAGCCAGCATTGTCATGCAGTACATGTACGGCTGATGGCCACAAAGCCAGCACTGTTATGCAGTACATGTATATGTGATGACCACAAAGCCAGCATTGTCATGCTGTACATGTATATGTGATGGCCACAAAGCCAGCATTGTCATGCAGTACATGTATATGTGATGACCACAAAGCCAGCATTGTCATGCAGTACATGTATATGTGATGGCCACAAAGCCAACATTGTCATGCAGTACATGTACGGCTGATGGCCACAAAGCCAGCATTGTCATGCAGTACATGTACGGCTGATGGCCACAAAGCCAGCATTGTCATGCAGTACATGTATATGTGATGGCCACAAAGCCAGCACTGTCATGCAGTACATGTATATGTGATGGCCACAAAGCCAGCATCGTCATGCAGTACATGTATATGTGATGGCCACAAAGCCAGCATCGTCATGCAGTACATGTATATGTGATGGCCACAAAGCCAGCACTGTCATGCAGTACATGTACGGCTGATGGCCACAAAGCCAGCACTGTCATGCAGTACGTGTATATGTGATGGCCATAAAGTCAGTATTGTCATGCAGTACATGTATATGTGATGGCCACAAAGCCAGCATTGTCATGCAGTACATGTATATGTGATGGCCACAAAGCCAGCACTGTCATGCAGTACATGTATATGTGATGACCACAAAGCCAGCACTGTCATGCAGTACATGTATATGTGATGGCCATAAAGTCAGTATTGTCATGCAGTACATGTATATGTGATGGCCACAAAGCCAGCACTGTCATGCAGTACATGTATATGTGATGACCACAAAGCCAGCATTGTCATGCAGTACATGTATATGTGGTGACGACAAAGCCAGCATTGTCATGCAGTACATGTATATGTGATGGCCACAAAGCCAGCATTGTCATGCAGTACATGTACGGCAGATGGCCACAAAGCCAGCATTGTCATGCAGTACATGTACGGCTGATGGCCACAAAGCCAGCATTGTCATGCAGTACATGTACCGCTGATGGCCACAAAGCCAGCATTGTCATGCAGTACATGTACGGCTGATGGCCACAAAGCCAGCACTGTTATGCAGTACATGTATATGTGATTGCCACAAAGCCAGCATTGTTATGCAGTACATGTATATGTGATGGCCACAAAGCCAGCATTGTCATGCAGTACATGTACGGCTGATGGCCACAAAGCCAGCACTGTTATGCAGTACATGTATATGTGATGACCACAAAGCCAGCATTGTCATGCTGTACATGTATATGTGATGGCCACAAAGCCAGCATTGTCATGCAGTACATGTATATGTGATGGCCACAAAGCCAGCATCGTCATGCAGTACATGTATATGTGATGGCCACAAAGCCAGCATTGTCATGCAGTACATGTATATGTGATGGCCACAAAGCCAGCACTGTCATGCAGTACATGTACGGCTGATGGCCACAAAGCCAGCACTGTCATGCAGTACGTGTATATGTGATGGCCACAAAGCCAGCACTGTTATGCAGTACATGTATATGTGATGGCCACAAAGCCAGCATTGTTATGCAGTACATGTATATGTGATGGCCACAAAGCCAGCATTGTCATGCAGTACATGTACGGCTGATGGCCACAAAGCCAGCACTGTTATGCAGTACATGTGTATGTGATGACCACAAAGCCAGCATTGTCATGCTGTACATGTATATGTGATGGCCACAAAGCCAGCATTGTCATGCAGTACATGTACGGCTGATGGCCACAAAGCCAGCATTGTCATGCAGTACATGTACGGCTGATGGCCACAAAGCCAACATTGTCATGCAGTACATGTACGGCTGATGGCCACAAAGCCAGCACTGTTATGCAGTACATGTACGGCTGATGGCCACAAAGCCAGCACTGTTATGCAGTACATGTATATGGGATGGCCACAAAGCCAGCACTGTCATGCAGTACATGTACCGCTGATGGCCACAAAGCCAGCACTGTCATGCAGTACATGTATATGTGATGGCCACAAAGCCAGCATTGTCATGCAGTACATGTATATGTGATGGCCACAAAGCCAGTATTGTCATGCAGTACATGTATATGTGATGGCCACAAAGCCAGCATTGTCATGCAGTACATGTATATGTGATGGCCACAAAGCCAGCACTGTTATGCAGTACATGTATATGTGATGGCCACAAAGCCAGCATTGTTATGCAGTACATGTATATGTGATGGCCACAAAGCCAGCATTGTCATGCAGTACATGTACGGCTGATGGCCACAAAGCCAGCACTGTTATGCAGTACATGTATATGTGATGGCCACAAAGCCAGCATTGTTATGCAGTGCATGTATATGTGATGGCCACAAAGCCAGCATTGTCATGCAGTACATGTACGGCTGATGGCCACAAAGCCAGCACTGTTATGCAGTACATGTATATGTGATGACCACAAAGCCAGCATTGTCATGCTGTACATGTATATGTGATGGCCACAAAGCCAGCATTGTCATGCAGTACATGTACGGCTGATGGCCACAAAGCCAGCATTGTCATGCAGTACATGTACGGCTGATGGCCACAAAGCCAACATTGTCATGCAGTACATGTACGGCTGATGGCCACAAAGCCAGCATTGTCATGCAGTACATGTACGTCTGATGGCCACAAAGCCAGCACTGTTATGCAGTACATGTATATGTGATGGCCACAAAGCCAGCACTGTCATGCAGTACATGTACCGCTGATGGCCACAAAGCCAGCACTGTCATGCAGTACATGTATATGTGATGGCCACAAAGCCAGTATTGTCATGCAGTACATGTATATGTGATGGCCACAAAGCCAGCACTGTCATGCAGTACATGTATATGTGATGACCACAAAGCCAGCATTGTCATGCAGTACATGTATATGTGATGGCCACAAAGCCAGCATTGAGAGAACGCTTACTGATCTGATGTACGTGGACTTGCCCCCCATGTTAGGTCCTGTGATGATATGGAACATCTGATTTCCTGGAACATAAAACAGCCACTGTACTAAATGAACCTGATTACAAAGTCACATGGCACACTGATCTCTAGCTATTATTGGAAGATGGAAGACAAGTTCTGACAGCTACAGCCACTGTAGTCTGTACCACTGAGTTTGACAGTTAAAATCTAGCTCCTGATAGCCTTCAGGCTCTCCTAATGCATATGTCAGCAGAGTGCTCAGAAATATAAACACACAGCAAATCACTTCACTTTAATCTATATGATATTGAAGAGTCAAGGGAATCCCTTGTAAATTAAATTGTAAATCCTTGTTTCTTAAACACCTTTCTCAAAGTTCACATCATTTGGATGAAGGCGATATCATCCTGCATCTCCAGGCAGGGTGTCGTGCTCTTGTAACTTCATAATACCAGTCCCTGAAAGGAGAGCATAATAGCACATTATATATATCTATGTAGGCATACTCTACAACCACAAAGTAAACTAAACAACTAAACATGCAGGCATGCCGCCCGCAACATGCCTGCAGGCTGCCCGCGACACGTATGCAGGCTGCCCGCAACACGCCCGCAGGCTGCATGTGACATACCCGTGGGCTTAATTGTCATTGTGACACTACTGTGAATGGTCTACATGACAGATCTTGCCTTAAAAAAATTGTCTTAAAAGTATAGTAAAACTGTGTCAATCTAAATAGTCTCACACAGAACAACTGCCAGTGAAAATACTGCATCAGCCAATAAGAAAACTGTATTTTTGTTGATGTTGCCATTTCATCTCTCAAGTTAAGTTGGAATGGTAGCACATTTGGTAGGCATGGTTAGTAGTATGCGTTGACCAGTTAAATGACAATAATGTCCATTCCATCAAGACAATCTATGAGCTAAATTTGACAGTTTACGCCCCTGGTGTCTTTCTGCGCCTTATTCACCGAATATCTGTAAATGATCATATTATAATGCTGTGTGATTACTTTTTCTAAACCGATGAAGACTATTATCAGCCATATTGTACACTGGGTCCTTATAACTCCCGTTATGGTTTGTAATATGGGTCCTTATAAATATGGGTCCTTATAACTCCCGTTATGGCTTGTAATATGGGTCCTTATAACTCCAGTTATGGCTTCTGATATGGGTCCTTATAACTCCTGTTATGGCTTGTGATATGGGTCCTTATAACTCCCGTTATGGCTTGTGATATGGGTCCTTATAACTCCCGTTATGGCTTGTGATATGGGTCCTTATAACTCCCGTTATGGCTTGTGATATGGGTCTTTATAACTCCAGTTATGGCTTGTGATATGGGTCCTTATAACTCCTGTTATGGCTTGTGATATGGGTCTTTATAAATATGGGTCCTTAAAACTCCCGTTATGACTTGTGATATGGGTCCTTATAACTCCTGTTATGGCTTCTGATATGGGTCCTTATAACTCCCGTTATGGCTTGTGATATGGGTCTTTATAAATATGGGTCCTTATAACTCCCGTTATGGCTTGTAATATGGGTCCTTATAACTCCCGTTATGGCTTGTGATATGGGTCCTTATAACTCCTGTTATGGCTTGTGATATGGGTCCTTATAACTCCTGTTATGGCTTGTAATATGGGTCCTTATAACTCCTGTTATGGCTTGTAATATGGGTCCTTATGACTCTCGGAATGGCTTGTAATATGGGTCCTTATAACTCCCGTTATGGCTTGTAATATGGGTCCTTATACATGTATGTACTGGTGTAACGTGTGTAACTAATAACACTATCTCAGAACTCTACATGCATATATATATGTACTGGTGTAACGTGTGTAACTAATAACACTATCTCAAAAAACAGAACTCTACATGCATATGTATGTACTGGTGTAACGTGTGTAACTAATAACACTATCTCAAGAAACAGAACTCTACATGCATATATATGTACTGGTGTAAAGTGTGTAACTAATAACACTATCTCAGAACTCTATATGCATATATATATATATATATATACGGGGGTAACGTGTGTAACTAATAACACTATCTCAAGAAACAGAACTCTACATGCATATACATGTACTGGTGTAACGTGTGTAACTAATAACACTATCTCAGAACTCTAAACGCATATATATGTACTGGTGTAACGTGTGTAACTAATCACACCATCTCAAGAAACAGAACTCTACATGCATATACATGTACTGGTGTAACGTGTGTAACTAATAACACTATCTCAAGGAACAGAACTTTACACGCATATGTATGTACTGGTGTAACGTGTGTAACTAATAACACTATCTCAAGAAACAGAACTCTACATGCATATACATGTACTGGTGTAACGTGTGTAACTAATAACACTATCTCAAGGAACAGAACTCTACATGCATATGTATGTACTGGGTAACGTGTGTAACTAATAACACTATCTCAAGAAACAGAACTCTACATGCATATACATGTACTGGTGTAACTTGTGTAACTAATAACACTATCTCAGAACTCTATATGCATATATATATATACGGGGGTAACGTGTGTAACTAATAACACATGTGAAGGAAGAGAATTTATTTATTTATTTATTAGATTGGTGTTTTACACGCCATAATCAAGAGTATTTCACTTAAATGACGTTGGC